>NC_136262.1:24801543-24866543 GCF_964187855.1 Myxine glutinosa | reverse complement strand
GAAGGCAGCTACAGACAAGCCAAAACGACTCACCAGCACACCTTCAGGGGCGTGGTCAAACCAACAAACAAGTCTGTCTCCTTCTTTGTCCTTTTATTTTTAAACACATTTTTCCTTTATTAAATGAATATATAAAAGGAAAACATTTTCTTGGAAAAGGTATATAATTAGTTGATGTTTTAAAGAATTACAATGGGGCTTGAGGTTTGTTCCTCGCTCGAGGAAAGGTTACACAGGTAATTTCTAAAAAGCCACATTACTGGCGCTCCGCAGCTTTCTTCCCAGGAATGCGGAAAATGCAGGGGAGTTGGTTAAACCAGCTAAAATATACACCAAATCACTAAAACCATTTTACAACCCCAAGTGTGTTGCATATGTGGGGAAAAAAATGCATTGGTTTAATGTAAAGTGATAATAGTGGTGAAAAAATATAAAAATAAATATAAACAATTAAATAATAACTTTTTTTTTTTTATACAGCTATACATATATATTTATATATGAGTCATGCTTACAGCCTGCAAGCAAATGCCGGGGTGCATTGTAGATGAAAACCTAATAAATTCAAGCTTTAAACAAGAACAGCAGTCGGTAGAGCGCATACGTCCACCAGGCTGAATAGTTTACTTGTATCCCACAGATGGGCCGGATCTGGATTCGGACCTGAACAAAAATCGAATCGGCTTGTTCTTGTCTCTTAACCAACTTATCCACCAAGTTTTGTCATAATCATTCCACAACCTTTTGAAATATCATGTTATACAGGTTATCGTTTTTGGCCATATCACTCAATGGTGAAGAATCACTTCACAATTAAAAAAAACTCTCGTATCCGGGATCCGTATTCGGATCTTCCCCAAAATCGAATTGCTCCGTGCTTGTTACACACCCAACTAGTCCACTAAGTTCCGTACAAATCCGTCCATAACTTTCTGAGATATCGTCTTTAGCCCCATCACTCAATGGTGAAGATTCACTTAAAAGATTCTCTGATCCAGATCCGGATTCGAACCTTCACCAAAATTTTAACAATTCTTCCTCGTCACACACCCAACCTGACCACCAAGTTTCGTTCGAATCCATTCCCAACCTTTTGAGATACCCTGTTCACAAGCAGACACGCAGACAGGGGTGAAAACATAACCTCCGCCCACCTCCCATGGCAGAGGTAATAATCGATGAAGTGGATTGTGAAAGAACTTCATATTGTAACAAACACCCAGTCAAACCCTACCATACTTGAACCTTGGGTCGGTGGAGTTAACACTCCACAAGATGGCCTGAATGCAGAGGCTTGAATTTAAATTACAGAGCTTTCCAAATGGCAGCTTGAGAAACGTTATGATCCTCAATTTGGTTGCACACAATGAGAATGGTACAAGCGTGTGCCCACTGGTAATTTACTCGTACACGGATAAGTCAATGAACCCAATAACTAGAGGATCCAGAGAGTTCATAGAACACCTTACCCCACTCAGTGTTCAGGTATATAATTCAATTAATACAAAAGAGTGATTTAAAGGCCGTATAAAAATATATATATTGGAAGTTCACCACCATTGATGCAGTGGCTTTTACACCACCTTATCTAACACGTTGCATTTGTTGTTCGTGCCTGTTCTTTGGGTCCTTTATGACATCAATTTTGTTTGAATTGGCTACCAGACAGGCAGATTAGAAAATTATCTCACTCGTCTATGTGCATGTACGACGAGTACTTCAGAGCCAAAGTACATACAGCTAAAATACAGGTTCGTTTTCCGATTCATGTTTCGATTCGAGCTCAAAATATAACATTTATTTGAAACTAGCAGAGTTACCCGGCATTTCCCGGAAAATAGTCAGTCACGCAATTTAGTTTAGTGGGCTTTTTATAGTCAGAGGAAGCCACGCCCCTTGGGCACGCCCCTAGTCTCAATCTGATGCGCCCATGTTTTTTGTCGCGAAAAGTTACCTCCCATGGACCCCCTCTTCACTCTCTAAGTCACTTCCTTAGGCTGTCCATGAGGCACAACCGAACAAACAGACGTTCACATTTATATGTATAAAAAAATATAATATAAAATATAAACATCGGGGCAATACCCCTGGGTGCTCACCTGGTAGAATAAAGCAGTATACAACACTGACTAAAGGTATTTTAAACCGTATCATGGCATTTTTAACCAATTTCAATGGCTGCTAGAAAACAGTACAGCATGTACAATCATACAAACATAATCATAAGATTTTAAACAAACAAACAAAAAAACTATTTTTGGGGGGACGGACAACGGTCTCCCCCTCTACCCACCATAGACTACCTTAGACCCCGATTTTTTAATGCCGTGAACAAACTTTGGTACAAAATGGGTGGTGAAAGTTGTGCTCAAGTTTCATTGCAACTGTGTGTGCAGTTTCTGAGAAAAAAAAGCAAATACCTATTTTGGGGGGAACCACCACCAACCCCCCTCCCCTCTCCCCCGTAAACCCCTAAGGAGCAGGTCTTTTTAAATGCCGTGAACAAACTTTGGTGCAGCCCGGGTGGTGAAGGTTGTGGTCAAGTTTCATCGAAATTGTATGTGTAGTTTCAGAGAAGAAAGCAAATACCTATTGTGGGGGGTCGAACCTGGAGGATCCACTTTGACCCCTGGTAGACCTCATTAGACTCCGATTTTTAAAATGCCGTGAGCAAACTTTAGTCACAACACAACAAATATCATTTGTGCGCTAAGTCTGGTCACAACCCCTTCAGCAGTTTAGGAGAAGAAGTTGCAAGTATTTACGGACTGACCGACGGACGGACAACGCGCCATCGCATAAACTCCCCTGAACTTCGTTCCAGGTGAGCCAGGTTCGTTCCAGAATAATATAGATAAAGTTTTTCCTTGATCAAAAACTGCCGTTTGTGGGTGGAAGAGCAGACAGAAGTGAACCAAATGTTTCATCCCGCTTTTCGCTTCGCGTGTGTGGGTAAAAATGTAATAATAAAGGTTAATAAAATGGGTGCAATAAACCAGGGCAAGGAGCACATAAAACAACAAGAGTTGCAGAAATAAAAAGTGAAGAAAAAGAAGTCAGTTCGGGAAATAAAGCATGCTTATCTTATAAATATTTTCAAGCGTTTGTGTGTTTGTATGTGTGTTTGTACGTTATTCTTTAATGGCCAAACCGTTGCAAATAAATGCTTCAAATTTTGGTTGTAGGCACTTCAGTATCTGAGCATGGTTTTGAGCAACCAAACATTGGCCTTGATGTCCATTTTGACCCACCAAAGGCTGCTATAAAGCGTATATTGTTATCTTGGGTCAGGCAGTGCTGCCACCGGCCCACAGGGTGAAAGGTAACCACCATGAGACCAATAACTCCATAGCCTTTCAATGTCCAACACATCCTGAAACCCCCACTGGGAAAGGTACACCCAGCCTTGCAGCGCCAGGTATCCATCCCCCATCCACCCTTCCCCCTGGGTAGCGCTGGCTATCCCCTCCTGTCTCTTATAAATAATTTCAAATGTTAGCGCATTTGTTTGTTGCTCTTTCACGGCTGAACCGTAGCACTAAGAGGCCCCACATTTTGGATGTCCGTACTTCAGAATCTGGGCAAACTTTTAAACTACCGCATGTTGGCCATGAAGACCATTTTGAGGCTATCAAAGGCTGCTATAGAGTGTATATTGGGATGTGGGGTCAGGCAGTGCTTCCGCCGGCCCACAGGGTGAAAGGTGACCACCATGAGGCCAATAACTCCATAGCTTTTCAATGTCCAACACATCCTGAAACCCACGCTGGGAAAGGTTTACCACCATGAGGGCAATAACTCCATATATTTTCAATGCACAACATGTGCCGGAACCCCCTACGTATTTTTTGCCATGCAACGCCGGGTACCCAGACAAATTGAGTCCCATCACAACTATTGCTGCATGATCTGGGACCAACTTGTGCCATCTGGCACATGGACATCTTGTCTTCTGCTCCACCAATCACAACCAGGAAGCATCACTGTAAACTGACTGACTTACTGACTCACTCACTCATAGAAATGCTTTGTACTTTGTAGGTGGGCTGGAAATATGAAATGTTGCATCGTGATGCACCTCGCAGCCATGATTCTAGGAACAATCACAAAACAGTCCATAAACGAAAATATCCGTAAATAAAAGTCAGCTCTGCTCACAGAGGGTTATGCTGAAGACAATGGCACCTCAAGTGATCTTGCACGGGCATGATCACTTTCGAGTATTTCTTCGGGTAATAGTGGGGTTTTGGTCAGGCGATTTAGTATTATTAAATAACTTTGCGGATTATTAGTCCCCTACCAGTGTACACCGGAGGGTACTATAGGTTTGCACGCCGTCCCTCCGTCCGTCAGTCAGTCCGTCAGTCCGTCAGTCCGTCAGTCCGTCAGTCCGTCAGTCCGTCAGTCCGTCAGTCCGTCAGTCCGTCACGCAAATAACAGTTTTCCGGACTTTTTTTCTAAACGCTCAACGCTAATGATTTCAAACTTGGCACATGGTTTCCACATGATAAGTTACAGATCAAGTTCGAACTTCACGACGTTTCGATCATTTTTGACAAAGTTATGGCACTTTGAACTTTGGGAATTCTGATAATTCTGATGATCCCTTAACTCAGTGCCATTTTAAGTTTTAATTTCCTTTAAAAAAGATTTCCTCTGCAATAATAGGACTGATTGAGATGAAAATTTCACCGTAGGGGGGACTCGGTCTGTAGAATATTTTAATGGCAATTATGACGTCACGGGTCACGTGGTTCGGTCGCCATGTTGTTTTTTGTGAAAACACGAAAACCCCTTTTTCTCTGCAACGGCTGAACAGATCGAGGCCAAACTTTGCAGGCAGAATTGCATGCCCATGACGAACAAAAAAGTCAGGGAGCATGACGTCATGCTTCACATGGTTTCAGAGTTATGACGTTTTTAAGCATGAACGTTTAAAATCGAGCTCCTCCCTCATTTTTGATCCAATCGAGGGGAAACTTCACAGATCTGTTCAGCACTAAAATGTCCTTTTGGAATTTGCGATAGGGCACGTGGTTTGGCAAATATCGTTAATTAAACGAAAATATTTTTTAAAATGGATATCTCTTGAATCGCTAGTACCTCAGACCGTGAGTTGGTAATTATATAATTCACACAGTGCAATACGTGCAGGCTGCTCCACGGAGCGACCTTGCGGGCTTATCAACGAGGCGAGGCGTGACACACGTGTCTCAGCATACCTCAGATCAAGTTTGAAAACCAGCATCAACCGTGCATAAATTTGCATATTCGATCATTTTTGACAAAGTTATGGCACTTTGAACTTTGGTAGGGGACATGTATTGCAGCGCAATACTCAGAATGCTTGTTATTTTATTTTTTTGTATACAAGATCGAGGCTCGTGTAAGAGCTAACATTATTCACAAAAAAAAAAACGGACACACAAAACATACAATTGTTTATTTTGTTATTTTGGGTTTTTTGTTCTTTATGAACGAAGTACACTGGTAGTAAGTAGTAAACATTTGTCATTGTCAGTGGTAAGTGGTACAGTGCATACTTTAAGTCTTGTATGTTTACATATATACAGTCAGGCATCTGTATCAGGCACCCTGGTTACAACAACCATTCAGAATACCACATTTTCATCAATGCATAAGATACACTGTATACACGATCCACAATGCTGGAAAACCCAGATATAAAGAAAGATCGGTTTACTCAGCATATTAAATGCAGACACATGGCTCAATGTTCAAATTACAGACGAGATGGTTCAAATCAATTTTTTTTTTTTTTTTTTGTATACAAGATCGAGGCTCGTGAAAGAGCGAACATTAATCACACAGAAAGACAAACCGACACATAAAACATATAACATCGGGAGCGGTAGACAAGATGGGGAGAGAGGGGGAAGGACACAAACACAACATTTGAGAGCAGGGACCGAGAGACATGGAGACATCGAGAGATCTGAGAGAGGGCGAGGGCTTTGGGGGGGGGGGCATGGGAAGGGGGCGGTGGGAGAGGTATAAAACATATGGACACTGCCAGGACTTCCAGGAAAGAAGTTGGAATTTCAAACAAGGTGGATCTGGGGTGAATTAGCGGGGGTAGAAAAGATCAAGGTTTTGGATGGGGGAAGATAAGAGATGGTGGTGAACAACTGTTTTAAAGACCTGGAGGGAGGAGTGGGATTGAAGGGAGTGAGGGAGTTTGTTCCAGAGGCGGGAGAAAAGAGGAATGAAAGAGTGAAGGTGAGCAGAGAGCCGAGATTTCGGCAGTTTAACCATCAGAGGGTTGCTGGCAGATCTTGTGCGACCTGTAGGAATATTTGGGGGACAGAGCACAGAGAGAGCTGGGGGTGCAAGGCCGGAGAGGAGTCGGTAGAAGACAGAAAGACCACCTACCTGCCTGCGGTGAGTGAGTGAAAGGCCCTCAGAGATAGCTTCATCGCGGGAGATTCCAATAATTCTGAAAGCTTTGGTTTCAACAGCGTGAAGCCGAGCTAGGTGTGAGGCAGGAGCACCGGCCCATAGGGGAGAACAGTATTCCATTGAGCTGCGGATGAAAGCCTTGTATGTGGTGAGGAGCTCAGGTGTGCCGAGGAAGGACTTCGCACGACGGAGGATGCCCAGTCGGCGACTGGCTTTGGAGGCCAGCTTGGAAATGTGGTTTTCCCAAGAAAGATCATGGCAGATAGTGAGACCCAAAATCTTGAGCGACAGAACTTCTTGGAGAGGATTGTTGAGAAAGTAGATGGGAGGGTTGTCCAGTCGATCTTTTCGGAGAGACATAGTAAGAGTGTGAGATTTGTCAGGATTGAAAGACATGTTCCACTTGTTTGACCAGTCTGTGATTTTGTCCAGGTCTTCAGAGAGTGAGGAGGCAGCAGACTGCCGATCTGAGGGAAGAGGAATGGAGCGGCAGAGAGTGGAGTCATCAGCAAAGAGATAGAGAGGATTTTCGAGAGAGTCAGAGAGATCATTGATGAAGACCAGAAAAAGCACGGGGCCCAGAACACTGCCTTGGGGAACTCCAGCCTGAACAGGAAGAGGAGATGAGAGAAACCCATTCAGGGCCACACGTTGACGACGACTAGAGAGGAAGTCCGCCAGCCATGCGTGGAGATTTCCATGGATACCAAAGGAGGAGAGTTTGGTGAGCAGAGCGGGGTGCCAGACCGTGTCGAAGGCACGTGATATGTCGAGGGAGACAGCTCTAATTTCCTGTTTGGCATTGAGGACCTCCATCCATTGTTGAGACAGCAGAAGCAGCATGTCCAGAGTAGAGTGACCTGGTCTGAAACCAAATTGATGATCAGAGATCAAGCCATTGGAGAAGAGGAAAGATTTCATATCCGAAGCAATGATGGATTCCATGACTTTGCTGATAATTGGGAGAAGGCCGATTGGTCTGTAGTTGCTAGGATCTGTTTTTGCACCTTTTTTGTGCAAAGCGGTGATGTTGGCTGATTTCCAAGCAGATGGCAGTTGACCTTGAGCAAAAGAGAGGGTGAAGAGAACAGAGAGAGGGTGAGATAGAGCAGCAGAGCAGGATTTTAGGACCCGTGGGCTGGTGCCGTCGGGTCCAGTTGCAGAATCAGAGTCGAGGGTTGACAGAAACTTTTCCACCTTGTCAGGAGGAAAGGACACGGAGTCCAGGAGCAGCAGGGTACGACTGGGTATGGTGGGTACAGAGAGGGATGGGTTTGGGACACAAGATTTAGAGGCAAACACAGAGTTGAGGCATTCAGCTTTTTCACGTGCGGAGTCAGCTGTGTAGCCGTTTGAGGTAAGGGAGGGGATGGAGGGGGAACAAACACCAGAAACGGATTTGACCAGACGCCACCAGGATTTGGAAGAGGGAGACAGATAAGAGAGTTCGGTCTTGAGAACGGAGAGATATTGTTTCCTGGCTCTCCTGAGGGTGGACACACACTTGTTTCGGGCTTTGTGAAAGGAAATGAGATTTCCTTCCGTTGGATTTGCTTTCCAGGAGACGAAGGCAAGTTGTTTCTGGGCAACAGCCTCACCACAAGATTCCGTGTACCATGGACGGGAGGAAGGGTATGACAACTGAAGACGAGATGGGATAAATCTGTGCATGAGAGAGAGCAATTTACTTTGGAAGAATTCCCAGGATGAGTTGATGTCAGAGGTGGTAGAGATGGGAGACCAGTCCAGATGATTGATGGCTGCTTGAAGACCGTGCCAGTTGGCCTGAGTGAAATGCCAGACTCGTCGACGCTGAGCAGGCTCCCTGAGGATGGTCAGAGAGATGTCCACTTTAACAAGGACATGATCAGATGATCCGATCGGAGCAGAAGAAGAGCAGCAGACATTTTCAGGGAAGTTAGTCATAACCAAGTCCAGAAGAGAAGATGTTCCGTTGACTGAGATCCGGGTCGGGAAATTGACAGATTGTGTCAGTCCCAGTGAGTCGCAGAAGTCCTTTGCTGAAGAGCCATGGCTGGTGAGAGAGGTACCCACACCCAGCCAACTGGCATGGTGACAATTGAAATCACCACATATGAGGAAGAGAGAGTTGGGATGAGTAGATAGAAGTTGGTCCATATCATCAGACAGCGAGATGTAGATGGAGTCATCACTGTTTGGTGGACGGTACAACACACATATGAACAAGAGGTGGGAGCGAAGGGGAAGCCGTAGCCAGAGGTATTCCTGGGGGTGAGGTGGAGAGAGTGCAGTGCAGGGCGAGTGAGGAAGAGAGTTTTTGATAAAGATAGCAACCCCGCCTCCAGGACGAGGCTCAGGTCTATCATACCGGAGGAGGGATTAGCCCGGGAGAGATACTATGGAATCAGAGACATCATAAAGGAGGAAAGTTTCTGTTAAGCAGATCACGTCTGGTTTGACAGAAGCAACCTGTATGGAGAGATCAGTTAAGTTTGAACGAAGGCCCCGGATGTTTGAGGTCCATACCGTTAATGAAGAGGAAGGGGGAGCATCAGATACAGAACAGGGGGGAGGAGGGGTAGGGTAAGATGTGGAAGAGGTGGAAGAGATAGGGAGAGCTGTTGAAGGTGTGTCAGAGATTTCAGAATAGCTCGGAGAAAGGGAAGGATGGGGCGGACAAAAGGTTTGATGGTGATTGGGTGAGCCACAATGAGGTGTTATTTGAGGAGGGGGAAGAGCGAGGCAGAAGGTTGGGGGAGATGGAGGTGAGAGTTTGAAGGGGGAAGAAGCGGGGAGGACGCTTTGAGGAGGGGGAGTGAGAGGGGGGAAATTGAGAAGCAATGAGGGTGGGGAGATTTGAAGGGGAGGGGTGAGGGGGGAGTTTGGGAGTGAAGGGACAAGGGGAGGGATTTGAAAGGGATGGGATATGGGGGAGATTTGGAGGGGAGGGGTGAGGCAGGAGTCTAGGAGGGGAGGGGCGAGGGGGCGTCTTGGCGGGGAGGGGTGAGGGGGTAGTTTAGGAGGGAGGGGGCAAGGGGGGAGATTTGAAAGGGATGGGTGATGGGGAAGATTTGGAGGGGAGGGGTTATGGGGAAGATTTGGAGGGGAGGGGTGAGATTGGATTTTTGAAAGTGTACGATTTATGGGAAACGAACATTTATTGCAAAATGAGTTTCTTGTGACCTTCGAGTTAAAAATACGTTTAAGGACGCTGGATGGAGGATGGAGTGCAGGAGAGTTTAGGGAATGTAGAAAAAAGGCACTATAGGAGATGGATATTTTTTTTGGGATGAATTGATTTGGTGAGCAAGTCGAAAGCAGCCTTTTAAAGAAGAAGAAGAAAAAGGTGTTATAAAATATGACGGAATACATAACTTGAGGGGAAAGTGTAAACATTGAAGGTTAATGAGTGAAAACTATCTGGGGAAATGGGGGAGAAACACGTGGTCGAAGAACGAACGAACGAATAAGAATGAATAAACGAATGAGAACAGAGAAGGAAATGTTTTTTTTTTGTTTTTTTTGAGTTGAGATTTACACAAGGAAGTAGGCTATGGGTGAAAAGCCTGGGAATACAGAGAACGAAAGTTATTGGATCACAAACGACGGACCGCTGAGAGAAAACAGCCTCAAGGTTGTACAGTGCACACTGTACAAGGCCTCAAGACACGACACGGCAAACAGACGATCAATTTATGAAAGATAAACACCGAGAAACAACCAAAGTTGCACACAATAACTTCACACACCGAAAGATAAATACAGTTTCGACAAATTACAATTGTGAACAGACTTAACTTCGAAAAACGTGGAGACCGTGTCAATTATCCAAAACGTCAAAAGAAACAATAATTAACAATTGTTTTATTTTAAAACCTTTTCCTTTTTACAATAAAAGTTACAATACCTGTAAAATGTTAAATGAAGAGTCCATTCTGATTACTCATTCTCGATTAACTTAATTTGATTACACTGGTCAACACCCAAATTGGTTCTGACTTATTTTCAACTGTTTCTAACTAATGTGGTGCCCACGAATCCAAATCTGACCTTTAAATTTTGCTATCACGTAACCTTGACGTAGTACATCATAAGTGTGGAAAAAATATTTAGAGCATGCGAATTTCTTGATTAAGTCTCAATAAGTCTATTTATTGTCACAAAAAATAATATGAACTTTAAGTTTTTATTTACATCACACAAAAAATGTAAATCTCCAAAAATAATATGAATTTTATAAAATATCACAAAAAATAATATGAACTTTAAGTTTGTATTTACATCACACAAAAAATGTAAATCTCCAAAAATAATATGAATTTTATAAAATATCACAAAAAATAATATGAACTTTAAGTTTTTATTTACATCACATAAAAAATGTAAATCTCCAAAAATAATATGAACATTATAAAATATCACAAAAAATAATATGAACTTTAAGTTTTTATTTACATCACATAAAAATGTAAATCTCCAAAAATAATATGAACTTCATAAAATATCACAAAAAATAATATGAACTTTAAGTTTTTATTTACATCACATAAAAAATGTAAATCTCCAAAAATAATATGAACTGTATAAAATATCACAAAAAATAATATGAACTTTAAGTTTTTATTTTATCACATTAAAAGTGCTTCTGAACTTTACTTTTGCGTTTGTAGGAGCAATCACTTTCACGCTGTAAAGTCCAACAGTAGTCGCCCATCATGTTTGGATTGAATCGGCCTTGATATCGAGTCTCCATGATGGCAATTTCCTGGTGAAACCTTTCTCCGTGTTCATCACTGACATCGCCAAGATTATGTGGAAAGAAGTCCAGATGAGAACGGAAGAAATGTATCTTGAGTGACATTCGAGCACCGAACGCCTGGTAACTCTTCAACATCTTGTCCACAAGCTCTTCATAATTTGGTGCTCGAAAATTTCCAAGGTAATTGTTAGCAAGAGCCACAAAGCTATCCCAAGCAACGCTTTCCAGCTCAGATAGTCTCGTTACAAAGTCCTGATTAGTGAGTACAAGACGAATTTGAGGAGCATTGAAAACACCCGCCTTTACTTTGGCCTCAGATACAATGCCTTGGAACTTCATTAGCAAGTAGTGGAAGCCAGCACCATCTTGATCCATGGCCTACACAAAGTTCTTCATCAAACCAAGTTTGAAATGAAGTGGTGGTAAGAATACCTTCTCAGGGTCAACAAGAGGTTTGTGAATTTCAAATGAAGTGGTATTCCTGTGGTATACTGGTTCTCAAAAACTGGATGTGCTAGTGAAAATTGGATATCATAATCGAAATCTACAGGTTCATGTTGGTTAGAATCACCTCAAAATATACGAGAACCATAAAACTTAAAAATTTTTGTTGACCAGTGTTATCTGCTAGCAGAATGCAAATCCACATTATCCAAAAAAATAAATGCAAACACAATCCACTTCATGAAAATTAAGTTTCTAGTTATTATGTCTGCACATAGGATAGATGCACCCCAGTACCTGCTTGCAGTCTGTGAGCATGGCCCACGAGGATAATCTAATCATATCTGCAGAATTTTTTCCAAACTTATACAATTATTTCATTAATCACATTCGTCATAATTAGGTGTTCCAGGCTGGCAGGATGGTCTGGAGGTAAGTATTGTATGTACACTCACCTTTAAACTGTCTAGCCTGGGTTCAAATCTGGGCAAAGCTATAAACTGTCATCCCGGTGTTTCACAGGCAGGGTGATTCATAAATGTGTGTGCTGTTACTCGGATGGATGTTAAACTTGGCGCCACATCTGCCGTCATCAGTGGACGTTAAAGATCCCATGGTGTCCTTCGCGAAGAGTAGGAACTCTATCGCCGGCATCCTGAACAAATTAAAAATTCCTGCCCTAACCTTCATTGAAAGTCTGATTTGGCCAGCCTGTTCGTGAAAAACTATGACCAAGCTTTTGTCTGGCCAACTCCACAAGAACGTGGGAATAATCGTAGCTGTTAAAAATGAAGGTCATAATTAAGTGTTCCAATCTTTTCTGTTCCTAAATTCCTGCCTATCGACAGCCGAATGAACTGCATTCCGAGACTTAACGGTGCCCATATAACAAGTGATGCAACCAGATGCTATGGGAAAGGAGGAAATGAGAATGGCATGTGTAGGTGGAGGATGGAGAACCCCTTCCCCATAAACTGATCACTCACCCATGTTCCCATAGATCGCTGTTGAAGTATATTCGTGGGGAGTACTCGAATCCATGATCCTGTGATCAGGTCGTGTGCCCAAATGAGCATTTTTCTTCACCATTCCTTTGGCAGCAACACTGCACAGAGTGACAATATGTTGGCAATATTTAATATGTGTTCCTTTATGAGGAACTTCAGCATGAAGGAGGAAGCCATAGGCCCATTAAGTCACAGCAATGGTTGCCAACCTATGGTTGTTTATGTGTGCGCTATCCTTTTTTAATGTTGAGCATCACGTCCTTGGGTAGTCCACCAAGTCCTTTTAAAGTCCTTGGGTACGATTCAGCGAGAATTCAAACAAACTACCAGAGCGCTCTTTAAGGATTCCGCTACATAATCTGGCCATGTTACGGTAGATAGATAGATAGATAGATAGATAGATAGACTTTTGAGAAATACAATAGGGACCCTATAAAAGTGAGTGACTGCACACAAGAAAGCTGGATCTGTGCCCACTTTGAAAACAACACACTTTGTGATGTAGCACCACAATTGACCAGGAAGCGGATGGAAAATAAACGGCCAAGTATGAAAAGAAGCGTGGAAGCAATCCAGATTTGCCTCGACTGGTTGAGAGATGCCAATGGTGCCAATATTTCAGTGACGTTTACGGCATGTCACAACAATGTGACACTTTTGAGTAAACCTTTGCTTGATTGGGCCTGTATCAAATTGAACTGCCGGGGTGCTTTTCTTCTCAAAAGCCCATGGGCGTTGGACAATTGTGCTTCAGACCATGCACATGGGAGCGGGAATGTCCCCGGGTTCGATTCATGGCACAGTTGGAACAAAGCCTGCTGGTTGGTGCACTGTTAATACTGTGCGCAAACACTCTTTTGTTTGATATGATGTTAAGCCAGCTGACATGTCTTCAATATGGGCGTCAAAGATATATTGGTACAAATATAAAGCTCTCTGTATGGAGTTCAGAAGCTGTGAGGGTCTTCTCTCAAATGTGCCCCTTCCTAGTCTATAGCCCTTTGCAATGACCTATATGGTGAACACTCATTTAGATGAATTCAGTTCAGATCACAGATCACCAAGGCAATGCTCATGCACCAGCGTAAACCAGCCTATTCCAGTTCCTGTCCCTCAAAAAGCGTTGAGGGGTGTTTGGCATGCACGCCGTGCTTGTCTAGCATGGGTTGGCAAGAGGGAACTGCCTCAGAGCAATATATATATATATATATTACCCATTTAATGAGTCTTTAACAACTCGAAATAAATAAATAATTAGAGGAAAGAGGAGACAGGATTTCATCGGAACTTGCAGCTCCAGGCACTGATGCTCATAAGTGGCAAAAAAGTAAATGACATTCGTGCTGCTGTAATTGATTTAAAAGCATAATGTGACATAAATAATATAATATAATAAATAAATAAATAAATAAATAAACAATAAATAAATTAGCTATTGTTCGCAATAAACAATTTTAAGATCTTAAATTAACACACCAATCGATAATTATCCAATCGATTATAATCGATAATTAAATAGATTATAATAATCGATAATTATCCAATCGATTATAATCGATAAATTAAATAGATTATAATAATCGATAATTAACACACCAATCGATTATAATCGGCACTTTACCAAATATTTACATACTTATACTTTAACTATTGCCATGTCAACTCTCCGTCAAGTATTTCAAAGTGATGGAAATTAAACGGGTGGATTAATGATTGCACTGAACAAGTAATGAGGACGCAGGATCGATGGACGAACAAGGCGCTTCCTTTCACCAACCAAGCCAGACAGCAAATACTTGATGGAATCTAGCAGCAGAAAGTAGGCCCGAGCACTTGTGTTCGCCTATTAACCTGTGATAAACGTTGCCTGACTGTTTGTTCGGCCTATGGCTGAGATATATTTCCTGTACTGGACGTAAGCTGGAAAAGTAATTATAACTACGAAACAGGCAGGACAAAAGATTGTTAAAATTGAACTGCAACGTTTCTATAGCAGGAAAGGTCGTAGCGTTTGTAAAGCAGGATATGAAAGCAACACTGACTGGTGAGAAAAGTCAAGACAACAAAAGGGCTCAGGGATGACGTTTTGACCACAGCATCAACTTCACTATCTGGATATTTTCCAGTGTCAACAAAGCTCGCTTCATGTCAGAATTCAGTTTCCTCAGGCCAATTAAACAACTGCCCGTCTCATCATATTTAAAACTGAGCCTTAAACAGTGACAGCCCAACATTGCGTTGCATGCATAAAGTGCAACAAGCATGGAGGTTATGTTCCTCACACACAGGAAGTTCCGATTCAAATAATATTTGTCTTCGACTCTGCTCTACCCCACCTTTTCCTTCGAATTCCAGCAGACGTTATGACACAAGGTCATTGCCCGTTGAAGCAAGCAAAGGAAAAGCAAGGTTGCGGTTTACGATCAACAACAGCCGTTCAAGTTCTTCCCTGCCTTTCTTTATAAGAGGGTGACAGATACAACATCAAGGTGGAATTTCAACACCGAGAGAATGCAGCCACAACCATGTTCTTACCTGCCCGGTGGAATAACCAGCACCAATGTCGAGTTCTCCAGAAAACTTTTGCCTTGCGCTTGCTTCCTGCACTCTGCTGCGGTGGGCTGCACAACCTCCGTCAATTTCCTTTTCATGCCCTCATCGCCTGTGCTCTTGTTTTCTGCACAAACGTTTCTTTCTCCTCCACCTAGTTGCTTCCTAGCCCTCAGCCCCGGTGAAGAGGCTCGCGTTGGCCTCTGCCGTGCATTGGAGCTGCAGTCCAAGCCAAAATTGATGAACTTAGGGTAGTCTTGCTTGTAGGTGTATGCCTCGCCATGTTTATGGTTCACATGAGATGAATCATAGTCGTTCTGTTCATCTGATGGCTGAAACGGCATTGTCAAGGGAATATGGACTTCACCATCTTCATGCTTCCCAGTGTTTCTTTCTGAGGCAGTGTCCTTGCTAAACATGTTCATTTCTTCTTGGTAGGGTACCCTTTGATGCCATGTTGCGTGCGACTCCTTCTCATGCACGGTAGAATAATCTTGTGATATTTCCAGGGAGTAGTCAACTTTCTCCTTTTCATATTCAAAATTACACCTTTGTGAAATTGGCAGCGACCCTTGACTTGTTTCAGGTTGACTGGCTGTATTAGTCAGAAAGGTGTGATTCAAGACAACTTGGTTTTCTGGAATGGGCCTTGGTGGTTTTGTTGGCAGTTGCGTCACTGTGAGTGAACTTCTTGTGGCTCCTTGCCTTTTGAGTTGAGGCCTAACTTGACCACAACTGGGGTTTTTTAGAAAGCCCTCTGCACAATGTGCATCCATGTGTCCAACTTGATCATCAAAGTATGGTCGTGAATAATTTGGAACGGTTGTTTTCTGGATTTCTTCTTCTTCTGTTGAACCCAGAAACACTCTTTTAAACTGTTTTGCTGGAAGCTCTGGTGATATTGCAGGAGGTTTTATGGAAGATATTAATTGAGCAAAAGCTGTGTTTGCATCACCACGTGTGTTTGTCTGGATTACCAATGGAGGTGTCATATCAACCTGGCCACCATTACAGGAGATCGGGACAAACTTACTTTCTTCCTTTTGGTCTCGGGCTATAGGGTCATTTCTTGAAGATAGCAACGCACCTGTATCTGCTACAGGAGGTTTCAAAACATCTAAGGTGTTGTGGCTTGCTTCATCACAAGCCTTCGTGTTGGTAGTGTGTATGGAGGGTTCGGTACTGACATGGTTCAGACCTTCTGGTCTGCACACACTTGCCGTAGACCTAATGTCCGCGATTCCAGTAGTGATATCCAAATTACTTCCTAAAGAAATGGAAACCTCATTTAAAATGTACTGTTTTGATAACGTACCACTTACATTATTATTCTTTTCTAATGATTCTTGATTTTCAAAGCCTGTGGCTCTAGGTTTGCGTCCCGCATATGTAGCAGGACTTTGTGTAGTTGGTATGTGAAGAAGAAACTCCACGTGGCTGACATCAGTGACTGGAGATTTTAGATGGGGATCTGTTGAGGAATGACAGTGGGTATTTATGGGTGTTGTGCTCACTTTGTTGAAGCAAGCTGTGCACCCAGCTGGAACTTTACAATATACAGTTTTTGACACTTTTTCAACCAATGGCTGCCCCTTTGTGTGAATGTTGTTGCCTAGTTTTGAGAAACTTCCTGATGACCATGCTTCATAATTGGAGCTGCTCTTGGCATCTGCTGACCTTCTGACAGAATCAATAATAACAGCAGGTGAGCTCGTGAATATTTGAGACATCTCAATGCTTTGTCCACGCATCACAGGACAACTGCTAGCATCCGTTCCATCAATCTCAATTGGTATACTGTCCTCACTGCTGATGCTGGAGTTTCCCTGTGAATTGAGCACTGGTCCTGGCAAGGCGTTTCCAGCTTGGTGATTCAGTTCCACCGTTCCTGAATCCGTGCTGGGTGGTGAGGTCAAGCTGAGGTCCTCAGAGCTGCTCGCTAGATTATGTAAGCTCGGAATGCAGTTCACCTTCTCCACACCTGTATGGGCATTACTCGTATCACCACACTTGTCCGAAAAAACTTCCAGCAGACTCCTTTGCTGCAGATCTTTTGACACTTCCTTCTTGCTGTGTCCATGGGCAGTGGTAGAAGAATATACAGCAACGTTGTTGTTGTTGCTACTGCTTCCATTGATTGAAAGACATGCTAAATGATTGCTGCTTCCTGAGGCTGTAGGTCTCGGTCTTGTTTCTTCTGGTAGAAGAAACCTGGTTTTGTTGCTCTGTGACATTACTGACCCCTCATGATTAATGTTGTGGGACATGCAATCACTCCACCCATTATTATGGTTCTTGCGAGTCACGTTTTTGGAAGTCGTTTCAGGGCGAGGGGTAAACAGTGTAAACGAGGACTTGGACAAAAGTGCTGGTTTTTTGGCCACTGGAGGTCGTGGTTTCTCCTGAAAGGAGAGGCTACTTGTCACTTTCGTGGTTTCTTCAACATTCTTGGACTGACCTCCTGTGGGCTCACACTTGTGTTGACTCAGGGATTTGAAGCAGTTTTTACATTTTCCTTTTTTCCAGGCATGTTCAGTGAATGCGTCACAGACGGACATCTGATCAGCAGGGGTTTGATCACCTGATCAGCAAACCTGCATGGGTGACAAAATGTACAATTTAAAATTATTTCTTTTTATGATTAAGTGTGCTTTTTAGAAATGATTGCTTCATCAAATTCGGGATTTATCTTTGGTAACAAAGTGTGATAAAAATTTTTAAAAAGACATTCTGCCAAGAATCAAATTATCACAATGCAATTATTGCGCTATATCAACCTACCCCCCACTCACCTGTCCTCCACTGCAAGAAAGTTCACTTTGCATGATTATATTCAAAATATGTTTTACACCTCTTCTCCCCCAACAAAAATAAAATTAGGGATCAGTGGTATCATTTGTAAATTTTAATTTTCACAGAAACCATCTCACACCTCATTTGCTTGAGATTGACTAATCAATCCCTTATACAAGTCACATTGTTGTATACACAACCTACGGAAAAGGCACAAACATAGACAAAAAATATGTACCCTCCTGAAGATGACCTTTGGTCGATTTTCAATTAATTTTATTTTTTAAGTCCATTGGTAAATTCTGATGAAATGCCTCGTCGAGGTCAAGCGATTCAGTGATAGGCAACCTTAGGCATATATGCTGGTTCTGGACGAGGTAGCTCAATGTCGGCAGCAAATGACAATTACTAAATAACCTGTTATGAGGATATATTATATTTGTCTGCCAGATGACACTTGTTACTAACAGGTCGTGCAGCAAGTGATGTGATGGGACTCGACCTGTGCCCTGTGCCTCATCAATTTAGGGTTAGGGGGTCCAATCTGTGTGTGTGTGTGTGTGTGTGTGTGTGTGTGTGTGTGTGTGTGTGTGTATGTATGTATATATATATATATATATATGTCAAGTAGTAGATTTGTTATTGCCTAAAGTTCAGTTATAGACGTTGGGTGCTAATGTGTTGTGATTTGTATGATGTCTAAAAGTGCTGTTTCATAAAGTGGATAAAGGGTTTTTGCTTCGTTTTGGTTTTGGATGAGGAGGGGCTTGGAGTGAGGTCATGCTGAACGGGTTGTATACGTGTGCTTTTTTCGAGGCTGGTCGTAAAACCACGCCCACATGCGCTTGTTTTAGCGTAATGCAAGTAGAATGACATGAACCTATCGTTAACTATATATATTTTGTTTTAATCTCAGCAACGCATGACTGTATAAACATGCTTTGGATTACTCATGTACACAAACCCATAAAATATATGGGTTTGTTTGGCTAAGCATACACTCTCCTCATTGTGAGTTACAGTTCTGTTTTCTCGGAGCCCAGAAAAACAATTGGTCCAAATGATAAAGGAAAGGCTGACTCCCCCGAATGATAACGGTGGGAGGAACCTCTCCCAGTGTTGTTTGTTCCCTCGGAGATTTCCTGATAAAACGTGTCCCTATATAAATGGACTGGGAATCAATGTGTTTTCAGGAAGGCTTGACGTGGCATGTTCTTGCTGTAGATTGCTGTAGACGTCGGTCTCCTCCGGATCCGTATAAGTTGGTTATTAATAAAGCTGCGCCATTCCAGGCTATTGTGGACTTCTTTTGCAAACGAAGAGCTGATTCTTCACAGATGGTACCAGGAGTGGGGTGTCAACAGACGCGGAGGACGGGAAACGGAGCCCGATGGACAGGAGGAAGGCTGACCTGAGGCCGGCGCCGGCACGTTGATATCAGAGGGCTATTATTCCAAATTCGTACCTTCCTCCTTCGAGCGGGTTCAGTCTCCTTGTCTTCCCCGCTGTCTGCACTCGAACAGAAATTGTAAGTAGAGGCTCATTTAGGCCTCAGAATGGCGTAGCTTTGTTAAAGCCAGGATAAATAAATAATAGTAAGGATAAACCAGTAAGGACTTAACAGTAAGCTTAAAGTTACAGTTAGCACCAGGAGGGGAAAATGAGGTCGGACAGCCATATAGGTTGAAACCAGGTGGCCAAGATTTTTCCAGGAAGGAACAGCCCAGAGACAAGATGGGGTATGCCATTGCATGCCAGGGAACGAAGGGCTGTGGCTAAACTTAGATAAAAGGCCATAGGTTAACTTAGAAGGCCAAAGGGACATGGCCAGGAAAAGGGAAATGCGCAGGTACCATAGGTTTGACAAGAAGGTAGTGACAACTACGAGGTCAAGCCAGGAAGTTCTAGACAAGAGGTCCAGATAAAGCAGGCCAGGATCTGGTGGACAAGAGAAAATAAATAAGCTCACAGGAAATGGGCCAGGTGGCCACAGGGTGAGAACGACAGGTAGGAATTTGAAGCTTCAGAGCCAAAGGAAGCAAGTTCAGGAAGCAAAGTTCAGGACAAAACAATTAAGGAGGTAGTTAAACAAGTAAAACAGCGAGTGATGCCGCTGGACCAGATACCAGACCAAGACCCCCCACCCCCCCCCAAGACCTGAGCTCAGTCCCGGGGCTCTAGGCAACACCCCCCACCCCCCCAAGACCTGAGCTCAGTCCCGGGGCTCTAGGCAACACCCCAACACCCCACCCTGCCTTCCCTTCTTTCCACCTCAACCCACCCCCCCGTCCAACCCGTCCCAAAATCCTTTTTTCCTTGAATGAGAGACGTAATATGAATGAGGATATGAATGAGGAATGAATGTATATTGGGATGTTAATTGACGTGTGTGTCTGGCCAATGTGTTTGTCTGTGTGTCAGGTGCAAAGCAGAGGGTTTCGGTGTGAAGCTTTGTAAGTGATCTGCTCGACTTGGGGGAAATTCAGGCCGGGAATGTCCATTTTAACGTCTATCCGAGAGAACAGGCGAGGTCCTGAACTGAGTCCGGATTGTCATCTGTTTGGGAGTTGTTTGGGAAGCGAATTGATATAAATCGGGTCAGGAAAGCACCCGGAGTGCCCTTGTCGATCTACTGTTGATATGAAGCGGTTTCTAGGAGATGGTTGCAGAATTCGAATCAATATGTGTGTTTTACTTGAATTGAAGAGTTCATTCAATGGCAGATATTGTGGATTGTATGTGTGGGATGTATCGCTGAGGCAGCTCACCTTTGAAATTGGTGTCATATAGTGCATTTTGGGGTCGGGTGCGATGAGGTTGCTCAGAGTGCCGGCGATAACTCGCCCACTCTCAGAGGAAGTGTGTGCCCAAATGCATTGTGGGTCATTTCGACTTTGCTGGATGTCGGACGTTCACATGTCAGTATCTTGTCAGAATCTTCTTCTTCATATCATGTCCTTCATCCTTCATCTTCTTGTCAGAATTAGACATGAGTCATGAGCCATGTCGGAATAGTGGCCGGCTGCGACATATATGCCAGGCAATGTCACAGGACGAATACGTTATTTAAGATGGATTTATAAGATGGATAGATGGATGGATTTATTTAAGATGGCTAAAATAAACGATTTCAAGACAGAGTAATTAATTTCCGGAGTCAAGTTCCAACAGGAAGTCTTGTTCATACAGTAAGGTACAGTGCGGAGTGGCGGCTGGAAGATGCATCGAAGCATTTGGGATGATCGATGCGCCGGACAAAGGGTATGCTGGCGAACGATGCTGATAAGGTTAAGTTATTAAAACGCATATGGGTCTGAGGGCAGATAATGTGGGACAAGCTGCCTCACGGGCGCTGCAGGGAGAGTATTTGGAAATTCAATAATTTGAGCAGAAATGTCACGTTTTCAACAGAACGCTGATCTGAGGAAGGAGGACGGTCGAGGTTTCAACTGTCGGTATGTGGTGTGGCTTGTGCCAAGGTGTGGGCGCGAGGAGGTGTGTTGATGAAGCGTTGTGCGAACGAGGAAGGATGTGCGAAAGATGTGCACCAGGTAGAGAGGTGCTGCATTGTAGAGCACGTACGGAAGGTCCTTGGACGGATTGTGACGGTTGTTGGATTCGTAGAAGTTAGCATTATGCTATGTAGAGCCACATTAACGGTCATTTGTCCATTGTCGCCGGACTTGCATTACTTGTGGGATAATAAAGCGCTGGTTACCCCAATTCGAAGTTTGACCTTTTAAAGTTTAGTTGACCTTTGTTCGAGATATGCAAGGGAAAGGTCAGAGGTAATTCACTAACCTTGGAAGAACGACAGGCGGAGTCAGTCTACAGGGTGTTGCTTTAACGACAGGATATAGAACCTAAATCTGGAGAATATCGGGACATTATATTGTGGGTAAAACCAAAATCATGTACATAATTAGTGGACAGAGAATACAGTACGCTTGGAATTTAATTTAACCGGGCCGAGCGGTGGGGATTTGAGATGGATTTGAGTCACGTTAAACGGAGGACATTTGTGAGGATGAAGAGATGCAAGTAACGTGGATTAAATTGTGGTATCACGAGTTGGGTGCCAGAGATATTGTGGTTATTATAACTCACTGATTATAGGGGGCGCCGGGCGCACCGAGTACAGATCGGGTTGCATGATGGAGCACGCAGGCATGGATTTTGGCTTTGCGAGGCCCCGGATAGAAATTGGCATTTCGATGCTGTGGATTATATTATGCCTGCCCGGAAAGGGGATGTCCTGTGCTGGGGCTGGCGACATGCCTCTGTTATTTGTCTGTCTGTCGGTCTGATTGTAAGTCTTTGGTACTGGGAGGGCTAATTGAGTGCTCAGGCGTCATTGTTCCATGGAGGCAGGAGCTGTGAGTCACAAAATGTAAACGGGAACTTTGTGTAATCATCAAGTTTTTCCATCAAGGAAGGGGTGATGAAAAGTTATTTGTTTTAGTATGAAGTAGGTTGGTTGCTTATTTGTCACAGTAAGATGAGAGTTGTGTTTTTAAGCTTGGTCTTTGAATGAATTGTTGCTTGGAATGTGTTGATTGGAAAAGTGATTTCTGATCGCTGATCCGATCTGGTTTTGAATTGTTTGATTTAATTTTGAGTTGATTGGAGGTAATAAGGATTTGTGTTGATTTCCTGATTTGAGTTCATCTGGAAACGAAGACAGATGGGATTAATGTGTATATCAGGAACAATTTGGAAAAGAAATATGGATATATGACATTACTAAAATATAACCAAGCAATTGAGAGTTCTTGGGTTAATGGGATATAAATGAATGCATCTACAAGTTGATGGTTTATAAAAAAATTTAGGTCTGGATGATACTTAAACGATGAACAATGTTGGCAATATACAAAGAATGTGACTTGTTTTTTGGGGGGAAAACATGTGGTTTAAATTTGGTTGGCTAAGTTTTAAAGATGGAGATGTTTCGCAGAACTCTTATGATTATTTACATGAGTGGTGGACTATTCCATGGCGAAGCATTTTTCAGTTTTTATGATTAAGGTTTAAGGTCTTTATGATCTGTTTAGTGTATTTTTCAAAGGAGAGGGTTTTGGTCAATGATGATGCCAAGATTCCGGATGTGGATACTGGGAAACCATCGATGTTGGGGGGAATGAAGATTAATTCAGATTTAGCGTAGTTAAGTTCGAGGAAGCTGATCTGAAGCTAGAATTTTATTTCAGTTAGGCAGTTTGTCAGGATAGAGTGGGTGGTGGTGGAGCACGATTTGGTGGAGATGAAAAAGCTGGATGTCATCGGTGAAGCAGTGGAATTGGAGACCATGGTGCATTGGCTATGGTGCATGACGGATTAAGTGACCAAGGGGGGATAGGTACAGGACGAAGAGGAGGGGGCCAAGAACTGAACCTTGGGGGACACCTTAAGGGGGAGTGAATTGTGGTGATTAAGCTGTTGTAGATGCTGTCAATTTTGCTTTGGATGAATGGTCCAGGAAGGAAGGAGGGTGCAGGTGGCACCAGGTGTGAGTGCACAGGTGTGCACCAACAGGTGTGTGGAGCAAGGTGGTGGTATCCAGGGCGCTGAGGAGTTTGTTCACGTTGTAAAGTTTGTTTATTTAGTTTGTTTATTGTAGAGAAGAGTGCTTTTGGGATTCCGGAGCCAGAGTGGATAATTTGAGGGTAGTAGGTGGAGTAGAGGACATCTTTGCAGTGCTGTAGGTGGTCCTTGTAGGCTTGGGAGTGAACTGATTTGGGTTTAATAGGCACAAGCTGGTCTAAACAGGGTGAGGAGGATGGTGTGATTGATGATGTCAAAGGAGGCGTTGAGGTGAGGAGGATGAAAATGTTGAGGTTGCCGGCATCGGAGGAGAGAAAAGGTCGCTGGTGATTTTGAGGAGAGCAGTTTCAGTACTGTGGCTGGAGCAGAATCCGGATTGGGATGTTTCATACAGGTTATTGGCAGAGTGGTGATGTTTGAGTTGAGTGGCCACAGCACGTTCCAAAACTTTTGACAGAAAGGGTAGGTTGGAGATGGGTCTGAAGTTATTTAGGGTGTCAGGGTTTAGTCCAGGGTTTTTCCAGAATGGGGGTGAAGTTTCACGAGTTTTGGGGAAATCGGTATGTGAAGCTGGATTAAGTTGGAACTGCTTGATGAGCCATGGAGATGGATTGGGTTTTGTTGTTGGTTGTCTGGGAGTTCGGTTGTTGCATTGCCAAAGGTTTCTGTGTGGTGGACACACTGGTTGGCTGTTGTCTTGTGTGACGTGGATGGAGATGTATGTGGCTGCGTGTGGCTGCCTGGAGTCGGGAAAACGGCTACAGTGGTTGATATTGGCTGTGGATCGTCCGGGGTGCTTCGATTTGCATAAAGGGTGAAGATTGGGATATTACATTATTTTGAGTAAGTATTGGTATGAGTAATTACAGAAGTAATTATGAGTTATTAGGAGTAATTAGTGGTATGAGTATTAGTTATGAGTTCCAGGTGTTGAGCTAGTTATGCTAGTTATCCAGCTAGTTACGAGTAAGTGATTATTTTAGTAAAATTACATGTTTCGCTGTGTTGTTGATCTGGGGACAAGCTAGTTTGATGGGTACCCTGGGGTCTTCAGCGTGTCTATGTGTTTGTCTGGCTGTTACACTAGACTCTGGGATGTGTTTTCATGAGACGAATTTCAGAATTGATGACAATTCAGTGAGTATGGTGGACAACGTAAAGTGGCTGGTGTGAAGGAAGGGGTTGGGAAAGATGGACCCCCTTCACGAATACCCAGTAGGGTAGCTTAATTTCAGACATAACAGTGAGAATCTATTGTGAGCGAATCACAGTGGGTGAGGAAAACATTGTGTGTGACCAGACACCAGAACTGACCAGAATTGAAATTGGAAGTAGACCAGGTTATTTCTATTATTTGTTTATTCGTGAAAATAAATAAATAATAGGGGGAGGTTCATGGAGGTTAATGGTGGCTTGTTTGTATTAATCGAGGTTAATGGTGGTTTGTGTTTGTGTTAATGGAGGTTAAAGGTGGTTGGTTTGTGGTAATTCTAGTTGAAACTCTCACTGAAGTAATTTTCGTTTATTTTTATTTTTTGATTCGATTTGAGAGTTGAGATGATTGATTTTTTATTAATTTTATAATTTTATTTTTATTGATGTTGGAAACAGGTAATGGGATGCTGAGAGAAGGATGGAATTTAATTTGAATTGGACTGGATTAAATGGGATTGAATTTAAAAATTGAATATTGAATAAAATTGGATCCACTTGGAAAAAAGTGGATAAGGAAATTGGAGACCTGTAGACCAGGCGCTCCCAGGAGACTTGTGGATCAGGTGTTCCACCAGAGGAAAAAGACCAGGTGTTCGTGGAGCACTTCACCTGCAAGAACGCCTTGGAACCAAGGTGGAAGGGACCAGTCCAGGTGTTGCTGACTACACCAACGGCAGTCTTTTGCGAGGGCAAGACTTCGTGGATCCACGCCACGCACTGTAAGTTGGCCATACAAGCACCAGACACCACACCCCCAGAACACAGTAAGGATGGGCCTAATCATAGGTACAATACTATTGATAGCGACAGCAGCTAGGGGAAACTCCGATTCCAATAGATGCGAAAACGAAACCCGACACCTCACCGTAACATGGGGACAAAGAGTATCACTACCATGTTTCGAACAGAAAGCCCTGCACACAAATTGGGTGAACATAAATTGGCTAGCACTGTCGGCAGGGCCTGGACGCGTTGGCATGGTACTACAAAAGCAACGAGAGTTCCGGGAAGACGGGCAAGCTAGCATTAAGACCTTGGCCCAACCAGGATACCAATGGGGAACCCCTGATTTTAAGCTACAAACACGCACGCGCCTAGAGAAAGGCATGACTATGCAGGTCCGGTGCAGCGTCTGGACCCCTGGCGCGGCCGGTGGCGAAAAGAACTACATACGATGCAACGAATACATACTCACGCCACACCCCCAGAATAAGGCCCCAAAGAGGGGGGAAAACACATATTGGAAAGTGGCCAGGGAGGTGGCAACAATTCAAAATAGGACACACTGCTGGTCGTGCATGCGCTTTCCCCAAGCAGGCACCACAGGAATACACATGATAGTGCTACCTCTGTCCCTCAATGACCTCTGCTCACAACCTATCGATTCCCCATGTTTAGTCACCACGCTGGAAAGAGAAGGGGTTGACAACGGCAAGAGTTGCAATCGACAATTTAATTATCGCCCGTCAATGATTGCCCATGTGGCCGAGAGGCCTGCCCCCGTCTGGGTCAAACCACAGAAAGGGAGGGTCTGCCTCCAGGGTTCCGGCCACTTGCGTATGGGAGAATCAGAATGCGCCTACACTCTCCCCGGGAAGCTGGGACAAGGGAGCTCGGGGATTACATTACGAATAGTACTGTAAGATAAACACAACCACAACATAACGGCTATAACATTCTCTAGGGGGGTTAGTAGGATTAATGGGGTGGTAAAGGGACTCCAGTGCTTATCCACCCACCTGGTCCCACCCCATGGGACAATGTTTATATGCGGCGACAAGGCTTACCCCTATTTACCAAATAATTGGGGGGGCACATGTTATCTGGGTTCAGTCCTTCCTGACGTTGAGATACTGGATGAGCTAGACCCAAAGTCCTTGGACAGGCGTTATAAGAGGTCAGTCATGAACGAAGATGGAACCACTAAACTACACGGGAGCCTATGGGAAAAGGTGTTTGGTTTCTTCTTCCCAGGAGCGGGCACAGTCATGGATAGTTTCCAGATAGACAAATTGGCTTTGGCCCTAGAAAAGGTGGCAAACGACACCGCTACGGCCCATGACATACTATTGGATCGATCGGATCGCGCGCGAAAATTCTTATACATTTAGCTGGCTCACTGACTGGTTCCAGGGATGGACGGGCACCATAGTGAAGTGGTTATTGACCGCACTGGCTGTGATAATCGGGGTAGTAATTTGGGGGGCACTAATGAAATCTCTAGTCCTCCTCTATATGAGAAAGTATTTTACAGGATGGAAAGTGAAAAAAACCACCGACAACAACTATGGCTCTGACCACAGAGGCCATCGACCTGAACGGGTCCTTCAACAAGGCAGTTGCGACCAGCGCTCCAGAAAATTGTATTGAATTTTGTGACGACTGTGATACTTGTGTGGATCCCATGTGGGAACTGGCTGCTGCCTGTAACGGTGTATGTGATGACTGTGATACTTGTGCTATAAACCCCTTGCGTGTACTGGCTAACGCTGCTTATGTATTACAAGCTGACAGCTGCACGCCCCCTTCCGACCCAACTATGGATCTGATTGCGACACTGGGTCTGGCGGTTGAGGGACCCGACGCGGATGTCCTAGACCCGCAAGCCGACCAGGCGCCCATGGGAGACTTTGACATAAAGGAAGTCCCTCTCTTTTCTTCAAATGTTTCGGATCTCTTTGATCCAAATGTTTCGGATCTCTTTGATCCACATGTTGCGGATCTCTTTGCTTCAAGTGATTCGGATTCGGATTTTTACGCTCTGTACCCTGACCAGGAAATTGAGACACAAGATACTGACGACATTTTGTATTCCCCAGAACAGCAACACGTGAGGGACCTCATGGGCATGACCGTTGATTAACTTCGAAGATCTGCAAGGACTGCGTCTGCAAAGGGTGGGGGGAGCCAGTTCCGCAGGGGAAGTGATGCACCCTCTGGCGGAGCAGAACCTCATCTGGACCAGACGTCTTCGTTGTGGATCCGAAACGTTAATGAACTTTCATGTTTTGAGCCCTCAGGCTCCGAGCACGCACCACACGACACGTTCGCCAAATGCACGGGCGAGGCGCTTTGGGCGCACGATATGCCCTTGGGAGATACCCGCATTACACAATTATTTTTTCAATACCCGCATTACACAATTATTTTTCAATAAAGCCCAATGTGGCACGTTGTCTCTTAAGATACTTTGTCTCGACGAGACAAGAGGAAGGAATGTCAAGTAGTAGATTTGTTATTGCCTAAAGTTCAGTTATAGACGTTGGGTGCTAATGTGTTGTGATTTGTATGATGTCTAAAAGTGCTGTTTCATAAAGTGGATAAAGGGTTTTTGCTTCGTTTTGGTTTTGGATGAGGAGGGGCTTGGAGTGAGGTCATGCTGAACGGGTTGTATACGTGTGCTTTTTTCGAGGCTGGTCGTAAAACCACGCCCACATGCGCTTGTTTTAGCGTAATGCAAGTAGAATGACATGAACCTATCGTTAACTATATATATTTTGTTTTAATCTCAGCAACGCATGACTGTATAAACATGCTTTGGATTACTCATGTACACAAACCCATAAAATATATGGGTTTGTTTGGCTAAGCATACACTCTCCTCATTGTGAGTTACAGTTCTGTTTTCTCGGAGCCCAGAAAAACAATTGGTCCAAATGATAAAGGAAAGGCTGACTCCCCCGAATGATAACGGTGGGAGGAACCTCTCCCAGTGTTGTTTGTTCCCTCGGAGATTTCCTGATAAAACGTGTCCCTATATAAATGGACTGGGAATCAATGTGTTTTCAGGAAGGCTTGACGTGGCATGTTCTTGCTGTAGATTGCTGTAGACGTCGGTCTCCTCCGGATCCGTATAAGTTGGTTATTAATAAAGCTGCGCCATTCCAGGCTATTGTGGACTTCTTTTGCAAACGAAGAGCTGATTCTTCACATATATATATTTATATATATATATATATATATATATATATATATATGGATTTGGAAGAGGGTCAGAGAGCGGTATTCAGGATTGCAAAGCAGATAGCGAAAGAGAGGTGTGATGTGATGGGGGTGAGTTGCTTGAAGGATGAAGTGGGACAAATCGTTGTGGACCCAGATGGAATTAAAGGAAGATGGAAGAGATATATGGAAATACTGTTGAATGCAGAGAATGAATGGGATGGCTGTAGTGAAAATGTATCAAAGTTGAACCCAGGTGTGATGCTCACTTAAACCACTGAGAGGCGTCTATAAGACCTCGGACGTCCGCGACTCCGGGCCACTCCTGCGACATTTATTCTATGACATGTAGACTCAGAGGGTACGTGCCCGCTGATATTCTAGGCTTGCTTGCATTGACTAATATTATCGATCCTTCCTATATGATGCCAAGATCCTGATATATATATTGCATGATTGTATTCTACAGGATGATGCCAGAGATCTGATTGTTATTAAACCTACCTATGGGACAAAGTTGTGGACTTGATTGATTTCTACAACACTTAATAACAATCAGTCCCGCCGTCCACTCGAGGACAAGAGGCGAACATGGCGGGACACAGGATGATCCAGGTGCCGCAATTATCCGCCGACCCACAAGCAGCGGATTCGGGCTCGGAACTGACGCATTGGCTAAAGTCCCTGGACAATCAGTTCAAAGCCCAGGACGCCGCTGTCACTGATGAAACGAAATTACAAGTACTTCAGACTAAAGTACACCATACCGTCTACAGGGGAATCTAACAGTGTACGACATTCAATGCAGCTGTGACAGAGCTAAAACGGATTTATATTAAGAAGCGAAGCGTGGTATATTCCCGGCATCTGCTCGCAAAGCAGACTCAACAGCCCACTGAGACGCTAGACCACTTCGCACAAGAGCTGCGACGTCTGCTCGCTGATAGTGCCCCGGAGGTACGTACACACGAGCAAGTACAAGATGATCTTGTACGCGATTCTTTTGTCTCAGGAATCAGCTCGTCAACCGTTAGACAAAGGCTTCTTGAAGTTGAGGACTTGACGTTCATGGAAGCTTTACGGCTGGCTCACGTCTACACTTCAGCTCATGAACAATCTGATGCGTACGATCATACGCGTGTCACTGCGGGGATTTCTCGTCAAGCCCGACCGGAGAGAGCTACCGCCGAGGACGCGGGAGCCGACACGGCATCACTGCCGGAACCCCTGGCCTCTCCCGAGGAGGACCCTGATTCCGGCTTGGCGGCAGCCGCGGCTGCGGGACCAAAGCCCGGACGAAACACTACGGGTTACTTCTGCGGGAATCGATAACATCCCAGGACGGCGTGCCCGGCTCAGGAAGCGATATGTCACTTGTGTTCGACAAAAGGGCATTTTGCAAAAGTTTGCCGAAAAGCTGCGCGGGGCAAACGAACTCGCGCGACAATGAATGTGCTTATCGCCGGGCCAAGAGGCCGAGCACAGAGCGAGGCGCCTCACCTGACTTTGATGAGCGGCGCACCTCCTCGTGGGCCCCTGGCTGTGTGCTCGACCTTGGTGAGATTCATCGGGCCACCAAAACAAATGGCGCAAACACGACCGAACGCGGAGCGACTGTCCTTGGCTGGTATCCGAACGTCTCATGATGGCTTTGAGACTCCACGCGCGACTCTAGCGCTATCCGAAGGCAGCTCATACGAACTACAAGCTCCTGCTTCGGCATGGGAAACTGCAGTTGGCTTCAAAACTTCTCGCGTGACGCGAGCGCCATCCGCAGGCTGCTCATACGAACTACAAGCTCCTGCTTTGGCACGGAAAACTGCAGATGGTTTTCAAACTACGCGCTTGACACGAGCGCCCTCCGGAGGCTGCTCGAACAAACGGAGAACTGTAGCTGGCGTTGGATCTACACGCGAGGCGCGAACGTCTCGCTCTGATGGCTCGGCATCTGCCGGACCGCCTGGCCTGGCTCAGGCCATCATCCCACTTATGATCGAGGGAATTTTTGCACGGGCTCTAATCGATACAGGGTCCGCAGATAGTTATGTCGATCATCAACTGGTGCAAAAACATGGATGGCCGATCCTCGGGACATGCCGTCGGATCTTTATGGCCTCCCAAGGGCTTAGGCTCAGCACAAAAGGGGATTGTCGATTGAAGCTTGTGATAAAGGGACGAATGTTTCCAGATGTACATCTCATGGTCTTACCTGCATTATGTGCTGTTATCTTGTTAGGACATGATTTTCTTAAGTGACATGGACGTTTGGAAATGGAATTTGGTGGTACTGATATGCTTGCTGTGTGTGCACTCGCAGGGATGGAAATTGAGCCTCTGTCGCTGTTCCCCAATATGACCACGGACTGCACACCAGTAGCGGTAAAATCGCGGCGCTACTCACGAGCTGACGCGCAATTCATTGCGGAAGAAACAGCCCAGCTCTGAAAGGAAGGTATCATAGAACCTAGCCAGTCACCGTGGCGGGCCCAGGTCTTAGTGGTGCGAAGTGAAGCGCATCGTAAACGCAAGGTAATCGACTATTCGCAGACCATTAATCGATTTACACAGCTGGACGCCAACCCCCTTCCGGGGATGGACGCCCTGGTTCGACAGGTTGCCCAGTACTCAGTCTATAGCACTCTCGATCTGCGTAGTGCGTATCATCAGATCCCCATCTCCGGGGCCGACCGCATCTATACCGCCTTTGAATCGGGTCAAAGGTTATACCAGTTCACCCGACTACCTTTTGGGGTGACGAACGGGGTTGCCTGTTTTCAGAGGGCTATGGACGACCTCATCGCTAAGGAGAACTTGACCGATGTCTTTGTATATCTGGACAATCTTACGGTTTGCGGGCATGACCAGGGGCATCATGATGCGAATCTGAAGCGCTTCCTCGAGGTCGCGCAGAGGTATCGCCTAACCATGAATGAGGCTAAGTGTCGTTACTCCATGCGCACGATAGATCTTCTGGGGTACACCGTGACCCACGGCTCTGTTGCTCCAGATAAGGAGCGTCTGCGACCTTTGCTCGATATGGCCCCGCCCTGCGATCGAGCTTCGCTGAAGCGTGCTCTCGGGCTGTTCACCCATTATTCTAAGTGGGTGCAAAATTTCTCCGCGAAACTCCGCCCACTTGTGGCCTGCGAAGCGTTCCCCATGAGCCCAGCTGCCTGGGCTGCCTTTCGGGGCCTTAAGTCCGACATCGCTGGCGCCGCTGTGGTGACGATCGACGAGAGCAAATATTTCGTCTTAGAAAGTGATGCCTCGGATCATGCGATAGCGGCGACTCTCTCCCAAGGGGGGCGCCATGTGGCTTTCTTTTCGCGGACTGTCACCTCCGCTGAGCGGAGGCATTCGTCTGTCGAAAAGGAAGCGTACGCGATCGTCGAGTCGATTCGGCGATGGCGTCCGTACTTGCTCGGACGATGCTTCCAAATCATCACGGACCAACAGAGCGTTGCGTTTATGTACGACACCTTACATGCTCAATGCATTAAGAATGAGAAAATCACTCGCTGGCGTATCGAACTCGCCGACTTCTGCTACACCATCAAATATTGCCCGGGGAAGGATAACCTGGTCGCCGACGCCTTATCGAGGCCGGCTACGTGTGCGGGTCTCATAACTTTGGAGGGTCTGCGCGCTTTGCATGGCACTATGTGTCATCCTGGGGTGACGCGTTTCGCTCATGTTGTGCGTCGTGGTAATCTGCCATACTCGGTTGAGGACATCCGCCGGGTCTGTCGCGACAGCACTGTATGTGCGGAACTCAAACCGCATTTATACAACCCTCCCATGGGGACGCTGGTCAGGGCTACTAGACCGTGGGAGAAATTGGCGATGGATTTCAAAGGGCCGCTGCCGGTGTCGAGTAACTCTCGTTATCTGCTCACTATCGTTGATGAGTACTCGCGATTCCCTTTCGCTTTCACGTGCGCAGATATGACGGCCGCCACAGTCATACGGTGCCTGCAGAATTTGTTTTCTATGTTTGGGTATCCGGCCTACGTGCATACAGATCGGGGTGCGGTGTTCCTGTCCCAGGAAGTGAGGAGCTTCTTGCTCCAAAATAATGTCGCTTCGAGCTATACCACTCCGTACAGACCACAGGCGAATGGGCAGGTCGAACGCTTCAATGGGATTATATGGAGGGCCGTCATGCTAAGCCTCAGGACCCTCGGCCGGGGCCTAGATAAATGGGCTTGGTCACTACCTGCGGCGCTGATCTCGATCAGGGCTCTACTTTGTACGGCCACCAACCAGACTCCTCACGAAAGGCTGTTCCACCACCCAAGAAGCTCGGGTAGTATCCATTCTTTACCCAGTTGGCTTGCTGAGCCGGGGCCGGCCTATCTCAAACGTGCGGTTCACACGAGCAAGTACGATCCCTTAGTGGATAAGGTGCAGGTACTCCAGGCTAATCCCGAGCATGCTCGCGTGATGATGGCAGATGGACGTGAGTCCACTGTCTCCGTACGCCATCTCGCCCCTTGTGGGGTCATCGACCCTTATGGGGATATCGACGAACCGATTTACGAGTCTATGGACTCTCCCGAAGCTCCGCCTTTGGAGCATCTGCCGTCCCTCCCGTCGCCAGATACAACCCTGCCTGAAGGCACTGTGGTGCCCCCTCCGACGCCTGCCTCCAGCGGCTACTCCGATGCAGGGGACTCCGGGCTTGGGGATGTCGTACCCGGTAGTTTCCGGACCCGTGCTGGCAGGGAAATTCGCCGCCCTGACCGCTACGGATGGACCGACTGACATGGATTGACATCACTAAACAATTAATGCTGACGCACGCTTGATTCCTGCCCAGCGGCAGTGTAGTTCTAACGGCGGGGAGAATGTAGTGAAAATGTATCAAAGTTGAACCCAGGTGTGATGCTCACTTAAACCACTGAGAGGCGTCTATAAGACCTCGGACGTCCGCGACTCCGGGCCACTCCTGCGGCATTTATTCTATGACATGTAGACTCGGATGGTACGTACCCGCTGATATTCTAGGCTTGCTTACATTGACTAATATTATCGATCCTTCCTATATGATGCCAAGATCCTGATATATATATATACTGCATGATTGTATTCTACAGGATGATGCCAGAGATCTGATTGTTATTAAACCTACCTATGAGACAAAGTTGTGGACTTGATTTATTTCAACATGGAGAGTAACCCAGTTTTAGGACCGGCAGAGAAGATAACCGAGAAGGAAGTTGAGGAAGTGATAAAAGCAATGAAGAGTAGAAAAGCGGGAGGGCCGACGGGAGTTGTGGGAGATATGTTGAAGGCAGCGGGAAATTGGGGTGTGAAGAGAATGACAGAGATCTGCAATCTGGTGGTGAAAGAAGGCCGCATTCCAGTGAATTGGGAACTGAGTACCCTCATCCCTCTATACAAGGGGAAAGGTGACCCTCTGGACTGTGGCTCGTATCGAGCGATAAAGTTATTGGAGCATGGAATGAAGGTATTGGAAAGGGTGTTGGAGAGGAGGATAAGGAAGAAAGTGAAGATTGACGAAATGCAGTTTGGATTTATGCCAGGGAGAGGAACGACAGACGCTCTATTTATTGTGAGGCAGTTGCAGGAGAAGTATGTGGGGAAGAGGAAGAAGTTGTTTCTTGGGTTTGTTGATCTGGAGAAAGCATTCGATAGGGTTCCACGTGAAGTAGTGACATGGGCATTGAGGAAGTTCGGAGTGGAGGAATGGTTGATCAGAGTAGGGATGGCAATGTACAAAAGAGCGCACACAGCTGTAAGGACGAAGGACGGGAACAGTGGTGAGTTTGAGGTGAAGGTGGGAGTGCATCATGGGTCGGTACTAAGTCCACTACTATTTGTAGCTGTGATGGAGGTGCTGGCTCAGAACGTAAAGGAGGGTTTACCGTGGGAGTTGTTGTATGCAGATGATCTGGTGTTGATTGCAGAAAGTATGGATGGACTGAAGGAGAAGATGAACAAGTGGAAGGAATGTATGGAGACAAAAGGTCTGAAGGTGAATATCGGAAAAACGAAGGTGATGGCAAGTGGTAAAGCATGTGGTGAGGTGGAAATAACTGGGAAGTGGCTGTGTGCTGTGTGCAGGAAGGGTGTCGGAGTGAATTCCATTCAATGTACAATGTGCGCTGAGTGGGTTCATCAAAAATGTAGTGGTTTGAGAGTGTCATTAACCAGTGTGGCAGCTACATTCAAGTGGAAGGTGTGCACATAGGGAGCTGCAGATGGAGGAAATGTTGAGTTGGATCTTGGAGATGGCGTGAAGCTGGAAGATGTGAAAACATTTTGTTAATGTTACCTAGGAGACATGCTGAATGGAGAAGGTGTATCAGACTCGGCAACGGTTGCTCGAGTGAGATGTGCATGGAAGAAATTTCGGGAACTGAATGGCGTACTGACGAGGAGGGGAGTGTCGTTGAAGCTGAAGGGAAAGGTGTATGCTGCATGTTTGAGAAGTGTTATGACTTATTAGGCCAATAATAATGTGACTTGACCTCACACTAATTGCAACAGAAGCAAACTCAACTGATTTGTGTATCCTCAATATGTCCTGAATGAGGAAAAAAAAGTGTTAAGGAATTGCATGGGTGGAAAGTTTTGAAAAATGCATAAATATAATCCTACCAAAAAACCGATTTTTAGCCCTTTCTGCTAGATTTGACTATGCTGTATTTTTTTCCTTGAAGCAAAAAAAACACATACAGAGTATCAGTGATGAGAATTTATTGTGATCACATCATCACACTGATCAACTGCTGTATCCTGAAATTCAAAATGACTGCCATCCGCCCTATAGTGACAATACAATACAATCTAAAAAACTGAGCACTCTAAGTTGACATTTGGCAGGTGTATTGCTCAGGACCCATGGAAGTGCAGTGTCAAGATTGAAGTTGTTTGGGTGAGTGGTTCTCGAGAAAGTTACAAATAGTTAGCTCGCTATTTATTACATTATGTTACATTGTACATATTCTGCTAACTAGTTTAAACACGCCGCGCACGCCACAACTACAGTGCTCTTTTCTGAGTCATGGACCCTGCCCCTCTAACATCCTCTGCACATCCCTGACTAGGATCCAGTTCCAAACATGCACGTTTTCAACCGTGCGTGCATATTTTTCAACGTGCATATTTTTTTTCCACTTTCAGGAAATGGAGGCATATGAACAGTGTGTCATTTGCAAGCAGTCTGTGGACGGAGGAGGGTCGTCAGTATCAACACTTGAAGAGAAGGGAAGTTCATCTATCAACCAGGCCAGTAAAACAAGGGGAGACAATATTCATGGCAATATTCAATATCAGACAATATTCAATATTCAATATTTATGCAATGATGCAGGCAACTAGACCAAGAGTCATGTTAGCACCACTTCAGTTTGGGTTGGGCGTGCAACTATATCACCACTTTGCATCGCGGTTCCTCATTGATACTCTTCATCACCTTGGGTTTTGTTGTGCATACCAGGAGGTGCACCAGTTTGAACGAAATGCAGCCAAATTCCATGGAACAAACATTCCTGACCTATCGACAGAGTTTGTCCAATATGTAGCTGACAATGTCGACCATAACATCCGCATGCTTGATGGGCTTGGTACATTCCATGGTATAGGAATGATAGCAGCCATAACCCCTAGAATTAGATCAAGGCAGCCAATCCCCAGGATCAAGGCTACTTCCTTGGATGTGGCAATGGTTGGAAGGGTACAAGTACGGTACCACAAAGACGAAAGGCACAATTTGACGGCACTGACCTACCAGAAGCTTGTCAACCTTCAGGTCCAGAACAGCTGTGAAAATCTTGATGTCCTGTGGAAAGCATCCGAGCAGTTCGTGCACACTCAATTGTTGATGCAGCCCTCAATGCACTGATGCTATCAAACGTGTTCGATTTCCATCTACCACAGAAATCTGGAACTACAGACAACAGTAAGGATGGAGAGTCAGAGTCAGCCGAAGCAGCTGCAGCTGCAAGGCCACCGGATCATCAGATAACAGATGGAAGCAGAGATGCGGACCTGGAGGGAGCTTATAAGATCTATGAGAAGCTGATAAATGGGGCTATATCTGCTGAAGAAGTTTGTCAGTCTGAAGTTCGAGTGAGAATCAAAGACCACCTTCAAAAGCACATCGAGTCCACCAAGAAGTCCTCTAGAACTTCAGCTCTCTGGGTTCAGTACATGGACATGCTGGACATCCTACGAAAATACATCAGTGCAGAACGCACTGGAAACTGGGCCTTACATCTGCAGGCTATCCAGGACATGCTACCCTATCTGGCAGCATCAGGACACAATCTTTACACCAAATCTGCCAGGGTGTACCTTCAGCAGATGCACAACCTCAAGACTGAACACCCAGAAGTCCAACAACGTTTCGAGGAAGGGTTCCACGTGATTCGGCGAAGCGATCGCCTATGGGCAGGTCTCTCATCTGACCTGGTCATTGAGCAGGTTCTGATGAGAAGTTTAAAAACCAGTGGTGGGCTCACACGAGGGCGAGGGATGACGGAGCAACAGCGTCTGTTGTGGCTGCTATCGATGCCCGCCTGTGCAGAAGTAAACCAGGCAATGGAGGGACTCACGGGGGTCAACTACAACACTGGAGAGCAGAACAAAGACATGACTTGGTCCCGTGACTCAAGCAAGGCAATCCCGTGACTGGAAGGACACACTGACAGTTCTCAGTTATCTACAGGAGCACAATCCATTCAGCAATGACCCTAGTTTCCGGAATATTGCCACTGGGGAGAATGCCCTTTCCACCGTCAACGTTGATACAGCACAGTCCGTTGGCACTGCGATACTGAAGTCCATGGATGGACTAACACCTGCTGAGTTCACCTTCAAGAGGTGAACTTTCTCGAGAACCACTCACCCAAACAACTTCAATCTCGACACTGCACTTCCATGGGTCCTGAGCAATACACCTGCCGAATGTCAACTTAGAGTGCTCAGTTTTTTAGATTGTATTGTATTGTCACTATAGGGTGGATGGCAGTCATTTTGAATTTCAGGATACAGCAGTTGATCAGTGTGATGATGTGATCACAATAAATTCTCATCACTGATACTCGGTATGTGTTTTTTTTGCTTCAAGGAAAAAAATACAGCATAGTCAAATATAGCAGAAAAGGCAAAAAATCGGTTTTTGGGTAGGATCATATTTATGCATTTTTCCAAACTTTCCACCCATACAATTCCTTAACACTTATTTTTCCTCATTCAGAACATATTGAGGATACAAAATCAGTTGAGTTTACTTCTGTTGCAATTAGTGTGAGGTTGACCCTATTTTTTGCGTAAAATGCCTGCACTATATGGGAGTGAGACATGGGTAATGAACGTAGAGCATCAACGACGGCTGGAAAGGGTGGAAATGCGAATGGTTCGGTGGATGTGTGGAGTATCGTTGAGAGAGAGGAAGACAAATGATGAATTGCGAAAGATGATGGGAATAGAGCCTGTGATGGATGCTGTGAAGAGAAACAGATTGAGATGGTTTGGTCATGTGTTAAGGAAGGATGAAAGTGACTGGTTGAGAAGAGTGATGGAAATGAATGTAGAAGGAAGTAGAGGACGGGGAAGACCGAGAAAGACTTGGCTAAAGATGGTCGAAGAAGAAATGCGGGCAAGTGGGTTAACCAGGGGAGATGCAGAAAATAGGGCAAAATGGAGAACATTGTCATGGGGACCGCAAGGCTAACCCCCGCTCTTGCAGGGAAAATGGCCTTAAAATGCCTGTTGTTGTTGTTGTTGTTGTATCTATATATATATATATCTGTGCAGTGTGTGTGTTGTGTTGTCCTGTGTGTGTTGTGTTGTGTCGTCACTGAACTACTTTCTCAAACTTTTGTGAAATCGTACCAAACTTCTGGTATGCACATATCTCTGCCGTCGGTATGTCCTAAGGGTATGTTTTTTGAAAATATTTCCAATATATATTTTTTTTCTGGAATTCTTTTGGGAATTTTTTTTTTTTCAATTTAAGTTTTCAACTTCAATTGTTTATAAAATGTGATATCACGTATATTACAAATACATTTGTGCAAAATAATTGTTTGAATTATGATTGGTTTAAACCATGACAAAACGGCAACTCGGGTACAGTCATTTATCGATATATCTACACATCTGGGCAGTGTCTGTGTTGTCACTTAACGACTCCCTCAAACTTTTGTTTCCGTGCTTGTGAAGTGTTTTTAATAACGTTGTGGTGTTTTTAAATGACGTGGTGGTGAGGTGTTTTTAAATCACATGGTGGTGAGGTGTTTTGAATTACGTGGTGGTGAGGTGTTTTGAATTACGTGGTGGTGAAGTATTTATAATTACGTGGTGGTGAGGTGTTTTTAATTTCGTGGCTGTGAGGTGTTTTTATAATGTGTTTTATGGCTGTGAGGCGTTTTTAATTTCGTGGTGGTGAGGTGTTCTTATTACGTGTTTTATGGCTGTGAGGTGTTTTCAATTTTATGGTAGTGAGGTGTTTTTAATTTCGTGGTGGTGAGATGTTTTTATTACGTGTTTTATGGTGGTGAGGTGTTTTTAATTACTTGGTGATGAGGTGTTTTGAATTACTTGGTGGTGAGGTGTTTTGAATTACTTGGTGGTGAGGTGTTTTTGAATTACATGGTGGTGAGGTGTTTTAAATGACGTGGTGGTGAGGTGTTTTTAATTTCGTGGCTGTGAGGTGTTTTTATTACGTGTTTTATGGCTGTGAGGTGTTTTCAATTTCGTGGTGGTGAGGTGTTTTTGTCACGTGTTTTATGGCTGTGAGGTGTTTTAAATTACTTGGTGGTGAGGTGTTTTGAATTACGTGGTGGTGAGGTGTTTTAAATTACTTGGTGGTGAGGTGTTTTGAATTACGTGGTGGTGAGGTGTTTTGAATTACGTGGTGGTGAGGTGTAATCGTCCCAAACTTCCAGTCTGCACCTACCCCTCCCCTATGTATGTGCTTAGGGGTTCTTTCTTGAAAAAAAAACATTCAACCTAAATCTTCAACCTAAATTGCCTATAAAAATGTGATATCACAAACGCAACAAATACATTTGTGCAAAATAATTGTTTGTATTATGATTGGTTTAAATCATGACAACACAGCAACTCAGGTACAGTCATTATCCTTAGCTAAAATAAGCCTGTTCCTCAGTAACGACGCTTGGTGAGGCGAGCGCAGTAAGCCGAGCCAAGCTCATATATATATTGTTGCGGTGTTTAGAACCCTCCACTTGGTAAATTTTTGTAAATGTTCCCTTATAAATAATCCCCTGTAAATACCCCCATTTGTCTAACGTTAAAGATCGCACCCATAGCTAGTCCACGAGCAACACGTAGCACACCATAGGATCTCTATAGATATCTCATTAGTATGTGTGTAATTAAGGCTGTGTTCCCAATAGCTTGAATCTACATTGCATCAATCAAATAAGAATAGGCCCCAATGAAATAAGAATAGGCCCCAATCTCTTCAATGGCAGTAAGAGTGCTTTTCTACGACCCGTGCAAATGCCATCACGCGCTCGGTCCTCTGGAGGAAAAAGGGGGAGGAGTAAGTTGGGCGCCAAGAACAAGGCGTGGCCCTGTCAACGTCTCGTCGAGGGGCGGGACTGGTAAGCTCTTGGAGCCGACCAGGGCCGAGGCAAGCTCACCATTGGGCGTGTCCTGGGAGCCGGCGGCTTGATCTAACAACGCCCAATAAAAGCGGCCGAGAGGGACTGCTTCAGGAGATGAGCACGACGGCGACACCAGAGGTTCGAGCAAGAGGAGAGAAGCGCGGTGTTGACCTATTACATAAGCAGGAGGCCAGTTTCCCTGAGAAATATACTGTATTGGCATTGTCCGACCGCGTGCAAACCATACGTGCAGCTACCGCCGGGTTTTTGCTCAAGCCCGGAGTGTGGACCGGAGCGCGACCTGGAGCGGACCTCGACGCCTGTGCCATCTGCTTGGACCTTCTCCTCCTTTCCTGTCATTCCTGCCATTCCTGCCTTTCCTGCCATTCCTGCCATTCCATCCCTTTGAGTGTAAGTGTGTTCATTCTGTCTGGGGCGTTTGCCAAGTAAGACTGTAGAAGGCTGCCCTGTGTCCTGCTTCTTCTTCTTCTGCATATTCTTTGCCTTTCGTTTCCTCTTCATTTAGTGTACATAATTAATAAACCTGTGTTCTTCTTTTACTCTTTTTGATTCATTCTCACCCGATCGCTTTTGTCCTGTCTCCAATTGAGTACCTGTGGCACGATTTGGCCAACCGCTTTTAATCGGGTTGTCTTTTTGTTAACGGCTCGGATCGCCGATTGCTAAACCGCTCGGCAATTACCATCACATCCGCGGTTCGAGCAGGGACTCATCTCCCTGCTTTGCGGAGAGATTGGTGAAGGTATTTGGGAACCCGTTGACCAATCACCCTGGCCAATCTCACCCCGCAAAGGAGCGGGATAGTTCCAGGACCGGAGACGGCCAGCTTAACAAGACAAGGGGCTTAACCCCCCCCCCCCCCCTTGCTAACGGGAGTGCCGTACTCCGAGATCCGCAACGATATATATATATTGCTACGGTTTTGAGATTTTCACATATTGATCATTAAAGGTCGATGCCGTGTACATGGAAGAGTCGATAATATTTGCGAGGGGGTTGGAGACACACCCACACACCAGATTATAAGTTAGTAGTTCGTTTATTTTTCAAGATATTCCGCTCACAAGTGTTACGTGCTCCTCCCCAAACCCCCAGGTCCCTGTGTACCTCTGAGCCCCGAGAGGAGCCACGGCAGAAAAATGTGTTATTCTGTATGTCAAAGATCAATGGTGAAGCCACACCAATTGTTACAAACAAACAAGTATTGTATTAAGATCACACAAGAATAACAGTACAACAACAATAGTAATCAATTGTACAACCAATATATATTTCCTATGATGGTACCATCAGGTTCGTACAATATAACTCACTGTGCTCCAAGTGAGCAAAAAGAAGAAGATTCACAATGTCTCTAATCCCGGCTTCAAGCCAAAGTCGATCCGCTCCAGCGATCGTCAGAACGATGTCCAATCGAGATCAGAATCCCGTTCGGATGACAGTCACAGTCACGCGGCCAAAGCTGCGTAAAGGCGCCCTCAAGGCGACTGGGAAATCCAAAGGCGCCCTCCAGGCGACTGGGAAATCACACCCTTGGGTATGGACGTTTCACGGCTTCCAATCGGCGAACCGCAGATTTACCTTTTAAAGAGCCACGTCACACACACACGCCAGATCAACGTCTGAATGCGGTGACAGTGATTAAAGCGAAGCGAAAAACCTTGAGCGAAGCACAAATGCGCGAGGTAAAATGGCCGACGGCCCGTACTCGAGACGTAACAGCCCTCCAATAATTCTCTTCAGAATCCACCGCAAAACTTGACACGCAGGTTGATCTGTCACAGCGATAACAACTCTGTCGCAGGAATCCCCTTCCTGGGAAACCCAAAGTTCACTCGTGACTCTCGCTCGCCAACGTTCGCTCAGGACCTCGAAACAACTCGGCTTTCTTGTCCGACTCACTCGCTCCGCCTTCTTTTCCTACTCTTCCTCTTCGTCGTCATCCGGTTCCCGATCCGGTTTCCTGTTTCTTTTAAAACATTAACTTTTTTACCTTCTGAAAATAGTAATATCTATTTTCTTTAAACGACAACAATAATAGTACATGGAATCAAAAATGTTTACAGTGGATGAAAACCACAACGGAAGTGACGAATCCGTAACACAAGGTTCAGACATATATGGTGGTGGCCATCTTGGATTTTGATGTGGCGACCCAATTTTCAATAGCGTTCTTCCTTATGCCTAGATACAGTCGCACACCAGATTAGAAGTGAGTAGTTGGTTTATTTTTCAAGATATTCCGCTCACAAGGTTCAGACATATATGGTGGCGGCCATCTTGGATTTTGATGTGGCGACCCAATTTTAAATAGCGTTCTTCCTTATGCCTAGATACACCCACACAAAAGATTAGAAGTTGGTACTTCGCTTATTTTTTCAAGATATTCCGCTCACAAGGTTCAGACATAAATGGCGGCGGCCATCTTGGATTTTGACATGGCGAACCAATTTTCAATAGCGTTCTTCCATATGCCTAGTTGCACCCACACACCAAATTAGAATTCGGTCCTTCACTTACGCACGCACACACGGAAGGAGGGGAAAACCATAGTCCCCCTTTCGCTCCGCGGTGCGACGGGGGACAAAAAGGGAGCACTGTCTACTGTATCACTATAACTTGCAAAAGAAGCCTGAAGAGCACTCGCATTGCAGCATAAGCACTTAAGCAAGCACTCCAACAATACGCTTTAGATGCCTGCAGTGTCCCACAATGTTTAAATGAGACAAATGGACACTTTTTAAACAGTCGGAACTGCTGATGTGGTCAATTCCACAGTTAAGAGTTTTTACATGAATGAACAGGATTATAAATAATTAAATTGACATTTGTGGGAAAATCACACGCCCAGACCAGGAATCGAACCCAGGTCCTCTGATGAACCGTACTGCTCTGCCATCTGGGCGACATTGACCGAGCATGAAATTTTCCCACACATAGAATTGCCACTCTCTTTCCATCAATGCCTCTGGGGCACTCGCTGCCAACCATAGGAGCAGCAACTCCCTGCTCATGAGAGGGTCTTCCTCCAATGCGGGGGGGGGGGGGGGGGGGGGGGGGGACAAATCAATGTCTGCTATTTATAAACACCACTAGGGGTCGTAGTGAAGCAATAACATTAATGAACAGGATTATAATTAATGAACAGATGGCTCAGATGGCAGAGCACTGGTTCGGTTCACCAGGGCACCTGGGTTTGATTCCTGGTCTGGGCGTGTAAATTCCCCGCATATGTCAATTTAATGAGTTAAAAGTTTGAAATTTGGTTCGATCTCTGCAGAAATTAAATAAAGGCATGAATACTGGTGTTTATAAGCATTACGATGTATATATACAGGAATACAGCAATTTGTATGTATGAAGATGAGCGATATTACCATTCGTAGATTTGAAGCTTTATTGTATAGAACCGACCTGTTCTGAGGCAAGGCATACTTGAATTGAGCGGACAAAATGGCTGAATTAAGACCCCCAAGCTGACCGACCTGAATGCAGGCTGACCAAAGGTAAGCCGGCTAGTGTAAATTATCTCAAAAAACACACCTAAACACCCAGTTTTAATTCATGCAATCCCTTGGAGGTCGATAAGTATGAATGCAAAGTTTGGGGCCACTAGGTTTCATGGTTTTGGAGTTAAGGAGGAGCTTGACGCAAACAAACATACACACACACCCTTTTATTATTATGGATATACGTATACATAGAGTATACAGTATATACATACAGTCGTAGCCAAAAATATTGGCACCCTTGCACTTTTTTCAAATAACTCACAATTTTCTCTAAAAAATAAGTTGAAATTGCCAAAAGTATTTGGTCTCCACAATTATTTATTTCACTGTTAATATTACAGAACCTTTGTTTTATTTTCAGAACTTAATGTATCCTTTTAAATCAGAAAAAGAAAGAGAAATGGCATTGACAAAATTATTGACACTCGAGACTTAATATTTGGTAGCACAAACTTTGGACAAAATAACTGCAGTCAAGCGCTTCCTATAGCCATGAATGAGCTTCCTACACCTCTCTACTGGCAGTTTGGCCCACTCTTCTTGTGCAAACTGCCCAAGTTCTCCCAGATTTGAAGGGTGTCTTCTCCCAAATGCTGTTTTCAGATCTTCACACAGGTGTTCAATGGGATTTAGATCCCTGGGTGCTTTTTGAAGTGTGTTTGGGGTCATTGTCCTGCTGCAAGACCCATGACCTTTGACAGAGACCCAGCCTTCTAACATTGGGTTGAACATTGTGCTCCAAAATGCCTTGGTAATCTCCTGATTTCATGATGCCATGCACACATTCAAGGCACCCAGTGCCAGAGGCAGCACAGCAACCCCAAAACATCACTGAACCTCCTCCATGCTTGACTGTAGGGAAGGTGTTATTTTCTTTGAAGGCTTCATTTTGTTTTCTGTAAACATAGAGATCATGTGCTTTACCAAAAAGCTCCAATTTGGTCTCATCTGTCCACAGGACATTCTCCCAGAAGGATTTTGGCTTGTTCAGGTGTGTTTTGGAGAAACTCCTGTCAGGCTTTCTCAGCAGTGGGGTCCTCCTGGGTCTCCCATCATAGAACCCCCTTTCATCGAGTTGGCGATGGATGGTGTGAGTTGAAACTGTCGTACCTTGGATCTGAAGGCCAGCTTGAATCTGTTTGGCAGTTGATCGAGGTGCTTTCTCCACCATTTGAACAATCTTTCGCTGCAATCTACGATCAAGTTTTCTCTTGCGGCCACGTCCAGGGAGGTTGGCTGCAGTGCCAAGGGCCTTAAGCTTCCTGCTAACATTGCGTATGGTGGACACAGGAACATAAATATCTCTAGAGATGGACCTGTAGCCTTGAGATTGTCCATGCTTGGCTACAATCTTGTGTCTGACCTCCTCAGACAATTCTCTGGTTTTCTTTCTTTTCTCCATGCTCATTGCGGTACACACAGTGAAACAAAACAGCAGAATGACTCCTTTTCTCAATTCAAACTGGTTGAATGAGTGATTTGTATATTGCAGGCACCTACAACTAACCACAGGTGAGTTTAACTCCAAAGTAAAGGAGAATCACCTGCTTGAAATCCAATTATTTCTCACAACTTCTGAAAGGTGCCAATAATATTGCCCGGGCCATTTTAGGATTTATGTGTGGAATAAGCTAAGATTTAGTAATGTTTTCAGCTTTTTTTTGTTTTGTTCCACTGCAAACCAAAGAAATACATATGTGGATACCAAAATATTTTTTCATTTCAACAATTTTCTGGAAGAAATGGTGCATTATTTGAAAAAACTGCAAGGGTACCAATATTTTTGGCCACGACTGTATATATGCACTAATGCACTATATGACCAAATGTATGTGGACACCCGATCACACATCTCATTCCAAAATCATGGGCATTAATATGGAGGTGGTCCCCTCCCCCCCCCCCCCCCCCCCCCCCTTTGCTGCTATAACAGCCTCCACTCTTCTGGGAAGGCTTTCCACAAGATATTGGAACATTGCCGTAGGGATTTGCTTCCATTCAGTCACAAGAGCATTAGTGAGATCGGGCACTGATGTTGGGCGATTAGGCCTGGCTCACAGTCGGTGTTCCGATTCATCCCAAAGGTGTTCGATTGGGTTGAGGTCAGGGATCTGTGCAGGCCAGTCAAGTTCTTCCACACCGATCTCGACAAACTATTTCTGTATGGACTTCGCTTTGTGCATGGGGCCATTGTCATGCTGAAACAGGAAAGGGCCTTCCCCAAACTGTTGCCACAAAGTTGGAAGCACACAATCATCTAGAATGTCATTGTATGCTGTAGTGTTAAGATTCCCTTCACTGGAACTAAGGGGCCTAGCCCGAACCATGAAAAACAGCCCCAGACCATTGTTCATCCACCACCAAACTTTACAGTTGGCACGATGCATTCGGGCAGGTAGCGTTCTCCTGGCTTCCACCAAACTCAGATTCGTCCGTTGGACTGCCAGATGGTGAAGCGTGATTCACCACTCCAGAGAACGCGTTGCCACTGCTCCAGAGTCCAATGGCGGCGAGCTTTACACCACTCCAGCCGACACTTGGCATTGCGCATGGTGGTCTTAGGTTTGCGTGCGGCTGCTCGGCCATAGAAACCCATTTCATGAAGCTCCCGACCAATAGTTGTGCTGACGTTGCTTCCAGATGCAGTTTGGAACTCCATAGTGAGTGTTGCAACCGAGGACAGACGATTTTTACACGCTACGTGCTTCAGCACTCGGCGGTCCCGTTATGTGAGCTTGTGTGGCCTATCACTTCGAGGCTGAGCTGTTGTTGCTCCTAGACATTTCGACTTCATAATAACAGCACTTACAGTTGACAGGGGAAGGGGTGTCCGCATACTTTTGGTCATGCAGTGTATACACACACACACACACACACACACACACACACACACACACACACACACACACACACACACACACACACACACACACACACACACACACACACACACACACACACACACACAATTATATTTACTTTTCATCACACATTTCCAAAAGTTTTGCCAAAATAAAATTAATGGCTAGAGGAAAATTGTTGCATGAAGAAAGTGGGTGTGAATGACCATGGTAAGGAATATAATCCACTGCAACACATTTTGTTGCTGTATTTTTCAGAATTAGCAAAGTGTAAATAAAATACTTTCCTTCTGTGGAAAGAGGCAGTCTCCCAAATCAACAGCAGGTAGTTTTTCAGGCTCCGAAAGCATGGACTTTTGACATTTCCTCATGAGAATGGCCATGATGAAAGGGACAATGATTGTGGAGATACAGTCACGTGAAAAAGAAAGTACACCCCATGTAAAGTTTTGACTTTTTCAACATATTTCAACATACAGCTGTTTGATCTTCATTTCAACAATATTGATAGATGAAGGTGATATAATATAACAAATATCATGAAACATTTACATTTTGTAGTCCATTGTATAAATTAAATAAACATAGATGCAAATTTTGCATGTGGAAAAAGTAAGTAGTACACCCTTGGCTCTAATAGGTGGTATTGCCCCATTTGGCAGAAACAACCTCAAGTAGGCGTTTCTTATAACTGTCTACCAGTCTCTGACATCGACTGGGAGGAATTTTTGCCCACTCCTCCATGCAGAATTCTTTCAGCTGTGCGATGTTTGAGGGGTTTCTTGCATGCACAGCTCGTGTCAAATCCCCCACAACATCTCGATGGGATTAATAGATCCGGGCTTTGACTTGGCCATTCCAGAACCCTCCATTTCTTTCTTTTCGGCCATTCCTTGGTGGATTCACTGGTATGTTTACGGTCATTGTCATGTTGCAAGGTCCACCTTCAGTTGAGCTTCAACTTTCCGACAGATGGCCTCACATTATCCTCAAGCACCCTCTGTTACAATGAATAATTCATAGTGGATTCTATGATGGTGAGCTGCCCAGGCCCTGATGCAGCATAGCTGCCCCAAACCATAATATTTCCACCACCATGCTTTACAGTTGGTATCAGGTTCTTGTGGTCAAATGCTGTCTTTGGTTTTCGCCAAACATGTCTTCTCGTACTGTGGCCAAATAGCTCCACCTTTGACTTATCTGTCCAGAGCACATTGTTCCAGAAGTGCTGGCCTTTGTCTAGGTGTTCATTGGCAAACTTTAGTCTTGCCCTGATGTTCTTTCTGGACAGCAAAGGTTTCCTCCTGGCACACCTCCCATGTAGATCAAATTTGATCCCCACCTCCCTCCTGGCACAGCCTCTTTCTAATGGTAGACTCGTGCACTTTGACATCAACAGTGGCAAGAGCTACCTGTAGGTCCCGTGATGACATTCTGGGGTTCTTGAAGACTTCTTTCAGCAACTTGCGGTCTGCTCTGGGGCTGGACTTGCTGGGGCGGCCTGGCCTGAACAAGTTGGCAGTTGTTTGGAATTTTTCTCCACTTGTAGATGATCTTCCGGACAGTCGAATGATTGATTTGAAATTGTTTGGAGATCTTTTTAAATCCCTTCCCAGATTCGTAGGCATCTATAACCTTCTTTCTGAAGGCCTCAGAGAGCTCTTTTGATCTAGGCATGGTGACGCCACACACTTCAACAACAAAGAGAAAACCAAACTAAATGTCTGAGATTTAAATAAGACAGGTTCCTCCAAGATCCTCTCTAACGATGTTCTAATCATTTGCACCTGAGCTGGTGCACCTGATTCTAATTTTAGGTATTTGTAGTAGTGATAAATGTCGGGGTGTACTTACTTTTTCCACATGTGAAATTTGCATTTATGTTTATTTAAATTATACAATGGACTACAAAATGTAAATGTTTCATGATATTTGTTATATTATATCACCTTTATCTATCAATATTGTTGAAATGAAGATCAAATAGCTGTGTTGAAATCTGTTGAAAAAGTCAAAACTTTACATGGGGTGTACTTACTTTTTCACGTGACTGTAAGAGACGACGACGATAAAGGGAAATGCGGTTAAGTTTGCTTTGCATGTGGTCCTTGTGAAGCAAATACACTGGAGAGCAAGCATCCAATCAGCTGAAACTTTCCCACTTTCCTCACATCGTCATGGAAACTAAAACGTCTGCTGGAGGCTCATCGAACAATGACCTATTCTGTCTGTTCCCTCCTTTACAGGCCAATCTCACAGACCGAGTTTGCTGACATTCCAGCACGTACAGTCGTGCAAGTTTCAAGGACCTATCTAAAACTGATATCCGTTTTGCCGACTCAGCGCAGGAAATTGACTCCATTTTAATAGACACAGAGAAAGCTTAGCCAAATCAACATGTAAAGCCCAATGCTCAGTCAAAAATGCTCCCAGGGGCCAAATATGGTGATTACACAGTCAGGATAAAAAGAATCAAGGCAGTTCCACAATCCAACTGTTGTAGATTTATGTTTGGGGCCTGGACTCTCAATGTATTGAATTTCCAGCTCTGTGGTTATCCCGCTGGTTGAGTTATTTTGTGAGAATTTGACAAGAATAAACCCGTCGATGGATGGCATGAATACCATGCATTGACCGTCTATTTTTGCCAATTCTCCGTGTCACATTGCAACTCCCCCAATCAAAAGTTCCCAGTTAATTTGACCTGACCATTATAACAAGAGTGGTTCATCCATAATGACACAGACATTGAACATTGTATGTACGTTTTGAGCCATACAAGGAAGCACAATTTTTCTTCTGAGCAAAAAAATGTAAACCAATATCCCCAGGAGAAACCTGAGAATGGTTTGTTTGTCTTCAACTCCCATGTGGGGAAACATGTAATTGCATCGGTCACCCTTTTATACCATGTAAAGATGGCTGGTGTTTTCAAGGGTTTCAGTATCGACCATGAAAAATTACAAACAAGGCCAGTGACCCTATGAGCCTTGACCCAGGATGGGTATTTGGGGGAATTATTGCATTCCAACACAAGTAAATCTCGTCCATCAGAAACTTCAAACTTACAATTTGACACCACCAACCATATCTCAAAAGACCTTCAGCAAGCTGGTCTTTTCTTTGACCGAGCTGGGTTGACGTCTCAAACTGAGCAAAATTTGCTCTACGATATGAAATGAATGAATCAGGCTGTGGCCAATCCATCACAATTCGTTATTGAAAAAACAGAGCTCCAATGAAAACAAAATGCACACAGCTCTGAAAACTGTTGCATGGGTTCCAATCAAACATGAGAAAACTAATTATAATACTGCACAAAAATGGGGAAATTATATAAAACGGTGCTTTGCTACAAAACAAACCAGAGTTTAATTGCAATTAGAGGAAAATCCAAACCGACAGGCTTCCTGTAAAGGTAACCGATAGGAAATCTACGCATCCGCACCTTTGTTTCCAAGGAGCGATGCATGATCCACACAATTGTCGAGCATGACCAAGGTCCAGGATCCAATGAGGAGACCACAAAACCAAGGCATTGCTTCCTGCCACTCCTGAGGGTCTTTCAGGAAGGGCCAAGTAAGCTTCATGAGCTTTGGACTCCCTCTCCCAACACATACCCCCGAGCCCACCCCCCGCACACACACACACAACGTCCGCATGCCGAACATACTTTGTGCATGGTCGGACCTATCCCGTGCTGACCTTTTGTGCTGCCTTCCTCTCTCCCCCCTCATTCTCAAGTGCCTTCCCATCACCATCTTACATGGATGGATCTGCACTTTTTGTGAGCTCAACATGCATGGAGAAGCGACATCACGACAAATCTGACAATCACAGGTTTGTGCAAATCCAATTTCTCCTTTTAAGAAAAACAAATTATTGTACAACGTCCTTTTTTTCCTTTTGTAGGCCTTGAGCCCCCACCGCTCTTACCCAACTCCTTAATCCCATTCTGAGAAAGATTGGGGGAGGTGAACAGGAAAGGAAAAGCCATTTTTGTGGCAGGACAGAGAAACTCGGCAAACTCACCAAAATTGCTAAAACTGCAGAGCGGAAAATGAAAAGGCACCAGCAACTCAAGGTTTTGTCAAAAAAGACAAAAAGCTCAGAAACTCCAGCATTTCAGAAACAGAATGCCCTTCATCAGGGACTAACAATTTTAGTGGTTATTGACTCTCCTGACCACAAACCGTTCTTTGACGGCTTACAAATCAGCCAGACAACTACACCATTTTGATTCCCAAGCTCGACTTCATGGCAAATATTAGGCACAAATTCCAACACCCTCAGAGGAAGCAAACGTAGCCAGTTCGAAGCCCTGTAAAACGAGGTATCGAAGTGGGAAAGGCTCCAACGTCCACTTATATCCAGGGTACACAAAAGTTGAAATGAATGCCAAGATCCACTTTAAACAGAAATATGACAACAGGAAGGAAATGGACGTAGGGAAGCACAACTTGGAGACAGGATTACCCATGTGGGCAATTGTATAGCATTTGGAGCACTGTTTGGGAGAACCTTACAAATAAATAAATAAAAAACAGCCCACACAGCAAATTACAAAGGCTTCCTTTACTTAGCGTCCGAACAAAGTTTGGTTTCATTTGCAGTTAAGTTATCACTTGAAATGTCTTCGTGCAACCATGAATTTGTGTAGACATTCCAGAAAAAATTTGGACATCGCATCAAGCACCCTGGAGTTTCTGACGCCTGATACAAATTTGGTTTCATGATTAAATTTGCACAATTTAAAGATCATCCTAATCATTTATGATTTCAAATAAACAGAGGAACAAAAGTCAGAATACAATGCAAGTAGTAACGGCCAAAACTGTACTGACAGTGACTTTTAGTTTTGGTGGGAACACAGACGGCAATGTACTTTGTAGAAAAATAAAATTGGGGTGTAATACCCACAAACCCACCAGTTCAGAGATCAACCTCTTCAAAACTCCAAATAACCACATTGGTTCACACAAGTACCTCGTTTATATTATGTTGCAGCATCCTCAAGTCCAACATCTTTGCTCACCTCTTCTCATTTGTCTCATTACTCTCCCAATGTGAGCCGTTATCCCCTCCGAAAGGGCTCCATATCTTCTTGTATATAAAAGAAATTCAGCTACCTCTGCAGCTACTCACTACAGCTTACAGACTATCATACACAGAACCAAAGAGGGGTCCACAATAATGAGTGGATAATCAGGGTGCCGGCTACCCTGGTGTTGGGCTAGCGGCTAGGGTGCCGGCTTAGGATCCTAGGATCCTGAGTTCGAATCCCGATCGATCGCTGAATTAACGCCAGGGGGGTTGACTCAGCCTGTCATCCTTCCGAGGTCAGCTAATTGAGTACCAGTTCACTGGTAATTCCCTGTTTGTCGTTAAAGGCGGCAAAAAGGGTTGGCGGCAAAGAGGGTTGGCGTCAGGAAGGGCATCCGGCCGCAAAACATTGCTTCAAAAAGGGGACCAAAAAACAACAACAACCACGGTTCCCAAAAAAGGCCAACCCCCGCTTTGCGGGGAAAAATGGCCTCTAAAGGTGGTTATTTTTATTTTATATTTTATAATCAGGGCTGGCACAATGGCCTAGAGGTACACTCATTGAACTCAAAGCTGTCTAGCCTGTGTTTGAATCCTGACCCAGCTGTAAACGACCATCTCGGTGTTTTGCAGGCAGGGTAATTCATCAATGTGCATGCCGTTCCTCTGGTGGACGTTAAACTGGGTGTCCCGTCTGCCAGCAATAGTTCATGGACGTCAAACATCCCACGGTTATCCCTCACAAAGAGTAGGCAATATAATTGCCGGCACACTGACAAAATTTCGAATTCCTGCCCTAACCTACAGAGGGCACTGCATCAGTGGCACAGCTGTATCCTCAGCCAATGAAGCTACCCCACAGCCTTGTGCTGCATACAAAACAAGAATAAGTGGATAATCGAAGGAAAAATGTATGTAAAGAAGTAGAGCTACATTAACAGTACACTGACCCCATGTCAAATAAATAAATGAATAGCATATCCTCCAGCGCGACATTGCCGGGGCATCTTCAATCACATTGAGACGGTATTGGGAGGGAGAGGTGTACAATAACTGATTGATTAAATTAATAACTGAAATGGTTTCCGTTTCCGGTCCGGTCGTGAGAGGACGCTGGCGTCACTTGCTCGCCGCTTCTCTGACTGGACCATTGTCCGTATCTTGCTTTCCTGGTGGTCGTGGCGGATTTTTGGCCATTGAGTCTGCCCTCTGCACGGGCCCGGCTCTGCTCTGCTGCTCCTGGCTTCACCTGCTCGGCTCCTTCGCTGTTTCCTCGGGCTCACTCTCGTGGGTTGTGCCCATTGTTTGCAGCGGCGGTGGTGGCGGTTTGCCGCCGTGATCTTGATTAGCGGCGGCGGTCGTTTGCCGCTGCATTTGCCGCTTTGCCTCCTCAACCTTGGCCTCGTGCTCGTCTCTTCGCTCCTGTCTGCCCTCTGCATGGTCCCGGCTCTGCTCCTGGCTTCACCTGCTCGGCTCCTTCGCTGTTTCCTCGGGCCCACTCCCGTGGGTTGTGACGATTGTTTCGCCTCCTCACCCTTGGCCTCGTGCTCGTCCCTTCGCTCCTGCTGGCATGGCTCTGCGGTACTCCGCCGCAAGGCTTCTCCTGCTTAAAACCCGCTCCACCCCATCATGCATCTCTGCAATCAAATCGAATGGACTCCTGCGTCGACCCAGGTACATTCACCGTGGCTCCGGTCGTAAGTTTGTTTATTTACAATCAGGTCACTCCATCCCCATCCTCTGGTCGGCTCAGCGCACTCCCACTCATCGTCCCAACACACCTGGTCACAACAACGCACAAAATCGCACCTCCTGTCTGCGAACCCTGGCCAAATCACCTGGATTCATACCCGCCGTACAGAACAACATCAAGCTCACCCTGTTCAATACCCGGTCCCTCAACAACAAATGCCTCATCCTGAATGACTACATCCTGGAAAATAAACTGGACTTTCTCTGTCTCACTGAGACCTGGCAACAACCACTGGACTACTACACGCTCAACCTCACCACACCCAATGGATATTCTTACATCAATAAACCACGCTCGGAGGGCCGAGGTGGTGGAATTGCCGTTATTCACCGACAAGACATCAAGACCAACCTCATCTCCATCTCATCTGCTCCATCATTTGAACACCTGGCTTTTAAACTCTCTGGTCACACACAGTCAGTCATGGCTGTTGTCTACCGCCCTCCCAAACCACACCCATCATTCCTGTCTGACTTCTCCTACTTTCTGACCCAGCTATGTTCCCTCTCCCCCTCAATCCTCCTCCTTGGTGATTTCAATATCCACATGGACTCCACTGACTCCACGCTAACCACTGACTTCACTGATTTACTCACCTGCTTTAACCTCACTCAACATGTCAACTTTCCTACCCATAACCGTGGTCACATTTTGGACCTTGTCTGCTCTACTGGACTAATTTTGCACCATCTCTCTGGCTCCGACCTCACTCTCTCTGACCACCTAGCCATCACTCTGACCATCAACATCCCCACCCCAGCACCAAGGCATTATCGCACTATCAACTTCCGTAAGCTAAACGCTCTTTCACCTACCTCATTCTCATCGACCCTCTCTGAAAAAATGTCCACTTCTCCCTTCGTTGACCTCCACACCCCTTCTGACCTCACTGACTACTACAACCACACTCTCTCCTCCTGCCTTGACCAACTTGCGCCTATAAAAACCAAAACAGTTTCTTTCACCCATTCTGCTCCCTGGTTTACCCCTGAACTCCGCCTGATGAAAACTCGTGCTCGCCAACTTGAAAGACTCCGCAATAAAACAGGTCTCACAGTTCACTCCCAGGCCTACAAGGACCACATACAACACTATAAAGATGCCCTCTCCCGCGCCCGCTCCGCCTACTACTCTCAAATTATCCACTCTGGCTCCGGAAACCCAAAAGCACTCTTCTCTACAATAAACAAACTCCTCAGCCCCCTGAACACCACCACCCAGTCATTCACAATAGACAACTGCATCTCCTTCCTTTCATTCTTCCAACGCAAAATTGAAAACATCTACAACAGCTTGACCACCGCCGCACCCGCTCCCCCTCAAACCACCTGCCCCCCTTATCCTGCCATCCCCTGTCTCAATTCTCCCCAGTCTCCCCTACTGACCTCTCTGAACTCCTCATAGGAATGAAAACTGCCACCTGCACTCTTGACCCCATCCCCTCCAGCTTTGTCAAGGCCTCCCTTCCTGCTCTCTCTCCACTTATCATTGCAACAATAAACTCCTCCCTGTCTACAGGCATCGTCCCACCATCCCTCAAAATTGCTGCTGTTACCCCCATTCTGAAAAAACCTGGACTAAACCCTGACACCCTAAATAACTTCAGACCCATCTCCAACCTACCCTTTCTGTCAAAGGTTTTGGAACGCGCTGTAGCCACTCAACTCAAACATCACCTCTCTGCCAATAACCTGTATGAAACATTCCAATCCGGATTCCGCTCCAACCACAGTACTGAAACTGCTCTCCTCAAAATCACCAACGACCTTCTCCTCTCCTCTGACGCTGGCAACCTCAACATTCTCATCCTCCTCGACCTCAGCGCCGCCTTTGACACCATCGATCACACCATCCTCCTCACCCGACTTGAAACCACCTTTAACATTACCGGCACTGCCCTCTCTTGGATTAAATCATACCTCTCTGACAGACGTCAGTTCATCTCCATCAATAACTGCAAATCCCCCACTGCTCCCCTCCCCCAAGGTGTCCCCCAAGGTTCAGTTCTTGGCCCCCTCCTCTTCATCCTTTACCTGTCCCCCCTCGGTCACTTAATCCGCCGTCATGGTCTCCAATTCCACTGCTTCGCCGATGACATCCAGCTTTTCATCTCCACCAAGTCCATCTCCACCGCCACCCACTCTATCCTGACAAACTGCATCACTGAAATAAAATCCTGGCTTCAAATCAACTTCCTCAAACTTAACTGTGATAAATCTGAAATAATCATCATTGGCCCAAAAACGCTCACCAAGTCCACCCATAACTTTGCCCTCAACATCGACGGTTTCCCAGTATCCACCTCCCCTCACATCCGGAATCTTGGCATCATCTTTGACCAAACCCTCTCCTTCGACAAATACACTAAACAGATCACAAAGACAGCCTTCTTTCACCTGAAAAACATCGCCCGTCTCCGTCCATCCCTCTCCTCCGTGGCTGCAGAAACCCTCATCCACGCCTTCATCACTTCCCGTCTGGACTACTGCAATAGCCTCCTTTATGGTTCACCCTCAATAATCACCAATAAACTCCAATACATTCAGAACTCCGCTGCCCGTCTACTCACCCATTCCCGGACCCGTGACCACATCACCCCCATCCTTTACAAGCTTCACTGGCTCCCCATCTCCCAGAGAATCCAGTACAAAATCCTCCTCTTGACCTACAAAGCCCTCCATAACCTGGCCCCATCCTACCTGGCTGACCTCCTCTCCAGACACACTCCCACCCGCAACCTCCGCTCTGCTGGTACCAACCTCCTGACCCCCCCCCCCCATCCGGACCAAATTTAGATCCTGGGGGGACAGGGCCTTCTCCATCGCTGCTCCCACCCTCTGGAACTCGCTACGTCACACCATCAGAGACTCCTCTTCACTCACCACATTCAAAACATCACTCAAGACCCACCTGTTCAACACTGCATTCAACATTTAACCCACAGCATCTAACCCCTGACTATCTCCTCTCCTTCTCCCTCCTTTGTGCTTTGAATATTTCCCTATTGATTCTTCTTTTTTTTGCAATTGTTTTTATGTTTTGCTATGCATTATGTTTTGCACTCTGTCAAAGTGTCTTTGGGCTTCCTGAAAAGCGCTATATAAAATAAATGCATTATTATTATTATTATTATTATTTATCGATTGATTGCACAATTAAAATAAATAAATAAAAATGGTAAAATAATTAGTTTCTAAAACGATTGGCAAATAGCATACCTAAAGCACGACTGTTTCATCCGAATTTGTAACTTTTTGAAAATTTATTAAGTAATTAATCGATTAATTGATCACTGATCAGTCAATCAAAAATACCCTTTGCAGCCAAATCAGTTGTTCACTGTAATGCCCAAATATCAGCTTCCTAGGTCGAAATGTGCCTGATATATTGCCTAGATGAGAAAGTAAATAAATAAGTACTGAAACGGAGCGAAATACGAGTACTCTCTTTCAGTGCGAGTCAACGCCGGGCCCCCTTTGGTGCACGGTGATGACGTCATGCAGCGCCTGGAGATGGAATAGGAAAGGAGCAGTGTACAAAATGTCATTTGTATGATACTGATTCCTGTTTGAGAGGATGCTAACATATGAGGGACTTTCATCTACAATAAAAGCGTGTGATCATGCACTTACAACTTTCTAAACATTGCAATCCTCTTAAATCAGCCTGCAAGCACTTTGCCTGTAATGTCATCAAAGGCCAGGAGCGACTGCACTCTTTATACACCTTCATCATCGGGAGATCAAGCTCAATGAACTCATTCTTGTCATTGAATGCTTAAATATCCCAGGCGGATGGAGCTGGACTCTCTCATTAAACCATGAGGTTAGTTTCAGACTTTGCCCATGAACTGTTGTTTTCTGTAAGGCCTATAAAACTCAATAGTTTGAAATTGGAGATATTATTTAGAGGAAATGGATTATGAAACCTATAAAATACATTTCTTGAAAGACCCCATCCTTCACTCTCCCACTCCCAACCCTCTCCATTTCCAAAAGGTCATCATATGAGCCTGACCTATGCAATGTGGTGGTTTAGCACAATCTCATAAAATTTCATGAGGCCAACTCTATAGAGGTATGTAACTATTCAGTTATCTTTTACACTGCATTCTTCCTGTTTTCTCTTACTACTGACATTTTTACCCTCGCCAGAGGAGACGGTATTGCATTTGAGTCCGTTTGTCTGTCTGTTTATTTGTCCACACAGAACAAACGTGATTTTCTCTGCAACCTTTTGTCCTTTTGACAGGAAATTTTCACCATGGGTGCACCTCCTCCTGTAGGATTTTTTAATGACAATTATGACATCATAGGTCACGTGGTATGGGCGTCATCTTGGAAAAATGTATTGAGCGTCATCCAGGGATAAATTGGTGGAGAAAAAAAAAATGATGACATCGGTAATATGGTAAGACCGCCATATTTGTTTTAACACAAAAGCCTTAAAAAACACTGAAAACACGTCCTGGCAAGGGTCTGCAATCTCCGATCGCTCTTTCTTGTTCATCATGATATTAGTGCCAGTATATCATCACATGAAGGGCTCGCACTGCCTGCAGCTACAATAATAATATTAGTAACATTTTGCCTCACCCCTTACAAAGGGAAGAGAGGAAGAAGAAGATATCACTGATAAATCTGTGTACTTCTTGTTCCAAGAGGCTTTAATCAGAATTTTCGGCAAGGATGATTTAACAAGCCTACTCTAAGTAAAAGTGGAGTCATTGCAAAAAAAAAGCAGTCTCATTATCCCATGTAAGACAAAATTGACATTTTGGCCATGTTTTGGCCAAATTATAACCATATTTGGCCAAATTCTGTTTGTCCGCATTTGGGTGTTCTGATGATGTACATGTATGCTTAAAGGGTACTGAATCACATAATATAGTATGGATTGGATTTACAACATATAACGAAGTGACCAAACTTGGGCAATTATGGCCAATTTTTGGCCAACATTGGCCAAATTTGAAATTCCACGGTGCAGAAAGATCAAATGTTCTCATAGTCTTTTCATACAGTGTGCTTAATCCAACTGATATAGTGGGGCAGATGGGCAAACCAATTGAGCATTTTATGACTAAAGCATGAAAGCTTCAGCATATAATCTATATACCCCAAGGTTTTATTTCAGACGTGGAGGCAATTTGTAGCTGACCTCTGGTGACCTTGCGAGGTCATTGACCTCAGCATCACATTTTTCAAGCTTTTCCCCCATCACTCTTCATTATAATCACATATATCTTTGCCAAAATTGCATTTTTGTTCTAATAAAGATGCTTACCTACCCGACCAAGTATTTGTGTTTATTTACAGGTGTAAAGAACACCTTAAAACTGCCCCTCCGATGAGATCAAATGAATTATTGATGAAATTTCACTCATTAAACATGTTTTCCTTTAGTATTGCTGCATAAAAGTTGATAAAGACTTGTTAAATATACCCTAACAATGTGGTATTCCGGTATAACAGTTCCGGTGGTTGTTGTTTAAATGGAGGCTTTTATGGCCAGCCTTGTTGTAGTTGTACAAATGTAGGGCAAAGCCATAGTAGGCAATCACATACTGGGGGAAAACTAACCTTAATCACTAACTAGTTAACACAGCTTCACTACCCCCCCTCCCCTCCATGTGAAGACACATAACCAATCTTAAGCTCCAGTTTCCCTACTTAAATACATTGAGATGTCTCCTACGCGTCCATGGTCCATGCTATAATTACACAGTCCTACCTTTACTATGGGATTCCAACATCTACCCCCACAAACATAACAATATATAGGCTCTGATGAAAACTTTCTGAAATAAGCCTCAAAGAAATTGGTTGAGGTCAATAAAACCTCCAATGAATTTCTCACAGAAGAAAGGTTCGAGGAGCCTACATCTGAACCATACAATCTTTTGTCCAAAATCAAAGAACAGTATAGCAGCAAGCTTCAGGTTGATCAAGAAAGCAAGAAACAAGGTACCTATCTCTCTATCACAAAGGATGCTATGGACAATGAAATAAAGAATGTAGCTTTGTTCCTCAGAGAGAAGATCCAGACGCTCAGTGAGAATAAACTTCCAAACTCTATTACAGTCGAAGCGATCCATGATGGTTAGGGTACAGATGTACCTGCTGAACTATCAGAGTTCTATAGGATTCTGTACACTGGATCAAAAGTTGAAGTGAATCAGAGAGTGAAGCGGTATACTGAATCAGCTGAAGACAATATCTACAAAGATACCAGTGGAACAGTGAAGCCATCAACACACATGCTGCTGGGCATGTGTTTGAAGAGTATTACTCATTCCAGGAAGGTTCAATAAATTGTTAATCACTTCCGCCACTGTGTGGGATACAATACTGCAGAAGAATATGAGACTCAAATTGCCGCTAAAATTCTTGAGAAAAACCAGGTTCTTCCTAATGGCCGAGAAATATGTGAAGGACTAAACACAAACTCAGCATGGGCCAACTATGATGAATCAATGAATATCATAATTCACGAGGCATCTGTATCCAAAATGAAGTTCCAGTTATATCCTCACCAGCAGCAACAATGCCAACATCCACTACAGGCTCGGCATCAATCACAGCAGCAGCCTCATGGTCAGGTCATATCATCATGCCAATAACAATGACTACACTTCCTATTTCTATGAACAAGTGAAGCAAAAGAGGTCTTGATATACCAAAATCCAGAACACAAACCAGTGAGAAAGAAACTTAAGATACCAAACTTTTCCTTTGATGCTGTACGGAGTTAAAAGCTGCCAGTCAGCCATTTTTAATCTGATCGCAAAATAAAATGAGGTGCACATATATGCCGTCATGTGCTGTGCTTGTGCCAAGTTCGAATAAAATCTGGCCATGCACGTTCAATAAATGGTCGGGGACACGTTAAAGTAACAAAATGGCCACCAGTCGGCCATCTTGGATCTGATCTCGAAAAAAGAATGACGTGCATATGTAAGCCATCATTCATTATCTGTCCGTCAAGTTTGCACAAGATTGATAAATGTATTTCTGAGAAATGGTTGAGGATGTGTTCAATATTGGGTTTTTTTTTTACAACTAAAATGGCCGCCAATCTACCAGTCGGCCATCTTTGATCAGATCGCAAAATAAAGTAAGGTGCATGTGTATGCCATCATAAACTCTGCTTTTTCCAAGATTGAACAAAATCGGACTATGCATCTTCAAGAAATGGTTGGGGGCACTTTTTTTTTTTTTTTTTTTTTTTGTATACAAGTTTGAGGCTCGTGTAAGAGCTAACATTGATCACAAAAAGACAAACCGACACATAAAACATATGATAAGGGAGCGGGAGACAAGATGGGGAGAGAGGGGGAAGCACACAAGTACAACATTTGAGAGCAGGGACATCGGGAGATCTGTGGGAGGGAGAGGGCTTGGGCGGAGGAGGCATGGGAAGGGGGTGGGGGGGAAACGTTTAAGTAAAAAATGGCCACCAATCGGCCATGTTGGATCTGATCTTCTCGAAAGAAAGTTACGTGCATATGTAAGCCATCATTCATTTTATCTGTGTACCAAGTTTGAACAACATCGGTAAATGCATGTCTGAGAATTGGCCGAGGACGTGTTCAACATCGGGTTTTTTTTACAACTAAAATGGCCACCAGTCGGTCATCTTTGATCACATCGTGAAACACAAAGACGTGCAATGTCTACCATCATATGTTGTCTTTGTGCCAAGTAGGAACATAAATCTCTGAGATATGGTTGAGGACGCACGGACAGACAGACAGACGGACGAGACCGAATCCATAAGCTCCCGTTTTGAACTAAGTCCAATGGGGCTAATAACCAAACAAGCACCAATGTGGTCTGGCTAGAACTTCACAAAAACGAAAGATGATTTACCTTTAATGAAAGATGATTTAGCTCTTACATGAGCCTCGACTGTGGATAAAAATATATATATATACAGCCACGTGAAAAAGCAAGTACACCCCATGTAAAGTTTTCACTTTTTCAACATATTTCAACATACAGCTATTTGATCTTCATTTCAACAATATTGAAAGATAAAGGTGATGTAATACAACAAATATCATGAAACATTTACATTTTGTAGTCCATTGTATAATTTAAATAAACATAAATGCAAATTTTGCATGTGGAAAAAGTAAGTACATCCCTACATTTATCACTACTTCAAATACCTAAAATTAGAATCGGGTGCACCAGCTCAGGTGCAAATTATTAGAACATCGTTAGAGAGGATCTTGGAGGAACCTGTCTTATTTAAACCTCAGACATTTAGTTTGGTTTGCTCTTTGTTGTTGAAGTGTGCGGCGTCACCATGCCTAGATCAAAAGAGCTCTCTGAGGCCTTCAGAAAGAAGGTTATAGATGCCTACGAGTCTGGGAAAGGATTTAAAAGGATCTCCAAACAATTTCAAATCAATCATTCGACTGTCCGGAAGATCATCCACAAGTGGAGAAGATTCCAAAAAACTGCCAACTTGTTCAGGCCAAGCCGCCCCAGCAAGTTCAGCCTGAGAGCAGACCGCAACATGCTGAAAGAAGTCTCTAAGAACCCCCAGAATGTCATCACGGGACCTACAGGTAGCTCTTGCGACTGTTGATGTCAAAGTGCACGAGTCTACCATTAGAAAGAGGCTGCACAAATTTGATCTACATGGGAGGTGTGCCAGGAGGAAACCTTTCCTGTCCAGAAAGAACATCAGGGCAAGACTAAAGTTTGCCAATGAACACCTAGGCAAAGACCAGCACTTCTGGAACAATGTGCTCTGGACAGATGAGTCAAAGGTAGAGCTATTTGGCCACAGTACCAGAAGACATGTTTGGTAAAAACCAAAGACAGCATTTGACCACAAGAACCTGATACCAAATGTAAAGCATGGTGGTGGAAATATTATAGTTTTTTTTGTTTGTTTTTTGTTTTTTTGTATACTGAATCGAGGCTCGTGAAAGAGCTAACATTAACTTCACAAACAAATCGACCAGACAAACAAAATACACAAAAAGAGGGAGTGGAAGACAAGATGGGGAGAAAAGGGGAAGCACACACACACACACAACATCTGAGAGCAGGGAGATGTGTGGAAGGGAGAGGGCCCGGGGGGAGGAGGCGTGGGAAGGGGGGGGGGGGGGAGGGAGAAGTATAAAGCACAAGGACACCAAGGACTTCCAGGACAAAAGTTGGTATTTCAAAAAGTGGAATTGGGGTGAAATTAGCGGGGGTAGAAAAGATCAAGGTTTTGGATGGGGGAAGATAAGAGATGGTGGTGAACAGCTGTTTTAAAGACTTGGAGGGTGGAGTGGGATTGAAGAGAGTGAGGGAGTTTGTTCCAGAGGTGGGAGAAAAGAGGAATGAAGGAGTGAAGGTGAGCAGAGAGTCTTGATTTTGGCAGTTTAACCAAAAGAGGGTTGCAGGCAGATCTTGTGCGACCTGTAGGAATATTTGCGGGACAGAGCCCAGAGAGAGCTGGGGGGGGCAAGGCCAGAGAGGAGTCGGTAGAAGACGGAAAGACCACCAACCTGCCTGCGGTGAATGACTGAGAGGCCCTTGGAGTTAGCTTCATCATGGGAGATTCCAATGATTCTTTCTACAACAACAACAACAACATTCTACAACAACAACTACCACCACTAAAGAGGATTCACGACCAGTCATGCCAATTTGCGGCGTATTTCGTTGTTCAAACAGGCCAGGCGTTAGGCCAGGAGTCAAGTTTTACAAAACGCCCAAACTTCTACTGAATCAGGGTGAGGAAACAAGAAATTTAAGTGAAGAGAGGCGGCGTTTGTGGAAGGCTGCCATCAATCGCAGTGACATCCAAACAGAATCACAGTGGGATCGCACACCTGTCTGCTCCGAGCATTTTGTTAACAGTAAGTAAGAACATGTTTCATTGTATAACCATACAATTACTATAATCATTAATGATATTGAATACAATACATACATTTGAACAAATGGAGGGCACTTAATCAATCAGGTCCATAACATTAACACAAGCAGCTTTAAAAATACATGTTTGTTTAATATATTAATACCTTGGATCGAATCAAGTGGACGTCATTCAGTTCTTTGTGTAGGATTTGTCGCACCCATCCATCTTGGTACAACCTGTATGCCTCGAGGGATTTATACTTCTTCAACTCATCTTTGGTATAGGCCGATTTGCTGAACAACAGGTAGTTGATCACGTCGATGTGGGTCACCTGAGGCCACTTGCTCACATTCTTCTCAAATTGATCATTTGATAGACCATAAGGGTCACACCCAATGACAGAAATCTTCTCTTTGTAACGAACAAGAACGTCCGGGGGGAGCGTCTCTTGGTAGCCAAGGTTGGCACTCGCACTGCTAGCCATACTCAAGCCTGGATCTACCGTATCCTTACGTACACTCCAAGTCTGTTCTACAGGTAGTTGGTTGCAGGTTGACCCACTGCCCAGGTGTTCACCAGTTCACTGGTCCACGGCAAACTTAAACCGAATGTTCTGTGTTTGTTGGGCAACAATACGTAATATAAACTAGATGGCACCACACTCCACATGAACGTGACAAAACAAACAAAATTACTTTATAAAACAGACTTTTTGCGATCCGCATTCACCATAAACCAACGCAACAAATCAATATCAGCGCACACAGACAGATTAGCTTGGGTATCAAAATGGCCGCCGCGCAATGCGAGATGGGTAATTTGTGACGTCAGTGAAAACAAAGGATTGTGCAATTGTGCAACAATTTTTTGTTGAATAAATTATTGCAACGTCAATTTTTCATTGTTTTTTGTTCAATTCGATCACCTTTATCTGTAGATACTGTTTAAATGAAGATCAAATATTGATATGTACACATATGTTAAAAAGAATAAAAAAACATTTCATGGGGTGTACTTACTTTTTCCACATGCGAAATTTGCATTTATATTTATTTAAATTATATAATGGACTACAAAATGTAAATGTTTCATGATATTTGTTATATTATATCACCTTTATCTATCAATATTGTTGAAATGAAGATCAAATAGCTGTAGGTTGAAATATGTTGAAAAAGTCAAAACTTTACATGGGGTGTACTTACTTTTTTATGTGACTGTATATACAAAACCAGCTCAGAAAATAGGCTATTTGGCAAACATCGGAGCCCCTCCTACACGGCCTGATGTGGTGAATGAAACGATCAAAATAAACGTGACCCTTGCTGAAGAGTGAAAGAAGATTGCATTGCAACGACCTATGACTTGGATATAGCCAAACCAGCTTCCCGGTTGTAGGACACTATGCGACCTAAGTATGACAACGTCTTTGTTTGCTTCAGGGCTTTCCATATTATGTTGTGCTGTCAGCAGTGGGGTACCTCGGAGATGGGTCAGGTGCACCTCACATTTTAATGGAAAGTGTTGCCCTGCCCAAGGGTTCCCTCAATGCCTTTCTATCAGGAAAACACTATGATCAGGAAAGAAGAATGCACTTGTAGTACTGGAGAATAACCTGGAACCACAAGCATCACTAGAGTGTCCGTTACTTATGAACAACGCCATGCTTCCTCTATCG
>NC_136262.1:24676543-24796543 GCF_964187855.1 Myxine glutinosa | reverse complement strand
TAACTTTAAAAAAATTTTTTTTTTTGTCATTAATCGAATAATTAAATAATTAATCGATTAATTGATTAATTAATAAATCAAAAATATCCTTTGCAGCCAAATCACCTGGTCATTGGCATGTCCAAATATCAGCTTGCTAACTCAAAAGGTGCCTGAGTTAATGGTCAGAAGAGAAAGGAAATTTGATTAATTAAATAAGTACTTAATTAATCGCTAATAATTAAATAACTCCTCAATTTATTGATTAATCAAAAAAAAATAATAGCGTTTTTGAGAAAGGACTTGCTCACTCTTGTGCCGAAATTTCAGCTTCCTAGCTCAAAGGATGGCTGAGATATCGTCCGGACAAACAAGAAAGAAAACAAGAAAGAAAACAAACAAGAAAACAAGAAAACAAGAAACCAGAGTGAAAACTGAGTACTCTCTTTCAGCGTACGTCACTGCCGAGCCCCCTTTGGTGCCCGGCAATGCCGATTTGCAATGCCTGGAGATGGCATAGGAAAGGAGCGGTGTACAACAAGAAAACAAGAAAGAAACCAGAGTGAAAACTGAGTACTCTCTTTCAGCGTGCGTCACTGCCGAGCCCCCTTCGGTGCCCAGCAATGACGATTTGCAATGCCTGGAGATGGCATAGGAAAGGAGCGGTGTACAATACTTCGAATCGACGTCGATTCCGATGTAAATGATTCCGTGACTACTCCGAGGATGGAGTGCCTTGGAATTACTATTGGACGGTATTTGGAGTGAACGGCGCTTGCTTTAGATGGAGAAACTATGTTTGAGGTTTACAATTTAAATAAAGTTGAATATGGGATGTTGACTTGTTGTGAAATTAACATCATTTTGTGGTGCTGTGCACACACGACTCGATTGCCAGAGAGGTTGGCCACAACACGTTGATACAACAAGAGTCTTTATTCAGAGCTCGCACTCCAGTCTGGGCGGGCTCGAGCTTAGAGCCCGCATATATGTCCCGAGGCCACGCCTTGCCCCCGGGCGTAGCCGATCGGACGAAAGGCGGGGCATGCGTTTCAGTTCCCCGCCTGGACGCTCGCGCCACCCACTGGTGCGCGGGATTATTGTCCCTTGTGCCCGCCACACGCGCCCCCCCAGAATTCCCGCGCACCTGAAGGGTGAGCTTGCGGGGAAGCCGGATGACCCGGCCGAAACGCCCCCTGGCGATGCGTGCAGGGCTGGGGGGTGCCGGGGCTGGGGGGTGCCGGGGTTCTGACCGCCTGGGGGCGGCCTCGACGCGGAGGCAGAGCTGCTTGCGGGAGGTGGTCGAGATCGAGGTGGCCGGCTTGAGGCGGTCCACTGAGATACGATCCGGGGCACCGCCGATGTCGACGGTGAAATATTTGTCCCCGGTCTCCAGCACGCGGAAGGGCCCGTCGTACGGGGGCCGTAGCATTGCCCGGTGGGCGTCGTGCCGGACGAAGACGTACTCCGCCGTGCGAAGCTCCGGGGCGACGTGGGAGGACGGGCAACCGTGGTGTGCCTTCGGCACCGGGGCGAACCTCCAGGCGGTCTCCTGCAGGGTGGAGCGCTGTTGTGCCGCGGACCCAGGAGGCTTGGAGTCGGGGATAAATTCGCCCGGTACCCGCAGTGGTTGCCCGAAGACCAGCTCCGCCGAGGACGCGCGCAGGTCGTCCTTGGGCGCCGTCCTGAGGCCCAGCAGGACCCAGGGGAGCCTGTCGGCCCAGCTGCCGTCGCGGAGGCTGGCCCGGAGCGCGGCCTTCATCGAGCGATGAAAGCGCTCGCACAGGCCATTGGCCTGGGGGTGGTAGGCCGTGGTGCGGTGCAGTTTGACGCCGAGCCCTTGCGCCCCAGAGCTCCGAGGTGAACTGGGGGCTGCGGTCGGACGAGATGTCCGAGGGGGCACCGAACCGGGCAACCCAAGTGGCGATGAAGGCTTGCGCCACATCAGCCGCAGACGTCGCCGCCAATAGCACGGCCTCCGGCCACCGTGTGGTGCGGTCCACCATGGTGAGGAGGTGGGTGAACCCCCGTGAGGGGTGCAGAGGTCCCACCAAGTCGACGTGGACGTGGTCGAACCGATGCTCAGGCACCGTAAACGGGGCCAACGGGGCCTGGGTGTGGCGGTGGACCTTTGCGCGCTGGCACGCGAGGCACGCCCTGGCCCAGTCGCGGACGTCCTTCCTGAGGCCATGCCAGACGAACTTCGCCGCGACGAGCTTCTGGGAGGCCTTCGTGCCCGGGTGGGACAGGCCGTGGATGGCGTTGAAAACCGGGCGCTGCCAGCCAGCGGGCACGATGGGGCGAGGCCGGCCGACGGAGACGTCACACAGGAGGGCCGCGCCCGCGACATTGTTTGTGTGTGCAACACACAGATACGTGTATGCAACACACACACATACACGAAACAACATGTGCCACTCTGTTTGGAATGAGAGGAAGCAGCCTCTCAACTCACCTCCTTGAAATCCGCCTTCGGCGAGTGAACCTGAACCGTCGTTTCATTTGTGACTTCTATATTGCACACTTTCTCTTTGTCACTCGGCAGTTTCACCCGACAGTAGACCTTGGAAGACAAATAAATAAAAATTTGACATGCAATCAATGAACTCACAAATTGTGCAATGGATGGATGCGATGGGGCCGAACCCACAAATAAATAAACACAGGACAAGGAAAATTCACAATACAAGAGTGAAACGCAAAAATAAGGGATTTAATGACAACTAGCCGAAACCCGTGGAACATCCACGGAAGGGAGGATGTGGTGTATGGATCCACGGAAGGGAGGATGTGGTGTATGGATAGTGTGTACCATTATGGATGGCATAGGGGATTTGCTTGTCCGAGTAAGAGTTAGGAAGAAAGATGAGAATGAAGAGTGCGTATATGAACAACGATTGCCGACACCGGCACAAATGCATGCTCTGAATTGTCCACTCAGTGGACGGCTTGCTTTCGCCTTCGCCTGTCCAATCAGCGGACGGCTTGCTTCGCCTTCGCCCAGCAGACGCCAATACGATGGCGTCGTAAGATGGCGTCGTATCGGCAGTTAATCGGATGATTTTGGGCCCCAACGTCGGCTAATTCAGATTTTTCGAGTATGGCTGTACGTAATAAACAAAGAGCGCGGTTCGTAGATTGTAAATCCATTAGTGCCGTGGGCATCGGGTCACTGGGTGCGGCGTAAAAGGGATAACAAAGTCGAGTCCTTACGCTATTATTATATAGACGCCGAAACCCGTGGAACATCCACGGAAGGGAGGATGTGGTGTATGGATAGAGTGTACCATTATGGATGACATAGGGGATTTGCTTGTCCGAGTAAGAGTTAGGAAGAAAGATGAGAATGAAGAGTGCGTATATGAACAACGATCGCCGACACCGGCACAAATGCATGCTCTGGATTGTCCACTCAGTGGACGGCTTGCTTTCGCCTTCGCCTGTCCAATTGGATTTGGATATTGGGCCATCTCAAATTCAGCCCCTGATGGCTGTGGCAGCCATTTTCCAAAATGACACCTTCAGCTTGTTCCGACAAATTGCATCATCAATTGGCTTGGTCCTTTCCACCAGGCATTCTCTGGCGAAAGCCTGGAACTGCTCTTGGCCAATCTTCTTCACATTCCTGACAGTCTCAACTGCAGCAGGACCTGCAATTTCCTTTGTGTCAAGGACAACCAAGTCCATGCTCTCTTCCTCAAAGGGGTTGCCAAGCTCTTCTATGACGCTGACAAGGGCGCGGACATCCTTGGCGAAAGAGGTCTGCACACTTGGTGTCTGGTCGTGATGACGTGTGTCCTCTTGCCTCCCCCAGTGTTGATGGCCATCTTGGAACTCTTCTATGGCCCTGGCAACTTCTGGCCCGGCAATCATCCAACGCCGCAGGGCACTTGGGTTGTCAGTGAGGCCGACTGCTCCACCATCTCCTTTGATGCAGGCGTTATTCTGTTCATGCGCCTGGTCGATTGGGATCGAAGAGAACACCTTCTTCGTCTTCTGTACAGTGAAGTTGCCAGCCCTGAATTCTCTGGCTACATCTGGGTGCTTCATTGGGAGTGCAACCATGTCCCTCAGATGAACAGGAAACCACCTGGCATAGTGTGTGTGGTCTAAGGCATGGAACCATGGGACCAGTTCCGTCAGGGCATCAAGGTACATCGTGAATGAAGCCTGCCGCAGAGAACGCACGTAGACCAGTACCAACATCTCTAGTTCCAGCACAGTTGCCCAGTACTGAAAGTTGGGAATGTCTTCTCCTCTCTGTTGACACCAGTCTTCGAACTCAGGCAGGTCTTCTGCATCATCAGCATATGTCATACAGTGGCGTTCATACGCACGGTGTTGCAGGATGTGCAGTGCCGCTGCAGTGATTTGATGAGCTCTTCTTGTGCGGGTGACGTGGGCAGCTCGCAGCAAGGAGTCGGCCGTCCCTGGTGTTGCAATCTCAGCTTGCAAATCTGCAAAATCTGCAAATCTTGCAAAAATCAAATCTCTGAATCTGAGATGGCCCAATATCCAGATCTTTTCATAATATGATTGTCTACTCGTGTGCCAAATTTGGTGCTTTCCTCACAAAATGCACAATTGTTATGCTATATTTAGCTTAGCTGCCGGACTATAAGCCAACTTCTATTTTTGAACGTCTTTTTTTTTTGATCCAATATGGCTGCCAGACCACGTGAGCGATGACATCATAAATTTATATTCTCGAAATAATTGTTGCATAGATCATGCTCAATAAATTTCAAACTGATAAGACAAAGCGTTGTCCCTGTTGAATTATGATGTCATAATTATGGCACCAATGACGTCATTGTTCACAACACCTATTTCCCATATGGAGTTCTTTACAATGAGCCACGTTTCAAATTTTTTTTAATGCCGACAGCACTGTCGACGGTCGCGATGCTACAAGTCTTTATTGTTGAAAGAAGAAGAAACACACCATTTTGTCCTTCCAGGCCACGTCTCCCAGTGCTATTGCCATTTTAAGTTTTAATTTCCTTTAAAAAGCATTTTCTCTGCAATAATAGGGCCGATTGAGATAAAAATTTTCACCATAGGAGGGACTCGGTCTGTAGAATATTTTAATGGTAATTATGACGGTAATAATTGAAAGGCCCTCGGAGTTGACTTCATCGCAGGAGATTCCAATGATTCTGAAAGCTTTGGCCTCAACAGCGTGAAGCCGAGCAAGGTGTGAGGCAGGAGCACCAGCCCAGAGGGGGGAACAGTATTCCATTGAGCTGTGGATGAAAGCCTTGTATGTGGTGAGGAGCTCAGGTGTGCCAAGGAAGGACTTCGCACGACGGAGGATGCCCAGTCGGCGACTGGCTTTGGAGGCCAGCTTGGAAATGTGGTTTTCCCAAGAAAGATCATGGCAGATAGTGAGACCCAAAAGCTTGAGCGACAGAACTTCTTGGAGAGGATTGTTGAGAAAGTAGATGGGAGGGTTTTCCAGTCGGTCCTTTCGGAGAGACATTGTAAGAGTGTGAGATTTGTCAGGATTGAAAGACATGTTCCACTTGTTTGACCAGTCTGTGATTTTGTCCAGGTCTGCAGAGAGTGAGGAGGCTGCAGACTGCCGATCTGAGGGATGAGGAATGGAGCGGCAGATAGTGGAGTCATCAGCAAAGAGAAAGAGAGGATTTTCCAGAGAGTCGGAGAGATCATTGATGAAGACCAGAAATAGCACAGGGCCCAGAACACTACCTTGGGGAACTCCAGCCAGAACAGAAAGGGGAGATGAGAGAAATCCATTCAGGGCCACACGTTGCCTACGACCAGAGAGGAAGTCCGCAAGCCATGAGTGGAGATTTCCATGAATACCATAGGAGGTGAGTTTGGTGTGTTTCTTCTTCTTTCAACAATAAAGACTTTAGCTTCGCGACCGTACATCCAATCATCTTGAAATTTTGCACACTTGTTCCACCCGATGAGAGCTACATTGCATTAAAAATTCAAGTCGATCCATGCAGTGGTTCAAGAGTTACAGGCTTTTTTAAATTTAGCTTCCATTATTTATTGCGGCCAAACCATGTGACTTATCAAAACGTCTCAAGTAACGATGAAACATCCCCCCATGTGGAACATTTGTTTAAAGTTTCCACTCGATATCTCCACAAATTATGGAGGTGATTCCATTTCTAGTTTGAAAACGTCATAACTCTGAAACCACGTGTCGGATGACATCGCATCGGATGATGTCGGATTTTTTGTTCGTCATGGGTATCCGAATATGCATGCCAAGTTTGGGCTCGATCCGTTCAGCCGTTGCGGAGAAAAAGGGTTTTTTGTGTTTTTTCACGGAAAACAAGATGGCGGCCGAACCATGTGACGTATGACTTCGAACATTTTCGCATTCTGAGTTTTTTTTTTTACTAAGCATCTGGGGAAAAAATCTCATTTTCGGGGGAGAAAAACTGTGTTTGACGAATTCTAACCTCTTAACGTTAGCATTTTTGATATACTCAATACACATGTTTTTTGTTCCCATTGCAGAGTTCTTTAGAATGAGCCATTCCTCAAATTTTTCCATTGAGCCGTTTCGGAGATACAGAGGGGCAAAGTTGAAGGTGTTTTACAAGATGGCGCCCATACCACGTGACCTATGACGTCATCATTAGCATTAAAAAATTCTACGAGCCTAGCCGATCATTTGATGAAAATTTCCTGTCAATCCGACCAGCGGTTGCTGAGAAACTTAATTATGAAGTTTTCGGAGGTGCAAAATAGGGTGGAAGAATAATAATAAGAAAAACTCTAGCAGTAATAATAGGTTACTCTCCATTTCATGGAGAGTAAACCTAATAACAATAGTTTCCTTTCAAGGAACTTCAATACAGGAGGAGGGCATTAGGTCCATTAAGTCTGCACAATGATGGCCAACCTATAGTTGTTTGTACGTGCTCTATCCTTTTAATGCTGAATGTCAAGTAAGGAAGCAGCACAAACCACTTTAAAGTACTTGGCATGACTCGGCCAGGAGTCGAACGACCGACCTCCCAGACTCAGAGCAGACAGTCCAGCCAGTCTTTGGTTTGACTCGGGCCAGGATTCGAACAACCAAACTCCCAGACTCGGGTCAGACACTCCAGACCTCCAAATGTGGTTGTGGCCTTCTTATTTTGTGAAGGATGTATTTTATTTGAAATACACAAATCCAGCGCATACCGAGCGCAACACAGCAGACTACTACAGTACGTATATAAAAAAAGGTAATCCGAATTGAAGGGGTTAATATGCAAAGTTTATTTATTTTGACAATTTACATGTGGTTTACTAATTAAAAGGAGATCCTCAGCTTTCCATTGATACCTTCCATGCATCATTGCTGTCACACATGACTAAGTACATGTTCATTGAAAATGACAAGTTCAAATCGCATTTTTACAAGTTTGGCTAATCGTGCAAATCAGGATAATTGGTGTAAAATGAACGTCAGATGTGAACTTTTCTCAGGAATGATTGGCCTTTATGCACCCACACCTTAAACATGTCCACCTCCCCTTTCAACATAAAGCTCACAGCGGCGGAGCATGCCCTGAACTGCTCGTCTCACCATAGCCGGGTCATTGCGCAAAGCATCCACTTCATGTCGAATACGGCCCTGCAATTCGTCAAGATCACGGGGAGGAGTTACGAACACCTTGTTCTTTAAATGTCCCCAAAGGAAATAATCACATGGTGTGAGGTCAGGTGATCTTGGCGGCCATTCCACTGCATGGTTGAGGGCGATGACTCGGTCTCCAAAGAGTTCCCTCAGTCGATCTCGGACAGCGATAAGGCGATGTGCTGGGGCGCCGTCTTGGGCCCACCAGAGATATCTGAAGACACCACAAACCTGTCGCTCAAAGTTCTCCCCCAGCTGCAGTAAAACTTCATCATTGATCATCTGCAGATACCTGTTACCATTGGCATTCCTTTCAAAGAAAAATGGTCCGATCACCTGACCACTTCCACAAAGTCCCAACCAAACAGTCCACTTTTGTCGATTCATGTTGGTGTCAAAATTAAATTCTGGGGGTTGTCCTGTCGGTGCATATTCAAGAACATTATGGGTATTGACCTTGCCGTCCATGGCGAAAGCAGCTTCGTCGCCGATAACGATATACCGCAGGAAATTGACATCTGCGCTGCAACGTGCTATCAACCATCTGGCAAGCACCAGCATCCTGGCAAAATCCCCTGGCGTAAGTTGATACCGGATGTGAATCCAATATGAATATTGGTGGAGGTCCAGTCTTGTGATTCGGTTGAATGTTGCCGAAGGCAATCCCGTCCCATTTCGTCTTGTGCTGGTATCCCTAGGATGCACCAAAACTTGCTGCCTTACTGCTGCAATGTGCATTTCCGATCGCCCAGTGCTACCAGAATACCAGAATTCTCCTTGCTGCGGTTGAGACTAGTGCCATGCTCTTGGTATTTTCTAACATTCGCCCAGATGGTTTTGGCTGCTGGAGGCTCTCGTTCTGGGAAAAGTTCCCTGAACGCATCACGAGTTCGCTGCAAACTTCCAGTTTGGTGAAAGGTTGTAACCACGAAGGTCTGCTGTTCAGTCGTAAGTTGAACCATCTTTTCAATGACTCAGACTGTCTCTAATCCCATACACTGTAGGCCCATTTTAAATGCCCATCTTAAAAAAAGGATGACGCAACCGACGATTACCAGACCAGCTTAACAATTTTACATAATCAACTTGGCAATCGACAAGTAATGCGTCCATTTAAAACTGTCTTGCACCGATTAGCCAAACTTGTAAAAATGCGATTTGAACTTGTCATTTTCAATAAACATGTACTCGGTCATGTGTGACAGCAATGATGCATGAAAGGCATCAATGGAAAGCTGAGGATCTCCTCATAATTGGTAAACCACATGTAAATTGCAAAACTAAATAACCTTTGCATATTAACCCCTTGAATTCGGATTACCTTTTTTTTGATACAAACTGTAGAACGGCACTCAGTAGGGAGCATACCTCCACCTAGTTGGCCATATCACTCAATGGTGAAGAATCACTTTAAAAATAAATAATTCTCATATCCGAATCCATATTCAGATCTTCACCAAAATTGAATCGATTCTTCCTTGTCACACATACAACCTTTCCACCAAGTTTCATCCAAATCCATCCATAACTTTGAGATATCCCGCAATGTATAGTTTTTGGCCCTATCTCCCAATGGTGAAGAATCACTTTAAAAATTAAACAATTCTCATATCCGAATCCATATTCAGATCTTCACCAAAATCGAATATATTTGTCCTTGTCAGACACTCAACCGGTCCACCAAGTTTCATCTAAATCTGTCCACAACCTTTTGAGATATCCTGCTATGTATCGTTTTTGGCCCTATCTCCCAATGGTGAAGGATCACTTAAAAAATTCTAGTAGCCGGATCCGAATCCGGATCTTCACCAAAATCGAATCAAATCGTCCTTGTTACATACGCTACATCTCTGTCAAGTTTTATCTGAATCCGTCCACAACTTTTTGAGATATCTTGTTCACAAACAAACAAACAAACTTGAAATCGGTCAGAGACCGAGGACTTGCTGGAATGCACTTTTTTATTGACCTTCAGTTTAACCTTTCAAGGTCACTCAAGGTCAAAGTTCATGGTGCCAAATGAAAGGTCGTATGTGACTTCCTATATGTCAGTAACAGTAAGTGTATGCACTATGCATATCTCTTGTACTTTTAGAGTTATAGTGGTTTGAAATATATTTTAAATGAAAACTCGACCCCCCTGATTTCACGTTTTGGGTGACCTTGAGCTAGACCTTGGGCCTAGAGAGTCCAAAATTGGGCACAGTGTATTCCAGGGCAAGGCAAATATGTGTGTAAAGTATGGCGGCGATATAGATGTAGTACTGTGCACAAACAGACAGACAGACAGACAGACAAACCAACCAACCAACATACTTGCCGGAATTTTTTCCGGCAAGTAACAAACAGACAGGGGTGAAAACATAACCTCCATCCACCTCTGGTGGCGGAGATAATAAGATGTATTTTATTTGAAATACACAAATCCAGCGCATACTGAGCACAACACAGCAGACTATCTTTGTCTAACATGGACAAAAGACAAAAATTTTCTGACCAACGACTGATCATTAGATTTTCACGCAGAGAGTCATGGAAGAAGGAAGTTGCTTGCCTGCAGATATCTCAACCATATGTTAGGGAATTAACTTCAGGAGGTGAATCAGCATGAATCACTGTATGACAGGAACAGAGTGGGGAGACGTTCGACTGCGATACAGGAGAAAAATCAGCTCCCAGAGGCCAAAACATCCCTTTCTTATTTTCATTGCAATCGTCATGGAACAACATTTCTCTTGGTCCTCTAAGGTGACATTCTATTGACATTATTATTTCCACTTGCTTCCAAATTTCCAGATATAATGATCAACTCTGCAAGTAATTTTCCTAAAGAATGAGATTGATAAATGAATAGCTCGTTTTGCCGGGATTTAAGGCTCATGGAGGAGTTGTTGTTCTCCTAATCTTCCCTTTATAAGGGGTGAGGTAATTTTAATCATCTCCACCCCATCAACCTCTCTACCCCCCATTGATCCCACATTCGAACAACCTAGCTGAACCTTGCTTCTGAACCTCTGTCCGCCTGGCAGCTATAGTACCATCTTGATTCGTTTGGGACACTCAGCTCAGGTCATCGATCAGCAGCGCTGCCCTGGCCGATCTGCTGGACCTATTACCCCAGGCTGTCATCATAATCCTGTACACACACACACACGTCACTCACACACTCACACACACACACACACACACACACACACACACACACACACACACACACACACACACACACACACACACACACACACACACACACACACACACACACACACACACACACACATTTTTTCTCTTTTGTACATACATCGCAAGCAAGACAAGGACGTTTGTATAATCTATACATTAATTACATGAACACTCGTCGAGGATGGAAAAACATCGTTTACGGGACTTGAACCGAGGAACCCGAAATCATGAGTCATGGGAACACTACCAGGCAAACCCAACAGGACTTCTTTATTAATTTGAATACTATAAAAATACTGTCTACAGCAGCCAATAGGATACTTAATTTGCAGCTTCTGGGTTGTATCATTATGGCTAAACTCCTAGGCGAGCATAATTAAGGAGAAAAACGGCATTCTGGTTTCGTGCCCGAAGATGATGCCGCATTATGGAGCATGCAGTGCTAGTGAGTGAACATTAAAAAGGCTGATCCTATCTATACCCTAAGGAAGTCTACAAATCTGGTGAAATCATCCTTTAAAACCCCTGTATACAAGTCAATATCAAAAGAGGTAAAAATGCACTTTTTTGCTAAATATGGAATCCCATGGAAAAAACAAAAACGACTGATGTATTTAAAATACGTTAACACATGCTGAGCATTCGTCTCATTTTAAGATAATTTGAAGGTGTGGATTATACTTCGGGTGATGCTATGCAAAATTATTTTGTCCTGATGGAAACCATGGTGTATAAAATTTGCTTATTTCAGTAAATTTCCCACATGATCTGACAAATCGTTCAATTAAATGTTTATAATCAAATTTTGTAAGCCAATTGTAAACGAGATAATGAACGGACTAGTTTTGTATAATTATAAACCAATAATTATGTTTCCCAGACCTCCAAATGAAAGAGAGAGGAGAAAAAGAGAGAGGGAGAGAGGGAGAGAGAGCGAGAGAGCGAGAGAGCGAGAGAGCGAGAGAGCGAGAGAGCGAGAGAGCAAGAGGGAGAGAGAGCGAGAGAGCGAGAGAGCGAGAGAGCGAGAGAGCGAGAGGGAGAGAGGGAGAGAGCGAGAGAGCGAGAGAGCGAGAGAGACAGAGAGACAGAGAGACAGAGAGACAGAGAGACAGAGAGACAGAGAGAGAGAGAGAAAGAGAGAGAGGGGGGTGGGGGGGAAGAAATCATTGCGACATGCAAGTGAGTGGTGATGCTGGATGGGTCCGTGGATGTTTCCTCTCTGGAGTGGACTAGTCGATAAAATGTGTTGACTCCAAAAGTGAGAGTGTTGGGTTTGGGAAGGGTTAATGGGGGTAGAAAAGATTGCAGATGCAGATGTGGGAGGCTATTAGGTGGTGGTGCACCGCCTGCTTCAACCCTAGACCTAGAGGAGTGGGATCAAATAACCTCAGGAAGACAGTTCTACAAACGGGAAAAAAGAGGAACAAAAGAGTGGAAGTTCGATGTAACCCTGGATTTTGGGATTTCAAACGGGAAGGGGGTTACTGGATGTTTTCCGACATGGGTAACTTACTCATAGTTGCAACATAAGGTATGAAGTACAAAACATGACAGGTAACTTCATTGAAAAATAATAATGAAGTTACCTATGTCACAGAGCAGGTAAATGACATGAAAAGCCCGTTATGTCGAAAGTGTAAGTCTAGACGGCAACACTGTCAGACCAAAATTATGTTATTTTTCAAGATGACGGAGAATATTTTATTTCGGAAGAGGGTGACGAACCACCCATTGAGTTTTTGTGTAATATTGATGACGTCAATTAATAATATTATTCCATCCTTTGGCAATGGAGAAGAGAGAGAAACCTCGCGTGTCAAAGTAAAAAAGAAAGATTGGCACATGAGTTAAGATTTACTATAAACAACGATCTTTCTTAGGAAAAAGACATATCTAAGTTGGCTTCCAGTGCCAGACACAAACTGGACATCTTTGGCCATGCAAGGTCTTTCCTTGGCCAATCAGAAAGATGGTTGTAAAGAGTTTATGATCAGATTTTATGAATAATTTCTACCTCTTCCAATGAGCTTCTCACACATAGCAGTCACACATATTAAATAAAAGCACTGATTTTTATTTATTTATTATTTGTCTAAACAGTTGTAGAGGCTCCTCCAATTAGGCATCGGGTTAGCAGAGCTTCAACCCCATACGTCTCCGTAGGATTGTACTGCAGTCAATACCAGGAAGAGGGTTTACCTCTCAATTTTATAGACCAGTCCACTCCGGAGAGGGAAGCATCCTAACACACGTGTTTTGGGCTTCTTGGCCCCTTGGTTCAGGGGTTAATATCCATACGAAAATGTTTAAAAAAGCTAATCGACTGGCAGAGATTTAAAACAGCCGCCAGTTTGACAATCAGCAAAAGGTATGTGATGGGCAGATACTCCTACAAATGTTGGCCATCACTAGCTAGGCCAAACGAGTGCGAGAATGTCTCATCTGAGTGGTAATTGAATGAGCAAGTGATTTGGCAGTCTGTCTCGGTCACCATCTTGCATGCTTATTGATGATGGCCACACCCACTCCTTTCATTCCCTTGGCAACAGAGATTTTGATTGCATGCGCATGTGCTTTTTCACAAGACCACTTTCTCGACACGTGGCGAGTCATTTTGGCTCGTCGTCGTGAATGCCTGACGTACGTCTCATCAAACATTAAATTGGAGTTATTTATTTTAAATATATTTCAAAATTCTGATTCAAGTTGTGTGTCCAATGGAAAAACATACAATAAACAACCCACGTGGTGTCATATGTGCTCCTCGTCATGATGAAACTCAACCTTGTGTTTCAAAGAGAATGTTACCTGCCCATGTTTTGACCAACGGGGCAGGCATCAATTGCAGGGCCGCCGCATCCTCAGGACATCCCGGCTCCCGAAGAAGCATCCTTCTTGCAAAATCAATGACAGCATGTCAACAGGGATATGAGAATGGCACGTGCAGATGACAGGAATGTCATAGCCTATGACATATTCGAGCTAACTATTGCACATTCAAGAGCTCATCAAATGCCTTGAAATTCCGACAGACCTCCCAGACTCAGCAGACACACAAGCCAGTCTTTGGTTTGACTCAGCCAGTGGTCGAACAACCGACCTCCCAGACTCAGAACAGACAATCTATCCGGTCACACACACAAGATTCAGACAAAGTAGATTCCCCCCCCCCCCCCCCCCCCCAAAAAAGGGATTTTAAAACATGCAAGGATATTTCTTCATAAATGCACCTCTCTTCCATTACCCAGTAGGACCGCAATTTACAACAATATGCCAACGCTGCCATCGATGTTGTGACTTGACCATTTTGGAGAAGAAAAACAAGCAGACGATAGGAGTCGGCGCCTGGAATCAATTCCCCGGAAGCAAGAAGAGATGCTGTTACAGCGATGAGCACTTTGCATTGATGCTACAGGCCAAACTCTTCGTGAACACAAAATGTTCTATTCAAAGGTATCCAGGTTGGGCATATTCCAATAAAAGAAAAGAATTAAGGCAACATCCCCTATTATAGCTGCACAGCAGGTAAGGCTCCAAAACCTGATATTTGCCTGCTGGAAAGCTTTACGAGTCGGCAAGGACTTCATTTCTGAATATGGATCTTCTCAACTTACAAGCATTTTTTTCTTTTTTTGCCAGATTGGATGACACTTGCAGAAAAATTGCCTCAATCATCCCAGTATCAAGAGTTCCAGCTACGAGAGGATTTTCCCTACAAGTCAGAATAAAAACTGAAAGCAGAAGTCGTCTGAGCAGGGAAAACATCATACGTTCGCTCGATGAGAACTTCCGGTGTGGAAGAAGACAATGACAGCTCTGACTTTGGAATGGCCAGTGCGGGCACCTTGGGAATTAGAATACCAGGTAAAAGTGATGAGTCGGTTACCTATCCGGTTATCAATTCAATGCGTATTTGACCAGAATTCAATCTTGAACTCAGTTCGTTGATTCAATCATTACACTGAGGTGTGGCTGGGCCCCTGCACATTAGGGCAGGAAGTTGGAATTTGTTTCGGGCCTGGAACACAATAGCCTACACTTCAGAAAAGGTGCTGTATAACATGTAATGCTCACCTGTGAATGCTCACAGAAGGCACACCGGGTTCCATGTTCCCTTCAGTAAAACAAATAGTGAAGTTGTTTAGGTAACAAGTGCAAATAGACATGACTGATGGCGTTTATACTTTAGCTTATTGACAAAAACCCTTTCTCAGAATACTATTAAGTACATGGTATTGTAAAGGGTAAAAAATAGTACTTTGCCGTCACTGTGACGGCTTCCGGTTTTTAGGAGTAGAAATGCTATTTCCACCAAGTAGCCTGCTCAAATTATCTGCGGTTTGTTGTACAAATCAGCTTTAAACATCAAGTTGGTCCCACATGTGACGTTAAACTTTCATATAATTTTACGGGTACCGATGACGTCATACTTTGGAAATGACCAATGGGAGCCTATTCGCTGTGTGACGCCGCATGATGGGTGAAATTTGTCACCTGTGTGCACATTGCTCTGCACCAGACTCTTTGGTGTAATGGTTCGAGCATCCACTCCGAGTCTGGGGAGGTCGGCCGTTTGAACAGAGACTTTGAAAATAGTGCATGCTGCTTCCTTGCTTGATATTCAGCATTACACAAGGAAAGAACATGGACAATCCCCATAGGTTGGCATCGATGCCGAGGAGGAAATTCATCCTCAGGAAATGCGGTGAGAAATGCAGCGCTGTTGTTGTGGAGTCGATGGTACCCTGCTCCAGGAAGTGAGGGCACTTCCTCCAAACTCAGTGGCTGTGTTTGTCTCATCTAATAGTCCTGTGTTGTGTCTCCTCTGTGTGTGTGTGTGTGTGTGTGTGTGTGTGTGTGTGTGTGTGTGTGTGTGTGTGTGCAGTGTGTGATGTATGAGTAGGAGCTCCATTATAACCCTTACAACAACAACAACAACATGCATTTTAAGGCCATTTTCCCTGCTGGAGAGGGGGGTAGCCTTGCGGTCCCCATGACAATCTTCTCCATCCATTATAAGCCTTAGATTTTGTATAAAAGATGTTAGTTCAAGCTGAAAGGTAAGAACAAAAAACACCAAAAAAATTAACACAATGAGCCGTTTTTTTTAACAATAATCATATGTATCTGAAAGACTGAGAAATCATAACATCCATTAAAAATTAACGAGGCACAAGGAACAGTCACAAAGGCCATAAAGAGGTGCAACGTTGCTGAATACGCGTAGCATTTAAGCCAAAAAATATGTCGAGTTTCATTGTTATTTACGCCAAATAAATAAATGTTTCCTCAAGCCAAAACCAATATCATGCATAATTTGTGCCTAATAGACTTAGACCTCCTACACCTTCAAGCAATGCAAATCATGTCTCAGACAAACACTCATACATACACCACGGAACATACACCACGGAACATACACCACGCAAGAGAAGTTTCAGAATGCTTTGTAATCAACAAGGGAAAGCAACACCTGGGGGCCTGATGGTCAGGCACATCCAGATATAGATCCATTGCTCACGCTTTGTAAAAACCCTGGGTTCGGTTTCAAGCTAGGACACGTGTGCAGACTTTTCACTGGTGGGCCCAGACGTTTTCCAAACTCCGATGATGCCTGGAGGGAACGTACAGCAACTCTGTGGGAAATTTTTTATCCTCCCTTTGATTTCAACATGTCTGTTTGTAAACATTAAAACAGGACTGAGGGCTTTTGAACACAAGGGATAATATTACTATTGAAGTGGCTCATCAAGCAAGAAAGCAAGAAGGAAGTCCCTGCAGGCTGATCTTTGGAACACAACCTCCCCTGTTTTCTATCAGCGCAGGTGGTCCTCAAATTCAAAGATTAATGACAACCGGAGGTTGTCGTGTACTTGCATTGTGCTTTTCTGCCTTCTGTACACAGCTGCTACGTACTGCCAAAACATTTGCTCAGTTTTCAAAAACGACCAAAAGTAAAACTAGAAGAAAAAGAAAAAAAAAAACACCTTTAGAGGCCATTTTTTTTTTCGGGGACCGTGGTTGTTGTTGTTTTTCGGTCCCCTTTTTGAAGCAATGTTTTACGGCCGGATGCCCTTCCTGACGCCAACCCTTTTTGCCGCCTTTAACGACAGACAGGGAATTACCAGTGAACTGGTACTCAATTAGCCGACCTCGGAAGGATGACAGGCTGAGTCAACCCCCCTGGCGTTAATTCAGCAATCGACCGGGATTCGAACCCAGGATCCTAGGATCCTAAGCCGGCACCCTAGCCACTAGCCCAACACCAAAAGTAAAACTAGAAAGCATTTGAAAATGCAAAACCCATCCGCGTCCACTTTGTAGTCAGACGTCTTCCTATTCTTGCATATGCCAAACATGACGAAAACAGCTAAAAAATATATACAAAATGAAAATTGATGATTCTATACAGCTTTGACCTTCGACCTTTTGATATTAAAAAAAAAACAATCAGCTTCTAGCTTTTGATTGGTGAACCAATTATGTGACCCAACGTGCAAATTCTAAAAATTTCAGGTCAATCGGATGAAAATTGATGATTTGAGGTGACGCTGACCTTTGACCTTTTGACAAATTTTTTCATTTGTCTTCTCCATATTGTCATAATAAAACTTTTGTTAAAAATTCGATGACAAAAGCTCAAATGGTAAAAAAAAGCTACGGCGCAGACAGACACACGGATAGACACACAGAAACGATTGCAAAATAAAAGCTCGTCTCCTGCTGCACAGGTGACGGCCTAATGATTATTTATTCCTGATACATGAAACACCCTGTTTACCTGTAACACCCTGTTACGGTGGTTTTTTTTTTTTTTACGGTGGTTTACGGTGGTTTTACGGTGGTGGTTTTACGGTGGTTACGGTGGTTTTTTTTTGTTTTTTTTTAATACATGAAACACCCTGCAACCGATGCCTACAGAAAACAGTCGTTTTCGCATGTTGTTAAGATGTGACTTAACAACATACAACGTAGTTGCTGCAAGTGAGACGTGGTTTAATGAGCAATCCAAATGGAGGACAAGAATTTTAAAAGGCTACAGGATTGCCTACAGAATTTTTTTTAGCCCTCGTTGGACTTATTCCGAAACGGGGGCTTTTGTGTTGGGTCTCGTCCATCCATTCGTCCGTCCGCCCACAACCATATCTCGGACACGCATGGACCGATTTTGTCCATACTTGGTGAAAAGACAGTACATGATGGTATACATATGCACACAGTTACCACCACAACCATGGTCCAGATTTGTCACCATGGGATTTCCATCTCTTCAGCCCACTCAAGGAGCATACAGGAAGCATCAACATTCAAGGTGATGAAAGCAGGTGTCCTTGAATAACCATGTACACACCGTAAATATTTTGATGCTTCTGGCGTTAAGGTGTTGCTAGACTGATGGGACAAATGCGTACATGTCGAGGGAGTCAGCTGGTTCGAATCCGGCTCAAAGGGGAAGCCCAAATTTTTTAACCAGTCTTGGAGGCGTTTGAGCATTAGAGAGTCACACCGAAGACTTTCAAAATGGAACGTGCTGCTTCCTTGTTTGATGCTTGCAACATTTTAAAGGATAGAACACGGACAAACATAACCTGAAAATAATAGTGCAGGACTTGCCGGGCCAAATGGTCTCCTCCTGCATACAAGTTAATTGCAAGGGAAGTAATATTATATTATTATATTATTATTACACCCCATGTAAGATTTTAACATTCTCCCTAAGATATCGTGAGTCATATGAAGGAAGTAGTTGTGCGGTTTAAATTGCAGGCCAATTTTAACCCCTTCATGCTGAGACTGAGTGCCCTCCTTATAGAGAGGCGTTCAGTATTTTCAAAATGTTAAATACACCTTTGTATGTATGATGAAACATTAACTAGGTAAACCCAATCAACTCAACTAAGTAAACCAAGCAAATAGTAATCGATTCATCTGTGATCTGTGGACTTTACTTTTTCACAAATTTCAAACTTGGCTTTGTCTGGGATGAAACCACATCCGACTTTTACCACTCGACCACAGATAATTTTACATGATAAAAATCGGTATTTTAACAATTAATTATAAAGAGCCGGTCCTTATGGATGGGAAGAAGACGAAGCAGGATTTGGAGCGCCACTGAAAACGCACACAAACACTTTGCAAATCATATATACAGTCACGTGAAAAAGTAAGTACACCCCATGTAAAGTTTTGACATTTTCAACATATTTCAACATACAGCTATTTGATCTTCATTTCAACAATATTGATAGATAAAGGTGATATAATATAACAAATATCATGAAACATTTACATTTTGTAGTCCATTGTATAATTTAAATAAACATAAATGCAAATTTTGCATGTGGAAAAAGTAAGTACACCCTTGGCTCTAATAGGTGGTATTGCCCCCTTTGGCAGAAACAACCTCAAGTAGGCGTTTCTTATAACTGTCTACCAGTCTCTGACATCGACTGGGAGAAATTTTTGCCCACTCCTCCATGCAGAATTATTTCAGCTGTGCGATGTTTGAGGGGTTTCTTGCATGCACAGCTCGTTTCAAATCCCCCGACAACATCTCGATGGGATTTAGATCCAGGCTTTGACTTGGCCATTCCAGAACCGTCCATTTCTTTCTTTTCAGCCATTCCTTGGTGGATTTACTGGTATGTTTAGGGTCATTGTCATGTTGCAAGGTCCACCTTCGGTTGAGCTTGAACTTCCCGACAGATGGCCCCACATTATCCTCAAGCACCCTCTGTTACAATGAAGAATACATAGTGGATTCTATGATGGTGAGCTGGCCAGGCCCTGATGCAGCAAAGCTGCCCCAAACCATAATATTTCCACCACCATGCTTTAAAGTTGGTATTTTTTTATTTTTTTATTTATTTATTTTTAATACAGAGTCGAGGCTCGTGAAAGAGCTAACATTTATCAAACAAACAAGCAAACAAAGTATATAAAAAGGGGAGCGGTCGAAAAGATGGGGAGAGAAGGGGAGGAAGCACACAAACACAACATTTGAGAGCAGGGACATCGGGAGATTGTGGGAGGGAGAGTGCCTGGGGGGAGGCAGGATAGGTATAAAACGCAAGGACACCAAGGACTTCCAGGAAAGAAGACAAAAGTCACCTCAAAAAAGTGGATTTGGGGTGAAATTAGCGGGGGTAGAAAAGATCAAGGTTTTGGATTGGGGAAGATAAGAGATGGTGGTGAACAGCCGTTTTAAAGACCTGGAGGGAGGAGTGGTATCAGGTTCTTGTGGACAAATGCTGTCTTTGGTTTTCACCAAACATGTCTTCTGGTACTGTGGCCAAATAGCTCTACCTTTGACTCATCTGTCCAGAGCACATTGTTCCAGAAGTGCTGGTCTTTGCCTCAGTGTTCATCTGCAAACTTTAGTCTTGCCCTGATGTTCTTTCTGGACAGCAAAGGTTTCCTCCTGGCACACCTCCCATGTAGATCAAATTTGTGCAGCCTCTTTCTAATGGTAGACTCGTGCACTTTGACATCAACATTGGCAAGAGCTACCTGTAGGTCCCGTGATGACATTCTGCGGTTCTTAGAGACCACTTTCAGCATCTTGCGGTCCACTCTCGGGCTGAATTTGCTGGGGCGGCCTGGCCTGAACAAGTTGGCAGTTGTTTGGAATCTTCTCCACTTGTCGATGATCTTCCGGACAGTCGAATGATTGATTTCAAATTGTTTGGAGATCTTTTTAAATCCCTTCCCAGACTCGTAGGCATCTATAACCTACTTTCTGAAGGCCTCCGAGAGCTCTTTTGATCTAGGCATGGTGACACCACACACTTCAACAACAAAGAGCAAACCAAACTAAATGTCTGAAGTTTAAATAAGACAGGTTCATCCAAGATCCTCTCTGACGATGTTCTAATCATTTGCACCTGAGTTGGTGCACCTGATTCTAATTTTAGGTATTTGAAGTAGTGATAAATGTAGGGGTGTACTTACTTTTGCCACATGCGAAATTTGCATTTATGTTTATTTAAATTATACAATGGACTACAAAATGTAAATGTTTCATGATATTTGTTATGTTATATCACCTTTATCTATCAATATTGTTGAAATGAAGATCAAATAGCTGTATGTTGAAATATGTTGAAAAAGTCAAAACTTTACATGGGGTGTACTTACTTTTTCACGTGACTGTAGAATGAAAAACGAAGAAATGTAAATGATATATTCAGACTCTCATGTCTTTATTTTTGCTGGATGTTTCCCCAGCCAGGATTCCACGTGACGTCTGTCCAAAAGGTTTTAACAAGAATACCAGCTCACACGGTGAAATAGTCCTCAATGTTTTCTATCAATCTGTTTGTTTTACCGATCCCTAAACCCTATCTTTCTTTCTTTTTTTTTTACCTGTAAGCACACACTGTACTCCCACTCCTGCCTCCCCTTCCTCCCGTCCGTTAGGACAGGCTCTTTCTTGGTAATGAATTATTCACAGATAATACCGTAGTACCTGAGTATCCCACTTTAAAGGCTGCTTGATGTGACTTAACAAAATGAATAAAATACTGAAAAGCAGTTGTAGCACAAGGTTCTGGGAGTTCAAGACCACACATAAAGGTGCAGGGATGTTCTAACCTCGAGTAATCGGTGCTTCCGTTCATTCCCTGGCATCAGCATTAAGAATGTTAGCAAGATGGACTAAACTCACAGAAACCTGGACCACAAAGGTTTTGCAGCTCGAATGCATCATTAGACTTCCTCTCAATATTTAATAAACAACCACCGACAGCACATTCACCTTTTAGCGAGACCCTTTCGCAAAACATCACAATCATTACCTCCGCCACCGAAGGTGGATGGAGGTTATGTTTTCACCCCTGTCTGTTTGCCCATTTGTCTGTCCGTTTGTGAACAAAATATCTCAAAAAGTTGTGGATGGATTCGGACGAAATTTGGCAGAGATGTAGAATACGTGACAACGACAAAATGATTAGATGTTGGTGAAGATCCGGATTCGGCTCCTATAATTTTTTAAGTGATTCTTCACCATTGGGAGATTGAGCCAAAAACGATACATAGCAGGATATGGTAAAAAGTTGTAGACAGATTTGGACCAAACTTGGTGGACAGGTTGTGTGTGTGACAAGGACAAATAGATTCGATTTTGGTGAAGATCTGAATATGGATTAGGATTTATGATAATTATTTAATTTTTTAAAAGTGATTCTTCACCATTGAGTGATCAGGCTAAAACCATCATAAAGCAGGATATCTCAAAACATTATGGACGGATTTGGACGAAACTTGGTGGACATGTTGTGTGTGTGACAAGGACAAATATATTCAATGTTGGTGAAGATCCGGATCCGGATACAGCTAGTAGAATTTTTAAAAAGTGATTCTTCACCTTTGGGCGATGGGGCCAAAAACAATACAAAGCAGGATATCTCAAAAAGTTGTGGACGGATGATTTTGATTAAATGTGATTCTGTATTGTGATTTTCAGGTCAACTCCAGGATACAAAACGTAAACTGCTCACCTGGCGGAGGTATGCTCTCTACTGAGTGCCGTTCTAGTTACACATGTACTCAATCACCAATCCATACCAATACAAAGCTCTCCCAGTCCTGCCAATGATGATGTACACTTCCATCCCCAATGCTTCCAGGCACCCATCCAATTCCAGTTTACACTGACTATTGTTTCTGCTGCCTCATTTCCAGGAAGGCCATTCATATATGAACTACCCTGAGTGAACGACCCCTGCCTGACTACCATCCGAATGATCCCCTTCTTTAGTCTCAGGCTATGACCCTTGGTCTAATCACTGTCCATCCTGCTGATAACTGTGTCTATGTGCCCATGTGACCACAACTGCAATAGTGTGTCATATCCAAGAGACAATTGTCATTTTAACTAACCACTGAAGTTACCAAGGAAGCTTAAATTAGCGGATTTCTCTGACATGTTTATTCATTTATATAATCCAGCTCAAAGCAGAGCACAGCTCCTCAAAAACTGCCTCGAAAGGCAGAGATTTTTTGGGGGACACTTTGACCTGTCAAGTCTTATCTTGGCATTCCTCAAGGTGAAATGTGTGCACTCCGACAAAACGTGATGGCTACGAGCTGGAGGCTATACCCGAGGGAGCAAATTCACAATTGCTATCATTTGCCGAGGCCGAGAAATTTTCTTCCTGCACCAGACAAATCATAAGGCACTTTGAGCCATCATTTATCTTTGTCAATTAAGATATGCAGTTGATGTGTGGTCCTATCCGATTACTGAACAAGTCACGTCGCTATAGCGGTGATGATGCAACCAGCAGCTCCAAAATCGAATCCTGGTTAAATATTTGCTTGCTACACAATTAGAAACCCATGACAAGGTGGATACAATTAAATATGAGGGAATGCCGGAATCGCATCAGTTTCTGGACTTCAACAGCATAATGTGTAATTTGGAGTCAATACGCCATCTTTAGCCTGGTGTTGGCTTAGCGGTTAGGGTGCCGGCTTGGGATCCTAGGATCCTGGGTTCGAATCCCGGTTGATCGCTGAATTAACGCCAGGGGGGTTGACTCAGCCTGTCATCCTTCCGAGGTCGGAAATGTGAGTACCAGCTTGCTGGGATGAATGATCACGGTGTGTACCCCGATTTAGAATAGGTACACCGTATCCCTGCGCATCGTAAGAGCGTGAACAAGGGTTGGCGTCAGGAAGGGCATCCGGCCATAAAAACATTTCCTCAAACAGGGAACCATGATTATCATGGGGCCCGCAAGGCTAACCCCCGCTCTAGCGGGGAAAATGGCCTTAAATCGATCATTCATTCATTCAGTCACGCCATCTTGGGTTACACCAAATCGTTGTTACCTTGGCCATGTTATGTGCCAGCATATAAAGTCTAAATCAGAGTTAAACAGAGCAAACGATCAATACCTCAGACATGTTGTTGAACCTTGCTTCAAGATTTATGTCGAAGAGATCAACGTCCAAGATGCTGCTGGTTTATTGACAAGGCTGATCGTGGTTATGGCCTACAAGGAACTTCAGCCTTAGATTACTTGTATTGGTTTAGGCAGATAATTTACATTGCAGACAGCAATGACAAGCAGTGGACAGAGTGAGAAAGAATGGAATTTGATTATACCCACATCAAATAAATGGCCTGCAGGATACACAAGCTGGCACTCAAATTCATACTCAGAAATTCTCAATTTTGCTGCACGTACAATCTGGGTCATCTTAATTGCCATAATATTTTGTCCAAGTACTGCTAAACGGAAAGGTTTTGAGAGTGCCAAGAAGGTGATTTGTGGTCTACACTGTTCAAGTATCTAGAATGCAATTGAATTAAAATAAAGATTTTAAAGGTTGGGGAAAAAAAAAAGTTTTTGGAACTTTATCGCCGTTAATGCAGCGTCTCTTACACCACCTTATTTACACGTGTAACATTAGTTTTTTGTGCCTGTTTTTTTGTCCGTTTTTTTGACGCCCTTAAAAATGATACGTTTCCTGCTTAGAATGATTTCCAATTTTGTCTGACTGCCAGACAGGCCAAAAGAGTTAAAAAGAAAAAAACTCACTCCCATCTGGGCATCAGCAACCAGGACAAATTCAGAGGCAGAGTACTGCTAAACTACAGGTTTGTTTTCCGATTCGTGTTCAAAATATAACATTCAACTAAATTAAGCTGTCCCTCGTTCATAAACTGACATATAACTCGTCTTCACGCTGTTGAAACCAAAGCTTTCAGAATCATTGGAATCTTCCGCGATGAAGCTAACTCCGAGGGCCTTTCACTCACTCATCGTAGGCAGGTTGGTGGTCTTTCTGTCTTCTACCGAATCCTCCCTGGCCTAGCTCCCCCAGCTCTATCTGTGCTCTGTCCCTAAAATATTCCTGCAGGTCGCACAAGATCTGCCAGCAACCCTCTTTTGGTGAAATTGCCAAAATCAAGACTCTCTGCTCACCTTCACTCCTTCATTCCTCTTTACTCCCACCTCTGGAACAAACTCCCTCACTCTCTTCAATCCCACTCCTCCCTCCAGGTCTTTAAAACAGCTGTTCACCACCATCTCTTATCTTCCCCCATCCAAAACCTTGATCTTTTCTACCCCCGTTAATTCACCCCAGATCCACTTTTTTTTGAAATCCCGACTTCTTTCTTTCCTGAAGTTCTAGGAGTGTCTATGTGTTTTATACCTTCCCCACCCCCACCCCCCATCACCTCGCCTTCCCATACCTCCTCCCCCCACAAGTCCTCTCCCTCCCACAGATCTTCCGTTGTCCCTGTTCTCTGCTGTTGTTCTTGTGTGCTTCCCTCTCTCTCCCCATCTTGTTTCCCGCTCACTTTATTGTATGTTTTGTGTGTCGGTTTTTTGGGGGGTGGGGGAATTGGTGTTAGCGCTTACATGAGCCTCGATCTTATTAAGAAAAGAAAAAAAATTGCTGACAGTCAGAAAAAGTGAGACAATTGCTTCGCCCCGCTTTTCGCTTCGCGTGCACGTGGTAATTACAGTGAAAAATCTTAACTGGGAAGAAAGCTCAGATTTGGCCTGGAGCTTTGTTTATAACAAAGCTGGTACAACTAGAAACCTAACCTTGATCATCACCACCTAGGCAATCACCATCATAAAAGCAAAGTTTAACAAAAGCTTGACATTTTAGGTAACCAGAAATTCCATAATTATTTACTCTTCCACCCTCTTCATTCCCTCATTTGCCGCCATCTTTAATTTCAGATCGTGCATTAAAGCAGGAATCGTGTCATTATCGGTATTGTTTACAAACACCACGAAGACAAATTCTCTCAAAAATTATGAATCTACATACATCACATCAAATTTTTGCACCACCCATATATTACACAGAGTCCACAAACCTCATCCATAGATTGTGTTAAATTAACCAGCGACTATGAATACTGGTGTTGGGCTACCCTGGTGTTGGTGTTGGGCTAGCCCTGGTGTTGGACAACCCTGGTGTTGGGCTAGCGGCTAGGGTGCCGGCTTAGGATCCTAGGATCCTGGGTTCGAATCCCGGTCGATCGCTGAATTAACGCCAGGGGGGTTGACTCAGCCTGTCATCCTTCCGAGGTCGGCTAATTGAGTACCAGCTCACTGGTAATTCCCTGTTTGTCGTTAAAGGCGGCAAAAATGGTTGGCGTCAGGAAGGGCATCCGGCCGTAAAACATCGCTTCAAAAAGGGGACCAAAAAACAACAACAACCACGGTTCCCGAAAAAGGCCAACCCCCGCTTTGCGGGGGAAAATGGCCTCTAAAGGTGGTTTTTTTTTAATGAATACTGGGATAGAAGAAATTATTAAAAACTAGTTCTAATTTATAGGGAAATGATCCTTATAAGTAGGTAGATGAGAAATCGTCATGAAAGCCTCAAATTCATATGCATCTGACCATAAGCTCAGACTTGATGTGCCATTGCAGTTGTAAATCCCCCGAGAGGGGAAGGAAAGTCCAGCAGGCTCTCTCTGGGCTATCTAAACAGCCGCCTCCTCATGGCCTAACACTGACCTCTTAAGACTTAAAGGCTTTACCAATGGAAAATCGAAGCTCACTTATGGAATTCCTTAGCTTTATGGCAGCAGCCAGCGGTACAAAGTTCCATGGTTATGTCAGACATTTGCGCATTTTATGGCAGCAAGACGAAAATGATAACGCAAATAATCTTCAAACTGACAGCAACAAGACTTTCAAAATTATTATGACCCACATTCATCACCTGACATTGTCGTGCATGCACCAGGTACAGGTACACGTTTCTCCACGACACTGCACACAATTATCAGCTCGGTTCAAATCATCCAAATTCATCACTCGTAGATAATAACACTCTTCGAAGGCAAATAAATTACCGATAAAAAGTGGTCAGCCATGGTATTTCCTTGAAATACGTCACAAAAAAATATAACTTGGTTAAAAAATAAATAATCAAAATGTGTCTCAAACTCTTTTCTCTCACCTCCGAAGCAATTTTCTGCTGCATTTCAAGGTAAGATATGTATTCATTGCGCACTCGGCAAACAAGTCATTCCTCACCACTTTCCTCCTCACCATAGAATGCTTCCTCATATTCAGATGACTTCTTACAGGTCAGTGAACTCCAGGTAATCGGTGGTGACTCAATGAAAACGACTTAATTACTTGATCCACTTCCCTCATCTTTGGTTTATTTTTTTCCCTCAATTCCAGTTCTCTGTCCACTTAGGGCTAGAAATATAGCCTGGGCCCTAGAGGTATGCCCACCCACCTTCGAGCTGTCTAGCCTGGGTTATAATCTCGATGCAGCAATAAACTGCCCCACCCAGCACGGTGATGCACCAATGTGTGCATCGCTCATTGAAAGCATTTGAAACAGAAGACCTGTTTGCTAGCACCGGCCAATGATGGATGTTAACGTTCCCAGGGGCATGTTTTGCAAAGAGTAGGTAAGTTTTCGACGGCACCCCGAACAAATTACAAATTTCTAGCTCCTTCCGTTGAATGTCAGGTCTCACCGGCCGGTTCATTAAAGCCTCGGGCCGGAAACGTTCCCCGGCCGACTCCATAAGAAGGTGGGAATTAATGGAGCCATTAAATAAGTATCAGTATAGTTTTCTTTCCACTTATGACAGAAATGATCAATTGCTGCATTGCACCATCACCAGTCACATTCTGAATTACAGGGTTCATAGAACACGATACCCCACGCAGTGTTGAGGTATATACAATGAGGGCCTTGCCGTTCATGGGGGTTACATTCTTGAGAATCCCCATGAAACGCAAATCTGCAAACTTAAGGGGTAATAGGGAAAATAGGGTTAACGACTTCAACTTTAAAATTGGCCCAAACTGTACTCTTAATTAACATGTTTGGGCAGTTTTTGCGCTCTTTATTTTCAGGAATATAAGGGTTATTAAGAACATAAAATAAAGCATTATTATTATTTCATATGCAGCCTGTGGCTGCTGGTTGCATCATTGCTGGGAGCTATGCCGCTGATGCAGTGCCCCGTTTCCAGGAAGCTGGTGCTAATTTTGCCCACCTCAGATGGATGACAGGTTGAGTCAACCACCTGGTGTTGTTTAATCAAACGGAAGACCAAATATTGCATCGGAGTCATCAGGAGGAACCTGTAGAGGATTCGGGTTTCAGCTGCAACTCATCCATCCTCAAACCTATCCAGGTACAGCCAAGTAAACCTTGCAGAAAAAATTTTTATGCAACAATTAACTCCTCCGAGGCAGATAGATAAAGAAAGAGCGAAGAAGGAGGCCAAACTCAAACCCTCCAACATCATCATTTTATTTATCGTCATCATCCTGGCTTAACGGTTAAGGTGGCTGGCTTAAGATCTTAGTGTCTTGAGTTCAGCCCCTGTTGTGCCGTTAACTAACACCAGGTGGATTGCCTCAGCCTGTCGTTCTTCCGAGATCGGAAAATGAGTACCAGCCTCCTGGAAACGGGGCACTGCATCAGTGGCATAGTGGCACTCCCAGCAATGATGCAACCAGCAGCCACAGGTTGGGGAGCATACGCCGGAGCAGCGCGTCACCGCATACACTTTCCGAAGGTACTCCAAGGGCCTCCGTCTGGCCATCCCCCAGGCGGATGCCTGGCCCATCCCTATCTCCTTGAGATGCCGATCGACCTGCTGCAGCCACGAGGCACACGGTCGGCCCGTTGGCCTCCTCCACTCACGAGGATCCCTTGCTGAGAGTATCTGGTGAGCTGGATCAGCATCTGGAAAATGAGCCACATGTCCATACAGCCGCAGCTGACGCTCACGGCCAGTCTGCATATGAAATAATAATAATAATAATAATAATACTTTATTTTATTTTCGTAACTCTTATATTCATAAAAATAAAGAGCACAAAAACATTGCACAAACATGTTAATCAAGTGTACAGTTTGAAAAAAAATTCATGTTGAAGTCGTTAACCTTATTTTCCCCATTACCCCCTAAGCTTGCGGATTTGCGGTTCATGGGGATTTTCAAGAACATAACCCCAACGAATGGCAAGGCCCTTCTGTATATATGTGAACCCTGCGCAGTGTGCAGGATGTCGTGTTATATGAACTCTCTCGTCTCTTTATGCATTTGATACAACTTCATGAAATTTCAATATCGGCTTTCATTGTTACGCTTCACCCAGATTACCACACGTTCACTCTTTTCCACTTTCCTACCTATCACACCTATAAATCCTGTAGCCTTTTAAAATTCTTGTCCTCCATTTGGATTGCTCATTAAACCAGGTCTCACTTACAGCAACTACGTTGTACGTCTCGTCATCCATCCCAGCTCCCAGCTCTTCCATATTTCCATTATAGCTCCTGGCCTTCATAAAAAAAATACCATAAATCTTTCCCTTACATTCGCCATCCCCTGCTATTCCAACCCTCCAATCGCATCCTCAACCTATAGTCTAAAAAAGTCCCAATTTATTTCTTTTAAATAACCGTGAATCTCACCGCCCTTTCTACCGAGGACCCTGCCACCTGTCTGCATACTCACTATGACCATGCAAGGATCCACACATATTCACAAACCCTCCCAATCCCACACCACCTCTCCAACCAACTACTGGTTAACATATGTTGCTCTACTGTAGGAATCTGCACTGGCCTCCAGTCTGCCACGCTTGGAAGCATCCATGAAAAATTACTTCATATCCCAAATCCTTCAAATGTTTCTCCAAAAACTTACTCCTCCTCTTCAAAAGTACCAAACAGACCCTGCCCATATTTTTACCCCCACATGTACCGTAACCAATGTTCTTGGCACCGCAGCCTGAAAAAATGGCACCCAGCAATCCGTCAATATCCCCTACCGTTCCCCCTCTAAAACAACACAAGACAAAGCGGAGAGTCCACATATTCAATACCCTCATCTCCGACAAAAAACATCTCCCTGGACACTCTGCTCCCCCTACCCACCACACACACATGCACCACCTCCCCATCATCCACACTACAATGCTCATGCACACTCACAGCTAAAACAACAATAACAATGACCACAACTCTAAATGACAAAACTATAGCTTTGGAGTAGCATGATGGAGGTGTTCACCAAGCGAAATGGACCATTTTCCTGAAAACAAAAACAAAAAAACAGCCAAATAAAATCCCTGCAAAGTTCAAAACCGCCGATGGCAAACTAAAAAGTCAAGGAAATCAAAATAGGAAGGTTAAGCCTATGAGACTACTGAAGGAAGTGTAATCAGTAGCATATCGAAGGAGATAGGCATAAAAAGTTGTCCCCTTAGCCTTAGCGGATTATAATTTACATGCGTACTACATGATACCTGGGCAGTCCCACCCAAATGGAGAGGACACTTAACACCTGATCTGCGATGCCTGGCATAGTCCTGGATCAAGGTGACACGATAGGTGAAATGTTGTAAATAAGCATAGTCTGCTGGACAGTAAAAAAAAATTGTAAAGTAATTCATTTTTTGAGTAAAGTGGACTCCGTTTGATAAATTAGAGCATTCGTAAAACACCTTACCCTGCACTGTCTTGAGAAACAAGGACATGGGTGGGGCCTACGAGTGGGGAATTTGATTGGTCGAGATGCCATAACATTTTGTCTATGTAATGCGAAACAGAAGGTTTTTGAAAGTGCCAAAAAGGAGATTTGTATGCTAGTGTTCAAGTACAAAATTCAAGTGAAATAAAGTAAAGATTTTAAAGGTTATAGAAATATTTTATTTTGGAAGTTTACCGCCACTGCTGCGGCATCTTTTACACCATCTTATTTAACACACACTACATTAGTTCTTCATGCCTGTTGTTTGTGTCCTTTATGACGTCCTTAGAAACAGTACGTTTCCTGTTTGGAATGGTTTCAAATTTGCTTGACTGCCAGGCAGACAGAGAATAAAGATAAATCACACCCGTGTCCGAAGGAAGTGATTTAGTTTGAAAATAGGGAAAAGCCCAGAAATGAACAAACCCTTCAGAATTAATCACAGTGTGTTATAAGGGTTCTTCTTCTTCTTCGACAGACGGACATAGCCAAATATTGAAGTGGCTTCACAGCTTTAAAATTATCTCACTCCTCTCTGCGCAAGCACGATCGGGACAAAATCAGGGCCAAAGTACTACTAAACTACAGTTTCGTTTTCTGATTCATGTTCCAATGCATGTTCAAAATATAACATTCAACTGAAATTAAGGTGTTCCTCGATCATAAACTGCCATTAGTGCACTGGTAGACAGACAGAAGTGAACCAATTGCTTAACCCTGCTTTTCACGTGTGTGGTAATAATTGATCAGATGAATTTCAATCAGACAATTACTGTACTGCTTTTAAGTATATCACTCTCATTAAATACAAATTTGAACTAGAACGGCACTCGGTAGAGCACATACCACCGCCAGGTTGAACAGTTTATGGTTTGTATACCACTGATGGGCCGGATCTGGATTCGGACCTGAACCAAAATCTAATAGACTTGTTCTTGTCACCAAACCAACTCATCCACCACGTTTAGACATAACTTGTCCACAAATTTTTGAAATATGTTATATGTCGCATTTCGCCCGATCTGTCAAAAATTAAATAATTATCGTATCCGAATCCATATTCAGATGTTCACCAAAATCGAATTGATTCGGTCTTGTCAAACACCCAACCGGTCCACCAAATTTTGTCCAAGTCCGTCCACAGCTTTTTTGAGATATCGTGTTATATATCAGTTTTTAGCTCTATTAAACAATGGTGAACAACAACAACAACAACAACAACAACAACATGCATTTTAAGGCCATGTTCCCTGCTAGAGCGGGGGTTAGCCTTGCGGTCCCCATGACAATCTTCTCCATTTTGCCCTATTTTCTGCATCTCTCCTTGTTAACCCCCTTGTCCGCATTTCTTCTTCCACCATCTTTAGCCAAGTCTTTCTCGGTCTTCCCCGTCCTCTACTTCCTTCTACATTAACTTCCATCACTCTTCTCAACCAGTCACTTTCATCCTTCCTCAATACATGACCAAACCATCTCAACCTGTTCCTCTTCACAGCATCAATCACAGGCAATATTCCCATCATCTTTCGCAATTCATCATTTGTCTTCCTCTCTCTCAACGATACTCAGCACATCCATCGAACCAGTTCGCATTTCCACCCTTTCCAGCCTTCGTTGCTGCTCTACGTTCATTACCCATGTCTCGCTCCCATAAATCATAACACTTCTCACACATGCAGCATACACCTTTCCCTTCAGCTTCAGCGACACTCTCCTCCTCATCAGCACGCCACTCAGTTCCCGAAACTTCTTCCATGCACATACTCACTCGAGCAACCGTTTGCCGAGTCTGATCCACCTTCTCCATTCAGCATGTCAGCATTCAGCATGAATCCCGGTGTCCCGATCCGAACCTTCAGAGCGGGCCGAGCTGGGGAGTGCCAAGCACCCCGTACCTGCACTTTCCGTCCCTACGGTCCCAAATACCGGAACCACCCGAATACCACTTTATTCGACAAAATGAGGTGCGGCCTACTATATATATATATATATGTATATATATATATATATATATATATATATATATATATATATATATATATATATATATACTATATATATATATATATATATATATATATTAAACAATGGTGAACAATAACTTTAAAATTATCTGTTCTGGATCCGGATTCGAATCTTCACCAAAATTTGATCCATACTTCCTCGTCACATACGCTACCTCTCTCACAAATTTCGTCCGAATATGTCCACAATTTTTTGATATATCTTTGGTCACAAACGGACAGACAAACGGACAGACAGACAGGGGTGAAAACATAACCTCCATCCCACCTTCGGTGGCAAAGGTAATGATTGTCTCAGATTCGAGGGGACATTTGCACATGTTATATGAATTACATGCAAGACAAGGAACCCCCACCAGACCGTTTTTCATTCAGCTTATTTATACGTGCGTAGTCATTCTCCTGTGGCATTATCACTGTTATACAAAGGTTTCGAAGATAATAACAAACAAAAAGCATACCATGAAGGGCTTGGTCAATCGGGTAGAAGCTGCTCAGTGTTGTCTGGTGTCAAATGTTGCCAACACAGCACTTTTACCTTCTATTGCCTGGGCAGGTGCAAGGAGATGAAAGTGCTTACTCCATTCATTTCAGTTGTTGAGAAAGGAGAATGCGACATTGCACCAGGATATAAAAGCACTGGAATTTAAAGCACTGGGAATTTGCAGCAGCCTTACAGCTTCTTTTTCTTCTGCCAAGAGCAAAAACAATCAAATTTACAAGAACTTTACAATGGTTTACAGCAAGTAGGCCGTGCAGTTTCACAAGCTTTCGGTAATACTGGTTGGTTGCCACGTTGGTTGGAGCTGGTTGGAGCTGGTTGCTACGAATCGGACCATACACCATTTGAATGAGCCAAGCAGAGGAGGAATTATCGACCTCACACTATAACCTGAGTATCTCAAGGATGGAAAATCGCCCGAACCAAAGACTGGATAAAACGCTTCTAATTTACAGCCGATGGAAAAGCAAACCGTAGCGCCATGATGCACCGCTGGTGATCTGTGCCACTCCATGTGGTGCAAGCTGAATACAAGATAATTTCTCGCTACAATTCTTACTGGTAATAAGCAAATCGTGTTTATAACTTTTCGTATGGAAGTACTAAGCTGCTTTCTCTAAATGCCTTTATATATATACATATTGTTACAGACACGACTTTGATGTTAAGGTGGGCCGAGCGGAATGGCCGTCGTGTCCGCACAAATTACCCGACTATACTCGACGTTGACGAAGCCGCGCCACGCTGGCTCAATAAGAAAAAGAAGACACCCGGCTGGATTACAATAACACAATACGACACCAATGTTTCGATTCTCAAGTATATTCGTACGGAAAAGGTTAGATTACAGGGGCTAGAGGTATATTACAGGAAGACAGGCACTTAGACACACTCTTATATTAACCCCGGACAGACGACAGACACACGGGACAACGGCTGACTCACACGGGGGTTTGATGGCTAGGAAAGGCAGGCAGTCGATGGCTCAAGGTGCACTCTTGGCTCAAGGCAGAATCGACTCGGTCCGGTCCAGAGATGCGGGGAGGTATCGTCGCGCTGGGGGTGGCGGTGGCTTCTCTCTCCAGTCTCCAAGCTGAGGCGCATCTGACGTCACATCCGGCGCGGGGCCACGTATATCCGGCGGGGAGTGACACGCCCTCGGCTCGTTAGCTCCGCCTCGTGGAATCGGCACGTTGCTTCTCATTGGGTGCGTGGGGGGGTTACTGGCTCCGCCCCTGACGAGGAGCTGACAGCCAGCCCCTTCGGGGTAACCCCGTGGAGCGCATGGTCTGGAGCTAATCGAGCCGGTGTGAGGACGCATCCTCCCCCGCTCCGCCGCCATCTCCTCTGTTGTTGTTGTAATTGTTGTTGTTTGGGGAAGAAGATGGGAGGAGGTATGGGAAAGGTCCTAAACTCACTACTGATGCCATATAATCACATTCTGGTGCAACGAAGAGTCATAATTAATGGAAACGAGGCCTTAACTGACATAGATTAAGAATAACTAGGAAGATGTCCGAAAGTTGGCTACGTGTGGTGCGGTGGACCTGGGCACGACATTTAATGGGGGAATAAGGGGAAGGTCGGCTCTACTGATTGTTATTTACATGCAATGGGACTAGGGAATGGGGGATTGGGGAAAGTTGGGGAGTATTGGAGAAAATAGGGGAATATTTACAAGCGGATATGGAGGCCAAATTCCATATTCGCAACATTGCACCCTTCTCTACCCTCGGGGCGTCCCGACCCGATAAATTTTTACCTACTTTAGTGTGGCACGCAATGTAGTTCCCTCTACTATTAACTCTACCCTGAGTGCGACAGTTTTACAGATATTCACAAATGAGTAAATATGTCCCCCTGCGACGTTGCACCCTTCTCCTCACAGAAACACACCCACAGGATAACCGAATCCGGAAAGAATTCTCAAACTAAACATACAGCCGGTAGGGAGCATTATTTACAAGACTATGCTGCTATTTACACTACGATCCAGGACCTGTTTTTGGAGGAACACATGCAGATGTTATGCATAGAGAGAGCGCGCTTGCCAGCATCGATACACCAACCCACGAGTGCTCTGTGGCCGACGGCCTTTAATAACGTGCAGAGCACCCTTCCCGAGCATCAACAGCACCACCCCACCACCAATCGGTGCAGTCACCATTGTTCATTGGAATAAAAATAAATTCGACAACCCCTAACCCTGCAGGTGTCTCTTGCTCTTCTTGTGGTGCACTTGGTGGTGTTAACTATTAGTGGTTCACCTGTATGGCATAGGTGCCACGTTGATCCATAGGTCCATCCCCGGGTGGTGCTTGGCCGCAAACGAACTGCGGTCCATTGTGGGTGGCCACAAACATTGCGGTCCATATGGTGTATCGATCCCGGCAGCAAACAGCGAAAGTGCAGGCCCACAACTGCGCAGCCAGCACCTCTCTCTCCTCTCTCTCTACCCCAAAGCCAGATCCTCGGAGGTGGGAGACAAAAGAAGAAACAAGTGAGTAAGGTGGTAAGGGCGCAAAAGTGCACGCAATGTAAGGTGATGCACACTGGGGGCACATGGGAACCAGGTGAGACAGGTACGTTCCTATCGTACGCCCCCCCCCCCCCCCCCACCAGGTAACCTACATGGCCCCTCCCTTACCCCTTACTGTATCCACACAACACAACACTACCCATAAACATCTACTTTACAAATCAACAAACATCCCTACTGTCTTCCCCGTTCCTCCCATATACCAAATTCGTCTTCTCTCCCTCCTAACCAATCAAATTTGCCATTTTCAACTCTCATCAAAATTTGCCATCTCCAACTCAACATCAAAATTTGCCATCACCAATTCATCATCAGTCCCTCCTAAGGAGGGAGAGATGGAATCACCCCAATGTCTCATCCACGTCGTGATGCGTCTCACAAATCCACAGCAATCTCATTTCCTGCACAAAACAAAGAAAACACAGGTGTGGAGTCATCATCATCACCACAGGTAAGTGGCTGCGTATGGTGCGACAGGTTCATCAATCCTAACTATCTCCTAAATGACTTTAACAACTTTACACTACCCGGGGTCTTTCTCCGGCCAAACCATTGGCCCTCTTACACTATGGGTTCTAAAAACCAATTCCCATTGGCCAAACTGTGGTGCTCTTCAATTTGGGGTCTCACTCCCCCGATTCATCTCCCGGTGCCCTCGTACAATTTCTGGGCTGCGACGTGCACCTCTCCCAGTGGGTCTACCCACCTGCACACCTCCACCACTGCAGTTGCCTCCGAGCTTACCTGCTCCTTACCCTAACCTAACTACCAGGGGAAGGCCCTCTGGCTCTCTCCCCACTCCGTGCCCTCTCTGGCACTGGCTGCCCGATCCACACCCGGGATCCTCAGGCACCCACTCACAACTACCGGCTCCCAGAGCCCACCTGCGGCCTCACCTGGCCGACATCCTCACAGTGGTGGAGTGCCCAACCAACTACACACACTAACAGGCTACACGCCCAGCCATTTCCACAACACTAATGCACCCATTCACAACACCATTCTGCAACCGCACCACAAATGCCAATATCCAACCACAATTTACCTGCACCCTCTACCTAACACTTACACTACCCGCCCCGGGTGCTCGTGAAAGGGGTCCACTCTTCCCCCATCCACACCTTCGCACCATGCACACCACTCCGTACCACTCACTCCAACTCTCTCCACACACCTGTACCTGCACACCTGTGCTCTCACACCTGGTGCCACCTGCACCCTTCTCTCCCCAAGCGCATTCGCGCTGATCCACACACTCACTACTCATACACTGCTCCACACACCTGTCCAGTTGCACACCTGTGCAATCACACCTGTTCAATTCTCACAAACACGGCATCATCTCAGCTAACTACTCCCTTCTGAAACTTGCGCTTCCCAGTCGTCCCTTTAAACTATTACGCTCCCACGTCATTATCATCCACACTAATCTACCTGCGTCCCCACTACAGGTATCAGTCACTAACTAAACTTATCGTCACCTAATGTCAATCTCTTCTAGATCCCTACACACAATATCCTAACCCCCCCGGGCTAGTTTTCACTGCCATACACCCCATAAGCTATAGCGCATTTGCCCCCCTCATGGGAAGGGTGGCAGGGATGCCATCCCACCACATCGGGGGTCTCTCACTACCAATTTTGCACATCAAATTTCAACAAATTAAAAATTTGCCAATCACTGCCCATCATCTGCCAATCCTTTGCCAATCATCAAATTTTGTTTTTCTCTAATTTGGGTCCAAAACACTAACCTCATCACCCAGTCTACTCACTACTGCCTCTCGGTGCGCCAATTCCTGTCCAAAGCCTGGCTTCGTAAAGCCAAGCAATGGATGCTGGTTGTTTTGTGCCAGCGGCTGGATACGTCCGGCACTCGGTGCAGGGACGGGGGCTTACCCGGGCCGAGATCCCACGCATCACCTCGGCGTGGAGCCATCCAATGTCCCGATCTCGACCTGCCGGCATGCCTCAACAAAACGTGGTCGCCATGACGACTCTTTCTATCGGGCCGCCCGCTCCGCCTAGTGGAGCACGGACGTTCAAAGCGAGGCCCAGCACGGATCGCGCACGGCGGTCCTTTCGAACCCGCCGTGGCTCGGATCCCCGCTGGTTCTCGCGGCACGCGAAACCCGGCACGCACCGAGGGCCCGCTTCGGCTAAAAGTCGACCTAACCTTTAACCCGGTCACCGTCGATGCTTCACCTGCTTGCTTACACCCCGCAGCCCGTTCCTTGCTCACACATCCAGCTGTGCCCATGCTCCTCGTACCCTTCCTTACACACCCAGGTACACCCATTCCACTCACAGCCTTGGTCACACACCTGACCACCGAACACTTTGGCACACATTCATTGCTCGCACACCTCACCAATACACCGCTTCGCGCCCCCTCCTCTGTCACCTCCTCTGTGACAATCACAGGTGTGCCCTCATTCGCACACCCATCCACGTGCCTCACCACCAACTCCAGCGTGCATTCCCACTCACGCTCTACCATTCCAGGTGTGCATCCTTCCATCTCAGGTGTACATCCTCGCTCACCTGTCACAACCAACTCACGCTCCTTGTCACTCTCACTACTCTCACTACTCTCACCTCCACTCGTGACAACGCACTCACCCTTACTCTTGACAGCACACTCTTTCTCCATGCACCTGTCCGTCACACACCTTTCTCGCGCACACTCTCCCGTTACACCCTCTGTAACACTCACCACAGGTGGACACTCTTCCTTACTTCTGACAGCGCACTCTTTCCTCATGCACCTGTCGGTCACACACCTTTCTCGCGCACACTCTCCCGTCACACCCTCTGTAACACTCACCACAGGTGTGCATTCTTCCTTGTCTTTGACAGCGCACTCTTTCCCCATGCACCTGTCCGTCACACACCTTCCTCGCGCACACTCTCCCGTCACACCCTCTGTAACACTCACCACAGGTGTGCATTCTTCCTTGCCTTTGACAGCGCACTCTTTCCCCATGCACCTGTCCGTCACACACCTTCCTCGCGCACACTCTCCCGTCACATCCTCTGTAACACTCACCACACCGCGCTTCCATGTGCCCCCTCGCACACGCGCTACGACCGACTCACTCTCGCCAGCACCCTCACTCCTTGGCACGCACTTTTTCCTCACACACCCCAGAGTCGGACTTTCTCGCACACCTCCTCTTTCGCACACCAGACCTGTCGCACACTTCACCAACGGCCTCTCACGAACACCCGGGTCTATCTCGACCCCCAAGCCTCTTAAATCACCTGGCGCATCATACGCACGACCATATTGGTCACCACTTACACCGGGTCCTCTTCCTCTTCGCTTCTCCTCCATCACCTGCGAATCCCTCATCCGGTTAATGAGCACATCATCACGATCCAAACACAGACTTTGGACCAATTCTTTTATCTCCTCTTTTATTTCTTTCTTATCCCCTCTCCGTCGCTTCTTAATTTCGCTCATCCCTTCTTCCACTTCTTCTAATTTGTGCTTCACCTCTTTTATTCCCCGGTACGTCTCCTCAAGCTCGTCCTCCAAGGCTACCTTGACCGTTTCCATGTGCGTCCTCACCTGCCGGTCCTTCGTCTCCATTACCTCTACCACCTCGTCCAACCTCGTTGTCAGTCCCTCACGTACCATCTGACATTCCCTCTTCGTCGCTATCAAGTCGTCTTTTAGTTCTTTCTGTGTCACTTTTAACCCTCCTAATACCGCAGTGTTCCTTTGAACCTGCTCCGTTAGTTCTTTTTGTCCCTCCGTCAGCTGTTCCACCTCCTGCGTCAGGACCTCTATGCCCCCCTGTAACTTTACAGTCCCCTTTCTCACCTCCTTCTCCATGTGCTCCCTACAGTGCCTCACCTCCTCGCGCACTCCTCCGACCTCCTCACTCACTCCTCTTCTGATCTGCTCTCCCATCACTTGCATCTCCTGCCCAGATGCCACCCTCATCTGCTCCATTTCCTCCCTGTGAGCATCCAGTTTGGTTTCTACCCCCATTCTGACCCCCTCTATCTGCTGCTCCATTTGGTTAACTTCCCTTTCCGCTTGGTCCCTCATGTCCCTCAATTTGCCTTCCATACTGTTTTCTAACCCCTCTAACCCATTTTTCACTCCCTCTATTTGATTCTCTTGAGCGGCCATTCTGTTTTCTACCCCCGTTAACCCATGTTTCACTCCCTCTATCTGATTCTCTTGAGCGGCCATTCTGTTTTCTACCCCCGTTAACCCATTCTTTACTTCTTTTATCCCGTTGTCTAACCCCTCAAATTTCTTTTCTAATCCCTCACCGGTACCCCTCATTTGGCCCTCCAATCGCTCACCCTGAGCATCCATCCGGTTCCCCATTACCCCCATTTGGTCCTCCAATCGCTCACCCTGAGCATCCATCCGGTTCCCCATTACCCCCATTTGGTCCTCCAATCGCTCACCCAATCGCTCATTATTAGCCCTCGTTTCCTCCCTCATTTTCTCGCTATTCTGGGCCATAAGGGCCTTCATTTGTATGAAAAAAAGGCCCCAATCCATCGGGGGCGCTGCCACGGTCGCTGGCGCGGTGATCAGCGAGGCGCCATTTTGCGCGCCCGCTTCTTCGTGCGTGACGGCGCTATTTTGCGAACCTGCCGCCCTCACTGCTTCGCTCTCCTCCTGTCCCTCATTTTGGTCCTGGATCGACCCTGCTTCACTCTCCCCTACCGGACCCCAGCCGTCTTGATCCGCCATAGCGCGACTTGCAAAATTCGAGTTTCGTAAAACAAAACAAATTTCGGCCGCTCCAAATTTTGACCAAATTTTTTTTTTTTCCTCTATTCGTTTTTTTTTTTTTCTTCAAAATTTGGTCGGGCCTCGAATCTCACTCCCGACACCAATTGTTACAGACACGACTTTGATGTTAAGGTGGGCCGAGCGGAATGGCCGTCGTGTCCGCACAAATTACCCGACTATACTCGACGTTGACGAAGCCGCGCCACGCTGGCTCAATAAGAAAAAGAAGACACCCGGCTGGATTACAATAACACAATACGACACCAATGTTTCGATTCTCAAGTATATTCGTACGGAAAAGGTTAGATTACAGGGGCTAGAGGTATATTACAGGAAGACAGGCACTTAGACACACTCTTATATTAACCCCGGACAGACGACAGACACACGGGACAACGGCTGACTCACACGGGGGTTTGATGGCTAGGAAAGGCAGGCAGTCGATGGCTCAAGGTGCACTCTTGGCTCAAGGCAGAATCGACTCGGTCCGGTCCAGAGATGCGGGGAGGTATCGTCGCGCTGGGGGTGGCGGTGGCTTCTCTCTCCAGTCTCCAAGCTGAGGCGCATCTGACGTCACATCCGGCGCGGGGCCACGTATATCCGGCGGGGAGTGACACGCCCTCGGCTCGTTAGCTCCGCCTCGTGGAATCGGCACGTTGCTTCTCATTGGGTGCGTGGGGGGGTTACTGGCTCCGCCCCTGACGAGGAGCTGACAGCCAGCCCCTTCGGGGTAACCCCGTGGAGCGCATGGTCTGGAGCTAATCGAGCCGGTGTGAGGACGCATCCTCCCCCGCTCCGCCGCCATCTCCTCTGTTGTTGTTGTAATTGTTGTTGTTTGGGGAAGAAGATGGGAGGAGGTATGGGAAAGGTCCTAAACTCACTACTGATGCCATATAATCACATTCTGGTGCAACGAAGAGTCATAATTAATGGAAACGAGGCCTTAACTGACATAGATTAAGAATAACTAGGAAGATGTCCGAAAGTTGGCTACGTGTGGTGCGGTGGACCTGGGCACGACATTTAATGGGGGAATAAGGGGAAGGTCGGCTCTACTGATTGTTATTTACATGCAATGGGACTAGGGAATGGGGGATTGGGGAAAGTTGGGGAGTATTGGAGAAAATAGGGGAATATTTACAAGCGGATATGGAGGCCAAATTCCATATTCGCAACAATATATATGATATATATCTGCATATATATGCAGATCCTTTACTTTGCGATACAAACGCAATTCCCGCCATTTCCACTCACGATCGAAGCCTCCACAGTGACCGCGCCTCTTCTTCCTCCTACAACTTCGTCTCACTTCTTTCACTCAAAATGCACGAAATTCTGCCGCATGAAATTATGTAAAGGCCTCGTCGGGGGGATATAAGGTAGATAAGGAAGGCGTTGTAACAGAAGATTCAAAATAAAAGTGGAAGAACATAAGGAAATGGGAGCTATTCTGGACCCACAGCCAAACCCGACAAACCATTGCAATACACCCCGAACGTCTATCGCCGCCACAAACTACACCATGGAATTGCAGCTGGCGCGGTTTTTTTAAACCATTGATATTAAAATAAAACGTAGCCTAAAACCACCGGGATTTTATGCTGATTCCGAATCTGTGTCCAAAACTTTTCTCCGATGTGTAGTTCTTGAGTTATAAGCGGACATCCAGACAGACAGACAGACAGACAGACAGAGACAGACAGACACACACACACTCCTTTATATATAGAGAAGATATATATATATATATATATATACTAGCAGAAGTACCCGGCATTGCCGGGCGGGGGAGGGGAGGGGAGGGGGAAGAGGAGGGGAGGGGAACGGGGGGGGAGGGGAGGAGAGGGGGGGAGGGGAGGAGAGGGGGGGAGGGGAGAAGAGGGGGGGAGGGGAGAAGAGGGGGGGGAAGTACCCGGCATTCCGTGTATAAACGTGAGGGAGAAGAGGGGGGAGGGGGAGGGGGAGGGGGAAGAGGGAGAGGGGAGGGGGGAGGGGGAAGGGGGGAGGGGAAGGGGTAGGGGGAGGGGGAAAAGGGAGGGGGAGGGGGAAAAGGGAGGGGGAGGGGGAAAAGGGAGGGGGAGGGGAGAAGGGGAGGGGGTAGGGTGGAGGGGGAAGGGAGGGGGAGGGGAGGATGGAGGGGGAGGGGGAAGGGGGAGGGGGAAGGGGGAGGGAAGGGGAGGGCCAGTCAACAATGACGTTGCAGTTCTCAGCACAACAATCGCGACATCGTCCTGAATCTTCTCAACAGCACGAAGCGGCTTTTGGAGACTCACCGATCCTGTGACGCCCTCCAGTACCGGCGTTGCCGGGTGGGGGAAGGGAGACCCATACATTCCCAACCCGTACATTCGCCCTCTCGACTCAAGCTCACTCGGACAAAAGCCTCGCACAAATTACACCGTGAAGGCCCAATGGCCATGTCTATGCCACAAATCAAGTACGTGAGCGAGTCGGGCGCACTGAATTGAAAATATATAGAACGCTCATACTCCGTGAAAAGTGAAGCCAACTGGCGGCGGGGATGGAACATCACGTGATCGCTCTGAGCGAATCAGCGCGCTGCTCTGCCACCGGTCAGAATCCGTGTATAATATTCCTCGCTGAAAAAAAATCTATGTGAAACATGCTACTATCTATGCTAAATCATGCTAAATCATGATAAATGCTAATCATGCTAAAATCTATGCTACTTGCTGTGAGTTTATGGCGGCAAGGAACATCACGTGATCGCGTCACGAACATCATTCGTGATCACATCATCACGTGATCGTGATCGTCATCAATGAGCGCGAATGAGCGAATCAGCGCGCTGGAAATTTTCCTTCCTTACTCATGGCGTAAATAAATATACTGCCGTAAATATGGTACATTATTAAAAAATAAATGTACTACAATATTTTTGAAAAATTTCATTGGTTGCTAGGAGATGGCAGCATGTAAAAACCGTTTGAATATTTGAAATACAGTTTGATCCAGAGGTAAGTGGTATGGTCTTGCTGGTTGGTGGACACGATATGTGTAAGGGAAATTATTTTGGTGTCCTGTATCTGGTCGTGCTAGTTGGTGAACACGGTAAATTTAAGGGAAATGATTTTCTGTCATTCTTCTGAGTGGTTGCTTCTCCTTCCCCGTATTTTTGTTCATTTTATTGTTTTTTTCCACTCTCTTGAGTTGTGGGCCTTCCTTGAGTGGTATTACATTTATCATCATCATCATTGGAATGTCTGTTGTAAAGATACGGACATCAAGTCCGTATCTTGACGCAGAGTCGCAGAGAGCATCGCCATCAAGCACCATCTTTTTATACCAGGCAACGGCAACGGCAACGCACTAACGCAGACCTCGCTCGGCCCCGCCCACAGCGACCTCTCTCGGCCCCGCCCATAGCTGCCTCGCTCGGCCCCGCCCACAGCGACCTCGCTCGGTCCCGCCCACAGCGACCTCGCTCGGTCCCGCCCACAGCGACCACGCCGGGCCCCGCCCACAGCGACCTCGCTCGGTCCCGCCCACAGCGACCTTGCTTGGTCCCTCCCACAGCGGCATCACTCCGCCCTACACGGCACTATCTATATATTATCTATCTATAATTCCAGTAATCTCTGTGTGTCTGTGTGTCTGTGTGTGTGTCTGTGTGTTTGTCTGTGACCGCTGTTTCTCGACAACCACGGGTCCGATATACTTGAAACTTGCCAGGTATATTGCTGGGGACCCGAGGATGTGCCTTTTCAAGGTTTCATATTAATCGCACAAGTAGTTACCGAGCTATGGCGATTTCTTTACCAAACTCCGCAAGCCGTTCGCTTTGGACCAAACCATTGCATGTAAATAGAGGGGGGGGATTGTCACCGTACTCGCAAGCCGTTCGCTTTGGACCAAACCATTTCATGTAAATAGAGGGGGGGGATTGTCACCGTACTCGCAAGCCGTTCGCTTTGGACCAAACCATTTCATGTAAATAGAGGGGGGGGATTGTCACCATACTCGCAGGCCGTTCGCTTTGGACCAAACCATTTCATGTAAATAGAGGGGGGGGATATAATTTTAGATATCTATCTATAATTCCAGTAATCTCTGTGTGTATGTATGTATGTATGTATGTATGTATGTATGTATGTATGTCTGTGACCGCTGTTTCTCGACAACCACGGGTCCGATATACTTTAAACTTGCCAGGTATATTGCTGGGGACCCGAGGATGTGCCTTTTCAAGGTTTCATATTAATCGGACAAGTAGTTAGCGAGCTATGTCCAAAAAACGATTCAACCAATCAGAGAGCAGCGAGCTATCACGTGTGCCGAACGTGGCGAACAGACTCTGCCTCGGACGGCACATTTGAGAGCGTATTCATTTATTTCACGTTGGCAAACTATGTTGGCGTTAAACTATGTTTTAAAACTAATTAAAACTACTTTGCGATTCTTTCGCTTTCCTGCGCATTTGTGCACGCTATGGCGATTTCTTTACCAAACTCCGCAAGCCGTTCGCTTTGGACCAAACCATTTCATGTAAATAGAGGGGGGGGGGGGGGATTGTCACCGTACTCGCAAGCCGTTCGCTTTGGACCAAACCATTTCATGTAAATAGAGGGGGGGGATTGTCACCGTAAACGCAAGCCGTTCGCTTTGGACCAAACCATTTCATGTAAATAGAGGGGGGGGATATAATTTTAGATATATATATAGTACGGGCATGCCCTAGTATATATAGTACGGGCATGCCCTAGTTCGTACAATGCCGGGTACTTCTGCTCGCTGAAAAAAAATCTATGTGAAACATGCTACTATCTATGCTAAATCATGCTAAATCATGCTAAATGCTAATCATGCAGAAGTACCCGGCAAAAACACAATCGCTTTTCGCTCTGAAATACGTGCGAACGCGTAACTGAGTTAATGGCGGCAACGAACATCACGTGATCGCTCTGAGCGAATCAGCGCGCTGCTCTGCTACCGGTCAGATTCCGGTCATATTATTCCGCGCTGAGGTAAAAATATGGTTTAAAAATATTATGAAATAAATTTTTAGGTCAGCCATGTTCTTCCCAGGCTCAATGGCCATGTCTGTGCCAAATATCAAGTACGTGAGCCTCTCCGTTTAGGAGTCTATCAGTAACATTACACACACACACACACACACACAGTGTTATATATATATATATCTATATATATATATATATATATATATATATATATATATATAGCCCCACTCACCCTCCCCCCGAGTGGGCTGCGGTCATCTCTCGAGACTGTAGTGCAGACCTCTGCTGATTTGGGGGAATCCCCTCGGGAGCTCCCTGATCCGAAATCGAAAAATCTAGGATGGAGTGATCCTGTGGATCATCGAATGGAAGAGCTGTATCGGTATTCAGAGCAATCATTTGGTAAATAAGGGACGAGTATGGATCCGGAGCTTCAGGGAGTATCCCCATCCCCCCCCCCCCCCCCCTAACCCCGGGAGTCTCAATGATCCGAATTCGAAAAATCGAAGCACGAGCGATTGTGTGGGATACTGTCTTGTAGTCATGTGTCAAGTTTCAGAACAATCAGCTGCGTGATAAAGAAGGAGTAGCAAAACCAACAAAAAGTTAATGGATGGAAGGACGGACGACAAGACGAACAGACATCTCGACGTCAACAATCCATTTTATAAGTTCATTTCTTTGAGAATCGAGATGAGATGACCTAATAAATCCGAGAATAATTGCAAAAAAAATCCATGTTTTAGAATCAATTTTATCATAATTATTCATTTGTGGAACTACAAATCCATTTATACCGAGTTCACTGTATTTGTCATTCGGGGAGATTGGAGGAGGGGATAAAGAAAAAGGCCGAATAGTTTACGTCATCATGTTCCATACCATGTTCTCCTCAACATGCAAGGCATTTGAAGGATGTTTACAGGAACAGTACGCGTAGCAAGTTTGATGTCACAAGATGAACAGGAAAACACTGAATAGTCAAAAGTCACGTTAAAATTGTTTTAAATTCCAGCTGCTAAAGAATAAATACTTCATTATGGTGAAAAAACAATCAGCGGGTACATTTCCCGACATTGAATTGAGTTGATCTTGAGTTGATCAAAGACAACAAATAAAACAAGAAAGAGCAGAGATTGCAAACCCTCGCCAGGACGTGTTTTTAGTGGTTTTTAAGTCTTTTGTGTTAAAACAAATATGGCGACCGAACAACGTGACCGATGATATAATCTTTTTTTTTTAATCCAACAATTTATCCCCAGATGACGTTCAAAAAATTTCATCTTGATCACATGAAGTTTTGTACTTGTCGAATTATGATGTCATAATGGAGACACCTATGACATCATTAACATATGTTACTCCGCATGGAGAGGTCTTTACAATGAGCCATGTCTCAATTTTTTCAATGCAGCGCTTTCGGAGATATAGAGGTACAAAGTTTTTCGGTTTTTCTAAGATGGCGGCCGAACCACGTACCCAATGACATCATCATCTTTTTTTTTTTCTCCTCCAATTTATCCCTATATGACGCTGAAAAAATTTCATCTTGATCGGATGAAGTTTTTTACTTGTCGAATTATGACATCATAATGGAGACACCTATGTCATCATCATTAACATATGTTATTCCACATGGAGAGTTCTTTACAATGAACCACATCTCAAATTTTTCTATGCAGCGCTTTCGGAGATAAAGAGGTGCAAAGTTTTTCCAAGATGGTGCCCGCACCACGTGACCTATGATGACATAATTATCATTTAGAAATTCTACAGGAGGAGTTGCACCTGTGGTGAAAATTTCCTGTCAATCGGATCAACGGTTGCAGAGAAAATCATATTTATTATTGGGTGGACAACCAAACAAACAAACAGATTGACAAACAGACAAACGGACTCAAATGCAATACCCTCTCCCCTGGCGAGGATAACAAGACATCATGCAGAGCACGATACTTGCAAAATCCCCCCCCCCCCCTTCCCAAAATAAAAAGTAGCCATAAAATTGATGATCTTAATCAAAGCGTGGGTCAATCGGATTAAAATTGATTTTTTAAAGATGAAAATTGATATTAGAAGTTTGACCTTGAGTTAACCTTTGACCTTTTTGCCTCAAAAACAGCTGCTTCCCCAATTCAGCGATGTACTATGAAATTGCTGATTAATTTTCAAGTTGATAGGATGAAAAGTGACGATTTTTCAAATGAAAATTGATGATTTTAGAAGTTTGACCTTGAGTTGACCTTTGACCTTTTGATCTTAAAAATAGTTGGTTTCACAATTCAATGAGGCACTGTGCAATTGCTGTTTAATGTTCAAGTCAATCGGGTGAAAATTGATTATTTTGGAAGTTTGACCTTTGACCCTTTGACCTCAAAAATAGTTGTTTTCCCAATTCAGTGACTCAGTACGCAAATGCTGTTCAACTTTCAAGCCAATCGGATGAAAAATGACAATTTTAGAAATTCGGCCTCAAGATGATGACCTTTGACCTCAAAATCAATAGGCTTCTTCCTTATGACCATCTCTACTGTTTGGTGAAGTTTTGTGACGATTGCTTTAAAATTGTGACCTGTAGGCGATTGACAGACAAACAAACAGACAGACAGAACAACCGACTAATATACTTGAAAAATCTTCGATTTTGCAAGTAATACAACCAATAGACTGCGTAACTCCATAAAAAAAATCGACGAGTTAAAACTCAATTCAAAGTACATCGTTTTGTAAAAACCAATGTCCAACAAAAAATAGCCACCTCCCCACCCCCAAAAATATTAGTGGCAAGTGAATGGTCACGTGACCCAATATGCAAATTTCCCGATGAAGCCCCAGCTCTTCGCAACGGTGCACATTGCGGCTTTTTAGCCAGGTGACAAAGATCAAAGCAGTTCATTTGTGTGCTTCCCAAGTTCTCACAATGTCACCTGGATAGCTCAGATTGAACAAGGGAGAATTAAATAAAGTGTAGTTTTTCCAAATAATATTTTGGGGTCTGGCCCTGTGAACCCTCCAGATGGAGAAAAAAAAAGTTTCAATCTTTGCAACAAATTATTTGCATAACTATATCAACCTTTGCCACAAATTTTGGTCAAAGGTCATTTGTGAACTTCCCCTCTCCAGTTCCCACTATTGCAATCGTGAAATGATCGATCTCTTACTTTTAAAAGGCTTCATAATGAAAGCAAAGTGGTTCCATGACTATCTCATCGCTTCCCCATTATCAGTGGTAAACCTCAGCTAGAGATTTCTGTTTGAATCAGTAGACTATCAAGGCCGGGAAACTGTTAAAAAATTGGTTTTGGCCTAGAAATCTTCTGGTTCTTCCCAATTCTTGTAAATGAATGAATGAATGATCGTTTTAAAGCCATTTTCCCCCACGAGAGCAGGGGTTAGCCTTGCGGGCCCAATGACAATCATGGTTCCCTTTTTGAGGCAATGTTTTTATGGCCGGATGCCCTTCCTGACGCCAACCTTAAGATCACCTCTTACAATGTGCAGGGGGGATACGGTGTACCTATTCTAAATCGGGGTACACACCGGGATCATTCATCCCAGCAAGCTGGTACTCAATTTGCGGACCTGGGACGGATGACAGGCTGAGTCAACCCCCCCTGGCGTTAATTCAGCGATCGACCGGGATTCAAACTCAGGATCCTAGGATCCCAAGCCGGCACCCTAACCGCTAAGCAAACACCAGGCTTGTAAATGTGATGTTGATTTATATGTTCACATACTTGTTTATCCTGAAGGTTTTAAACTTCAAAGTCATGTGCCGATCAATGTCACAGGCAACTCAACAAGTGATCAAAGTGAAACGAGTCGAGGTTTTAAAATAATTTAAGCTGGAAGATAGTGTTATTGCCATCAACTCAAACTACCAGACAACAACTCTCAAAAATGCATACATCATCAAAAATAAATGTTTCAGCAAATAATATTTTATTCGTGTGCATGGGAAGTAGAGCTGGCATGATAGCTCAGAGACAGCATACCCACTTTTGAATGGTCTAGTCCGGGTTTGATTCCTAACCTGGTGATAAACTGTCGGATCGGTTCTTCGCAGGGAGGCCACTTTATCAACGAGTGCGACGTCATTTGAAGGAACTTTAAGCTGGGTGTTGTTTCTGCAAGTAATCGCTGGTGGATCTTAAATATGTCAAAACATCCCTTTTGAAACGAGTTGGCGATTGCATGCCAGTGCCCTGGCAGGATACCAAGTTCCTGCATCGATGTTCAGCAACATCACATCTTCAGGTCAGCAATGATGCTACGAGTGAATTGATGTTGTAAATGAGCCCTGATCCAATATGCATTAACTTCAAGAAAAGGAAGGACAACAGCAAATCGATCAATAAGCATTATGGTTTGGAGAATTTTTTTTTGTATTATACAATACATGGTCGAGGCTCATGGAAGAGCGAGAGTATAATGTAATGTAAAAAAATGTAAATGGGAGAGACACCAATAGCAGAGTATAAGTGAGAATGACATCAAGGGGAGGGGGAAAAGGAAACTTTAGGGGTGGGGAAGAAGCTGCACACAAGCTGAATGAAGCGCAGCAAGAAGAGGAAGGGGAAAGCAGAGATGAAAGAGAAAATGAACAAACCAACTCCCAATTAAGAAATGAAAAGAGGTGAGGGAGAGAGGGAAATCACAATAACCTGGATAAAGGAGTGCTTGGGAATGGGGTCATTTGGGGTAGAAGAGATCACGAGTATGGATGGCAGTAGTGAGGTAGTGCTAGTGGTGAACAGCTGTAGTAGTGAACAGAAGTAGTAGTGGTGAACAGCAGTGGTAAACCTCAGGTAGTGGTGAACAGCTATCTTGAAACTCTGGAGGGAAGAATAGGACTGAACAGACCGGGGATGTTGGTTTCACATGCGAGAGAAAAGACGAACAGATGAGTGGAGGTGAGCAGTGAGCTTAGATTTTGGGAGTTTAACAAGAAATGGGTTAATGGAAGACCATGCGCACCCTGCAGAAACCTGGGAGGGACAAAGTCAAGAGAGGGCAGAGGGTGCAAGACCAACTAGAAGGGCACTCGGTAGAGCGCATACCTCCGCCGGGCTCACCAGTTTATGTCTTCTATCCCACCGATAGGCCGGATCTGGATTCGGACCTGAACCAAAATCTAATTGACTAGTTATTGTCACCTAACCAACGCATCCACCAAGTTTAGTCATAACTCATCCACAACTTTTATAAATACCATGTTATATAATCGCTTTTCGCCCGATCTCTCAATGGTGAAGAATCAGTTTTAAAAATTACTAATTCTCGTATCCGAATCTATATTCAGAGCTTCACCAGAATCAAATAAATTCGTCTCGTCACACCCACAACCTCTACACCATGTTTCCTCCAAATCCGTCAATAACTTTTTGAGATATGCTGCTATATATCGTTTATGGCCCTATCTCCCAATGGTGAAGAATCGCTTAAAAATTTTTCATAGCCGGATACGCATCTTCACCAAAATCTAATCATTTCGTCCTTGTCACATACGCTACATCTCTGTCAAATTTCGTCCGAATCCGTCCACAACTTTTTTAGATGTCCTGCTATATATCGGTTTTGGTCCCATCTCCCAATGGTGAAGAATCACTTTAAAAATTATACTAGCCGGATACGGATCCGGATCTTCACCAACATCTAATTATTTCGTCCTTGTCACATGCACTACCTCTCTGCCAAATTTCGTCGGAATTCGTCCACAACTTTTTGAGATATTTTGTTCACAGACAAACGGACAAACAGACAGGGGTGAAAACATAACCTCCATGAACTGTTGGTGGCGGAGGTAAAAAGGAGGCAGTAGAATACAGAGGCCACTACCCTGACAATGCAAAAACTAACAGGCCTACACCCTCAATTTGACCGCAGGAGATCCCGATGATTTTGAGGGACTTGCTTTCCACGGCATCAAGAAGGGCAAGATGTGAGGCAAGGGTGCCAGCCCAAAGGGGAGAGCTCCATTAAGCTGCAAATAAAGGCCTTGAAGGTTGTCAAAAGTTCAAACTGGCCAAGGAAAGACCTTGCGTGACAAGAATGCCCAGTCGGTGGCTGGCTTTGAAGGACATTTTGGAGATATGGTCTTCCCAACAAAGATCATAGCTGATGGTGAGGCCCAAAAGTAGAAGTGACTTAACTCTTGAAGTGGTTTGTTTTTGAAAAAAAATGCGAGGGTTTGTCAACTATGGCCTGTTCAGCGAGACAGTGCGAGTGTTTGGGATTTGTCCACGTTTAAAGATATATTCCAAGTGTTAGACCAGCTCCTCATTAAATATCATCAGAGAGGGAACAGATTGCTGATTGCCTGTCTGTCTGTCTGTCTGTCTGAAGGATGAGAGATGATACGGCAGAGGGTGGAATCATCACCAAATACATAAGCAGGATTTTCCAGGGAATCAGAAAGAAAAAAATTAATAAAAAGTTATAGATTATCTAATACTTTAAAACTTCATCCTGTTATTCATTTCTATGACTCTTCTATTTCCTTCAAGCTAATCACTGAGATCACATTTATGGCCTTAAGTATCTCATTAACTGCATCTGTACTATGAGAGATGTTTGTCTGTGTGCATGTCTGTGTCACCTTTTTTCTCAAAGATGGCCAAACAGATCTTCATTGAACTTGCAGAGGTTCATCGGTGAGTGGTTCGGGCACACAAAAAAAAAAGAAAAAGTTGGAACACCCACTCCCTTCGGGAGCAGTCTGGGTCTGGGGAGGAAGGGGAGGTCAGCCAAATATATTTTCTGCCGTGGCTAATAACCCCCCTCCACCCCCCCACCCCATCCGTGTCTGCAGCAAGGTCAGTAAATCACTTGCACTGTGGCACATGTACAGGCAAGAACCATAGGCTCCTCCCTCCCCCCCTGCAAGTGGAGGGGGGTTGTGCCCATGACATGATTCTGGGTACTACCGGCATGTATTCAAAATTTGGTGGAGATCAGTACAGCCCTGTTTTTTTTTTTTCTTTGATTTTCAGATGTACACACATACATACATACATGTATACACATACATACATGTAAACATACATACATACACACATACATGTATACATACATACATACATACATACACATATACATGTATACATACATACATACATACATACATGTATACACATACATACATGTAAACATACATACATACACACATACATGTATACACACATACATACATGTATACATACATACATACACACCTACATACATGTATACACAAATACATACATACATACATACATACATACATAGAATTGCTTTATTTAATATACTGTAGTAGGATAAAAGTTATATCTCTTTATCTTCAGCCACAGCTTCAGCCACTTCAGCCACAAAACTTGTCATAATTCAAAATAAAATTTAAAATAAAGCAATTTTTCATAATACTTTGAGCATGAGACATGGAGATCTATAATATTGAAGTATCACTTTACAAACCGTCACACCCTATTTAGTGCCGTGTGACACCAATGGCCGGTTGGCTGCAGGTGTATTACAATCGACCCTGATTTGCTACAGATATGGCCGTGGTTGGCTGATGCTTGTCTACCTTGGCCCAGACTTTCTGCTTTCTCTCCAATCTTTTGCCTGCACCCTACACCATTGTTTTTATTCCTCCCTGTAAACCAGCTCCACAATCTAATCTTTCAAGATACAATTTTACTGCTGTCACCTGTTTACCCTCAATATGAAACGGATTATTTGATTTTAACACTTTTCTACATACCTTGTGAGCTTTTTCTACTTACCCTTTTCCCTTCCCCCTCCAATGTTGGCATGTTCATACTTCCACACTTGGTAGATTAACTCTCATACTAACCTTGACAGCCGTCATTAAAAAGCATGCATGGTACATGGCTTACAAAAGATATAATCAGAAAAAAACAAAATGCCAAACCACAAAAATGTTCAAAATAAAAATGGAAACGCATAAAGAATCTACAACGGCACTCCGTATAGAACATACTTCCGTCAGGCTGAACAGTTTACGTTTTGTATCCCACTGATAGGCCGGATCTGGATCCAGACCTGAACCAAAGCCGAATCGGCTTGTTCGCGTCACGTACCCGACTCATCCACCATGTTTTGTCAGAAGTCATGTAAAACTTTTTGAAATATCCTGCTATATATCATTTTTGGTGCTAACACTCAATGGTGAAGAATCTCTTTGTAAAATTTAAAAATATCATATCCAGGTCCGCATGCGGATCTTACCAAAATTGAATCAATTCGTCCATGTCACATACCCAACCTGTTAAAACAAGTTTCATCCGAATCCATTTAGAACTTTTTGAAATATCCTGCTATATATCATTTTTGGTGCTAACACTCAATGGTGAAGAATCTCTTTGTAAAATTTAAAAATATCATATCCAGGTCCGCATGCGGATCTTACCAAAATTGAATCAATTCGTCCATGTCACATACCCAACCTGTTAAAACAAGTTTCATCCGAATCCATTTAGAACTTTTTGAAATATCCTGCTACATATCATTTTTGGTGCTTACACTCAATGGTGAAGAATCTCTTTGTAAAATTTAAAAATATCATATCCAGGTACGCATGCGGATCTTACCAAAATTGAATCAATTCGTCCTTGTCACATACCCAACCTGTTAAAACAAGTTTCATCCGAATCCATTTAGAACTTTTTGAAATATCCTGCTACATATCATTTTTGGTGCTAACACTCAATGGTGAAGAATCTCTTTGTAAAATTTAAAAATATCATATCCAGGTCCGCATGCGGTTCTTACCAAAATTGAATCAATTCGTCCTTGTCACATACCCAACCTGTTAAAACAAGTTTCATCCGAATCCATTTAGAACTTTTTGAAATATCCTGCTATATATTGTTTTTGGTGCTAACACTCAATGGTGAAGAATCTCTTTGTAAAATTTAAAAATATCATATCCAGGTCCGCATGCGGATCTTACCAAAATTCAATCAATTCGTCCTTGTCACATACCCAACCTGTTAAAACAAGTTTCATCCGAATCCATTTAGAACTTTTTGAAATATCCTGCTATATATTGTTTTTGGTGCTAACACTCAATGGTGAAGAATCTCTTTATAAAATTTAAAAATATCATATCCAGGTCCGCATGCGGATCTTACCAAAATTGAATCAATTCGTCCTTGTCACATACCCAACCTGTTAAAACAAGTTTCATCCGAATCCATTTAGAACTTTTTGAAATATCCTGCTACATATCATTTTTGGTGCTAACACTCAATGGTGAAGAATCTCTTTGTAAAATTTAAAAATATCATATCCAGGTCCGCATGCGGTTCTTACCAAAATTGAATCAATTCGTCCTTGTCACATACCCAACCTGTTAAAACAAGTTTCATCCGAATCCATTTAGAACTTTTTGAAATATCCTGCTATATATTGTTTTTGGTGCTAACACTCAATGGTGAAGAATCTCTTTGTAAAATTTAAAAATATCATATCCAGGTCCGCATGCGGATCTTACCAAAATTCAATCAATTCGTCCTTGTCACATACCCAACCTGTTAAAACAAGTTTCATCCGAATCCATTTAGAACTTTTTGAAATATCCTGCTATATATTGTTTTTGGTGCTAACACTCAATGGTGAAGAATCTCTTTATAAAATTTAAAAATATCATATCCAGGTCCGCATGCGGATCTTACCAAAATTGAATCAATTCGTCCTTGTCACATACCCAACCTGTTAAAACAAGTTTCATCCGAATCCATTTAGAACTTTTTGAAATATCCTGCTACATATCATTTTTGGTGCTAACACTCAATGGTGAAGAATCTCTTTGTAAAATTTAAAAATATCATATCCAGGTCCGCATGCGGATCTTACCAAAATTGAATCAATTCGTCCTTGTCACATACCCAACCTGTTAAAACAAGTTTCATCCGAATCCATTTAGAACTTTTTGAAATATCCTGCTATATATTGTTTTTGGTGCTAACACTCAATGGTGAAGAATCTCTTTATAAAATTTAAAAATATCATGTCCAGGTCCGCATGCGGATCTTACCAAAATTGAATCAATTCGTCCTTGTCACATACCCAACCTGTTAAAACAAGTTTCATCCGAATCCATTTAGAACTTTTTGAAATATCCTGCTACATATCATTTTTGGTGCTTACACTCAATGGTGAAGAATCTCTTTGTAAAATTTAAAAATATCATATCCAGGTCCGCATGCGGATCTTACCAAAATTGAATCAATTCGTCCTTGTCACATACCCAACCTGTTAAAACAAGTTTCATCCGAATCCATTTAGAACTTTTTGAAATATCCTGCTACATATCATTTTTGGTGCTTACACTCAATGGTGAAGAATCTCTTTGTAAAATTTAAAAATATCATGTCCAGGTCCGCATGCGGATCTTACCAAAATTGAATCAATTCGTCCTTGTCACATACCCAACCTGTTAAAACAAGTTTCATCCGAATCCATTTAGAACTTTTTGAAATATCCTGCTACATATCATTTTTGGTGCTAACACTCAATGGTGAAGAATCTCTTTGTAAAATTTAAAAATATCATATCCAGGTCCGCATGCGGATCTTACCAAAATTGAATCAATTCGTCCTTGTCACATACCCAACCTGTTAAAACAAGTTTCATCCGAATCCATTTAGAACTTTTTGAAATATCCTGCTATATATTGTTTTTGGTGCTAACACTCAATGGTGAAGAATCTCTTTATAAAATTTAAAAATATCATGTCCAGGTCCGCATGCGGATCTTACCAAAATTGAATCAATTCGTCCTTGTCACATACCCAACCTGTTAAAACAAGTTTCATCCGAATCCGTCTAGAACTTTTTGAAATATCCTGCTATATATTGTTTTTGCCCTCTCAATGGAGAAGAATAATTAAAAAAACTATCTGATCCAGGTCCGGATCTTCACCAAAATCTAATAACTTCGTCCGCGTCACATACCAAACTCTCCACCAAATTTCCTCCAAATCCGCCTCCAATTTTTTGAGATATCCTGTTCACAGACAAACAAACAGACAGAGGTGAAAACACAACATCCATCCAACTTCGGTGGCGAAGGTAATAAATTGCTTTAAAAAGGCAAGTATGAATACCTGAGTTGAAGGGCATTCGTTTTTTTTTGTTGTTGATAAAATTAAAGGTAACATGTGAACATTCTATTAAATATTAATGCATTGACACAGGGAGTGTGTTGAACACAGGAATTCAGGGCAGGGATTTGTAATTTGTTCTTGGTGCTAGTGACAGCTCTCCTACTTTGCACGAGGGACACCATGGGATCTTTAAACGTCCACCAACTAATGTCGGCAAGCAGGAGTTTCATGTCTATCCCAGGGACGTTGATGAATCGCCCTGCTTGCGAAACAACAGGATGACAATTTATAGCTAGGCAGTGATTCAAACCCAGGCTACACAGCTTCGAGGCGAGTGTGCATAACTCTAGGCCAAAGGTTCCCAACCATTGGTGCACATGAGATTTTCTGGTGTTATATGGCAGACAAAACAATTTTGGATATTTCCATATATTCTCTTTTACAAAATAGTGATTCTGAGATTTATGCAGCGACTTCACTGCCAAAACAACTGACAATGTTTGCATCTTATATGCAGGCCTTGCAGGATGATGAAAATATATTACAAAACTGCAATTACTGTATCTTATCCTGTCTTTTATCTTTGACAAAAACGAATGCGCAGAGTTAAAGGAAAAAAGAGGAATAAAAATCTGCATTTATTACCGACACTGAATGGGCAGGAAATGATACCGACTGATACTTTTTCTGCCTCAATGTGGTTGCCTTAGGCATTCCTCTGGAACACGAGAAGATTGGACGTGGGCATTTTGAAGAGTTCGAATGTCTGACTGACGTCATCAGTGAACGTGGAGGTGGTTAGGGATTTCCAGAGTTCTTGCAAATCCCTGTTCAAATCAATCTCACTGCGTTGAACGAAGACTTCATGTCCTGCTTCCCTGATCTTCCCAAATTTAATGCAAAGCTAATATCAAATCCAATTTTGATTTGACGACCTGATGGAGCTACCTGGTCCTGTCTATGGGTCTCTCATTGATCTCCAAAATGATTATACAGACCAGGATCTTTCAAGAGAAAAATCTGTCATACTTTTGGTGTGATTGGCCGTTTGTGCCCTGGTGGTGTTTACATCGACATGGTTCTGTGAGACCGGATTCTCATCCCTCTTCATGATTAAATATAAAGTTCGAGCAACACTGCAACCTTATGCCCAGATCTACATTTGGCCAATCAGTGGGATACAAAACATAAACAGTATAGCTTGGTAGAGGTACGCGTTCTTCCGAGTGCCGTTCCAGTTACCTTTGTCACCGAAGGTGAACGGAGGTCATATTTTCACCACTGTCTGTGAGCATAATATTTCAAAATGTTGTGGACAGATTCGGACAAAATTTGGTGGCCAGGATGGGTATGTGACAAGAACGAGTCGATTCGATTTTGGTGAAGATCCGGATCTCGATACGAGAATTTTAAAAGTGATTCTTCACCATTAAGAGATAGGACCAAAACTATATATGGCATCATATCTCAAAAAGTTATGGATGGTTTCTGACAAAACTTGGTGGATGACTTGGTGAGGTGACAAGAACAAGCCAATCGGATTTTGGTTAAGGACCGGATGCAAATCTGGCCTATCAGTCGGATGCAAATCGTAAACTGTTCAGCCTGGTCGAGTGAGGGATGAGCTTCACCAAGTGCCGTTCTAGTTCTTCATCTTCTTAGATTCTATTTTTTGTCAAACGTTTTTCACTTTTTGATCTTGCTTGGTACATGGTTAATGCCAATGAGGAAACATGTTACACATATTAATAAAGGCTGAATACCCCTGTTCTAGGGCCTACGCTATCCTTCACGTCCAACAAATTAAGGACTTAGATCATACATTGCACCGACACTTATCACTTGTGGCAAGACTGCAAATCATTTTTGAACTTGGAGTTATTTCACCAGAGAACACCTTTGATAATGTGACAGACATCCTTGTATTGCTTTGTTCCATTTGCCATGAAAAATAAGTGGTTCCAAAATGAAATTGCTCCGTTTAACTGCTCTTTGCCTCACGTGTGTATATGACACAACGCCTTCACAAAATGGGTAATCCAAATAAAATGAAAATGCATGTTCATTTTTCCTGCACCATTTCAGGAAAAACAACAGTGAAAGCCGACGACTTTTCAGCTTGAATGCGTCCAATAACACAATTTATCACGATAGCCGAGTCTGGTTAGCGCATGGATCGAAGACTTCTGTTGTGGACTGAGAGACAGCAGGTTAGCTCAATTGGTAGTGTGCTCACCTCTGTGCTATATGGTCAGGGATCAGTTCGCTTGTGGAGCAAAATCCAAGAAAAACAAGACAAAGCATTTATCAATGCAGAGCCTCGCCAGGGTATATAGATTACAGTAGATCTGAGAACGAGTCCAGACTCACTTACTCGCTGATTGACACACCGCACGATCACAATCGCTTTTTGTGTTCCTTTGGGAACGTTTGAGGTTAATAAGTTACCCAATAAATTCTCAAATCCATAGATAACGTCAAAGATACATCAGAAATGGTTTGTATATAGTTGAAGGTTTATTCACTGTTATTGATTGCTAATTATATGTGAACTAGCAGGTTGCCAGTCCTTTATAATGAGTAGAAATAAGAAAAGTCCAGCCTATGACAACAACATGCAGACGCACAGACAGACACAGAGTGAAGAGACAATACGAATGATAAAACAAAGGCTTCCTCGCGTGGGTGTAAGCTTACTTGTACGTACACTGTACAAACATTAGGTTTTCTTGATTACGAGCCCACTGGAAGGAATAGCTCAGTACTTTGCAAGCCTTTTAGTTTTATGATCCTGGTTTCAATAGATGGCATACCTTGGAGCGAACTTCAGTCCAACAACCAACAGTACATTCTACAAGAGTTTGCATTTTGGCAAGTCCCCTGCAACTGCCTTTACCTGTAACGGGTGAGATTAGGGTTGTGACCACTTGGCCTCATTGACGCATCCACATTTTAGCATTTCAGAAAATGCACGTGGGGATCAAACAACAGCATTTGGATGATTTTTTGTTTTTAATCTCAAAGAATTTCCGCTTGTACACACAGGCTGAGCAAAACAGCCCAAGGGCACATTTTTCATGATCAAAGTTTTCGTTGCATTTACAATCAACACTCGCATCTATTTGAACACGTACATCGCTTTCATAATGCGAAACACTCACTTTCATCCGGGGATTATTTGAGTGGAATGTTCAACTGGAGAGATATCAGAAAGTTTGTTCAAACATTGTGTCTTTAAAGTGCAGAGACACTGTTATTTCTGGAGAAACGGTTCCTTTGAGACGTGTCGAGGCATACCTCCACCGTTGACAACATGTGACTGTGTCTGGAATCGGCTTTCATTTGGTGCAGTAAGGATCTGATGAGTTCTCAAGATCAGAAAACTTGTCTATTCCCACATTCCTTTGTCAATTAAAATCCACAAAGCTAAATGCAGTGGTACAGAAATTTCTTTTCAAAATTCTACAAATGATTAAAACAAACAAACAAAAAAAACTCTAAAAATATTTTGAAGCATTTTTTCGTTTTTAGAAAGACTCCATTACCTCCGCCACCAAAGTTGGACGGAAGTTATGTTTTCACTCATTTGTCTGTCCGTCTGTGACCAGTGTATCTCAAAATATTATTGACGGATTCGGCCAAAACTTGATAGACTGGTTGGGTGTGTGACAAGGATGATTTTCATGACACATCGATCTTACTTTTTTTTTTTAATGATTCTTCACAAACAGATTTGAGCATGTCTGTGTTCCCCAATATGATGCAACCAGGAGCAACCACGAGACTTTGACTCACAAAGGCAGAGGCTCAACCACTCAAAACACCACCAAATCAGTACATTTGGTGAATGAATGATCGTTTTAAGGCCATTTTCCCCGCTACAGCGGGGGTTAGCCTTGCGGAACCATGACAATCATGGTTCCTTGTTTGAGGCAATGTTTTTATGGCCGGATGCCCTTCCTGGCGCCAACCCTTAGTCGCCTCTTACGATGCGCAGGGATACAGTGTACCTATTCTAAACCGGGGTACACACCGGGATCATTCATCCCAGCAAGCTGGTACTCAATTTGCCGACCTCGGAGGGATGACAGGCTGAGTCAACCCCCCTGGTGTTCATTTAGCGATCGACCGGGATTCAAACCCAGGATCCTAGGATCCCAAGCCGGCACCCTAACTGCTAAGCCAACACCAGGCTTAAGTAACGATATTACTTGGTAAAGTAACGATATTAAAAGAAAACAAGAAAGAGCAATCAGAGATTTCAGACCCTCGCCAAGACGTATTTTTAGTGATTTTAAGGCTTTCTTGTTGAAACAAATATGGCAGCCGAACCACGTGACCGATGACGTCATCATTTTTTTCTTTTCTCCATAAATTTATCCCTACATGACATTCAATAAATTTCATCTTGGTCAGGTGAAGTTTTGTACTTGTCGAATTATGACGTCATAATTAAGGAACCTATGGCATCAACATTAACAAATGTTATTCTCCATGGAGAGTTCTTACAATGAGCCATGTCTCATTTTTATTTCTGTGCCATGTTTTCGGAGATATAGAGATGCAGATTTTTTTCGGTTTTTCGAAGATGGCGCCCTTACCATGTGACCTATGATGTCATAATTATCATTTTACAATTCTACAAGAGGAGCTGTACCTATGGTGAAAATTTCCTGTCAATTGGACCAACGGTTGCAGAGAAAATCATATTTATTCTGTGCGGACAAACAGACAGACAAACAAGCAGACAGACATGCAAACAAAACGGACTCAAATGCAATACCCTCACCTCAGGCGAGGGTAAATATTACAGAAGAAATATTATCTACATCCTCAAACCAACATCGGCAAACATTCCATTGCAGAGGATAACCAGACTGCACCATGAACAAGACGTCCACACATGACATACGTGACCATCCAAATGACTCACACGGTGATGAAGCATTCTGTTAATTCATGACGAATCCAGGCAGCGTTACAAACCTAAACAAGGGCAAAAGTGTTTTGTTGAAGATAGAGATAAACGGTTTGTGTTTAATGACTTTGCTTTGGCTTATATTTCTTGCTGTTCTTATTTTATTGGCAACAAGGGGGAAAGATTTATTGAATAGTTCCACATGGTACGCATTGAAAAAGCAGCAAAGTCGACATACTGCTACCATACAACACGTGTCGAAATACAGCACCGGCATATTACAAAATGTAATAATTCATTTAATTCATTTATTTTGTATAGCGCTTTTCCAGAAGCCCAAAGGCGCTTTGACAGAGTGGAAAACATAATGCATAACAATACATGAAAACAACAATTGCAAAAAGACAAGAATCAAGAAAACAAACAGCAGCGATATACGGCATATATATAAGACAAGAATCAAAAAGACAAGACAAGAATCAATAGGGAAATATTTAAAGCAAAAGGAGGGAGAAGGAGAAGAGATAGTCAGGGGTTAAATGCTGTGGGTTGAATGTTGAATGCAGCGTTGAACAGGTGGGTCTTTAGTGATGTTTTGAATGTGGTGAGTGAGGAGGAGTCTCTGATGGTGTGAGGTAGTGAGTTCCAGAGGGTGGGAGCAGCGATGGAGAAGGCCCTGTCCCCCCAGGATCTGAATTTGGTCCGGATGGAGGGGGTCAGGAGGTTGGTACCAGCAGAGCGGAGGTTGCGGGTGGGAGTGTGTCTGGAGAGGAGGTCAGCCAGGTAGGATGGGGCCAGGTTATGGAGGGCTTTGTATGTCAAGAGGAGGATTTTGTACTGGATTCTCTGGGGGATGGGGAGCCAGTGAAGCTTGTAAAGGACGGGGGTGATGTGGTCACGGGTCCGGGAATGAGTGAGTAGACGGGCAGCGGAGTTCTGAATGTATTGGAGTTTATTGGTGATTTTTGAGGGTGAACCATAGAGGAGGCTATTGCAGTAGTCCAGACGGGAGGTGATGAAGGCGTGGATGAGGGTTTCTGCAGCCGTGGAGGAGAGGGATGAGCGGAGACGGGCAATGTTTTTCAGGTGAAAGAAGGCTGACTTTGTGATCTGTTTAGTGTATTTGTCGAAGGAAAGGGTTTGGTCAAAGATGACGCCAAGATTCCGGATGTGAGGGGAGGTGGATACTGGGATACCGTCGATGTTGAGGGCAAAGTTATGGGTGGATTTTGTGAGCGTTTTTGGGCCAATGATGATTATTTCAGATTTATCACAGTTAAGCTTGAGGAAGTTGATTTGAAGCCAGGATTTTATTTCAGTGATGCAGTTTGTCAGGATAGAGTGGGTGTCGGTGGAGACGGACTTGGTGGAGATGAAAAGCTGGATGTCATCGGCGAAGCAGTGGAATTGGAGACCATGACGGCGGATTAAGTGACCGAGCGGGGACAGGTAAAGGATGAAGAGGAGGGGGCCAAGAACTGAACCTTGGGGGACACCTTGGGGGAGGGGAGCAGTGGGGGATTTGCAGTTATTGATGGAGATGAACTGGCATCTGTCAGAGAGGTATGATTTAATCCAAGAGAGGGCAGTGCCGGTGACGTTAAAGGTGGATTCAAGTCGGGTGAGGAGGATAGTGTGATCGATGGTGTCAAAGGCAGCGCTGAGGTCGAGGAGGACGAGAATGTTGAGGTTGCCAGCGTCAGAGGAGAGGAGAAGGTCGTTGGTGATTTTGAGGAGAGCAGTTTCAGTACTGTGGTTGGAGCGGAATCCGGATTGGAATGTTTCATACAAGTTATTGGCAGAGAGATGATGTTTGAGTTGAGTGGCTACAGCGCGTTCCAAAACTTTTGACAGAAAGGGTAGGTTGGAGATGGGTCTGAAGTTGTTTAGGGTGTCAGGGTTTAGACCAGGTTTTTTTAGAATGGGGGTAACAGCAGCAATTTTGAGGGAAGGTGGGACGATGCCTGTAGACAGGGAGGAGTTTATTGTTGCAATGATAAGTGGAGAGAGAGCAGGGAGGGAGGCTTTGACAAAGCTGGAGGGGATGGGGTCAAGAGTGCAGGTGGCAGTTTTCATTCCTATGAGGAGTTCAGAGAGGTCAGTAGGAGAGATTGGGGAGAACCGAGACAGGGGATGGCAGGACAAGGGGGGGCAGGTGGTTGGAGGGGGAGCGGGTGCGGCGGTGGTCAAGCTGTTGTAGATGTTGTCAATTTTGCGTTGGAAGAAAGAGAGGAAGGAGATGCAGTTGTCTACCTCAGTTAATGTTATGTTATGTACCTCAGTTAATCCTGATAATACAGCAAGATGTTGTTTTACAAAATCTTTTGAAACACATTAGCATTGGACCAATCATTTCACTGATGACAGTTGAACATCATAGCTTTATTTTTATATATATATATAAATATCAAGCTTCTTATCTTTTTATCAAATATCAAGCAAATATCACAGGACCCACAGGTAGCTCTTGCCACTGTTGATATCAAAGTGCACGAGTCTACCATTAGAAAGAGGCTGCACAAATTTGATCTACATGGAAGGTGTGCCAGGAGGAAACCTTTGCTGTCCAGAAAGAACATCAGGGCAAGACTAAAGTTTGCCAATGAACTCCTAGGCAAAGACCAGCACTTCTGGAACAATGTGCTCTGGACAGATGAGTCAAAGGTAGAGCTATTTGGCCACAGTACCAGAAGACATATTTGGCGAAAACCAAAGACAGCATTTGACCACAAGAACCTGATACCAACTGTAAAGCATGGTGGTGGAAATATTATGGTTTGGGGCAGCTTTGCTGCATCAGGGCCTGGGCAGCTCACCATCATATAATCCACTATGAATTCTTCATTGTACCAGAGGGTGCTTGAGGATAATGTGAGGCCATCTGTCGGAAAGTTGAAGCTCAACCGAAGGTGGACGTTGCAACATGACAATGATCCTAAACATACCAGTAAATCCACCAAGGAATGGCTGAAAAGAAAGAAATGGAGGGTTCTCGAATGGCCAAGTCAAAGCCGGGATCTAAATCCCATCGAGATGTTGTGGGGGGATTTGAAACGAGCTGTGCAACAATTTTTTGTTGAATAAATTATTGCAAAGTCAATTCTTCATTGTTTTTTGTTCAATTAGATCACCTTTATCTATAGATACTGTTTAAATTAAGATCAAATATTGATATGTCCACATATGTTAAAAAGATAAAAAACATTTCATGGGGTGGACTTACTTTTTCCACATGCAAAATTTGCATTTATGTTTATTTAAATTATACAATGGACTACAAAATGTAAATGTTTCATGATATTTGATGATATTGTTCATCAAACTTATAATCTTTGGTGTGGCACAACCACACATGACCCCCATCTTTGGTGTGGCACAACCACGTGCAGTGCCAACTCAACCGCACACGACCCTCATCTTTGGAGTGGCACAACCACGTACAGTGCCAACTCAACTGCACACGACCCTCAACTTCGGTGTGGCACAACCACACATGACCCCAATCTTCGGTGTGGACAACCACACACGACCCTCATCTTCAGTGTGGCACAACCACACATGACCCCCATCTTCGGTGTGGCACAACCACACACGACCCCCATCTTCGGTGTGGCACAACCACGTACTGTGTGCCATTACTGATATGAGATGGAGCAGGGAAAGGTATGAGGAGGTGCGTCCAGGTTGTGGGATTATATGGGAGGAACTGAGCCTCAGATCACACTGAAGACAATTTATCACAATTTAGTGAAATGGTCTATCAATACAGGTAGCCAACTACGCCGAACTTACTACGGCTACCTGGGAATGGTTAGCCAGGTTGGCTACCTGGGAATGGTTAGCCAGGTTGGCCACCTGGGAATGGTTAGCCAGGTTGGCTACCTGGGAATGGTTAGCCAGGTTGGCTACCTGGGAATGTGCTGGCTCGAAGGACAATAAGTTATTTTGACTGGACAAATAGAGCTCACCCTTTAACTCGCTACACGTGGATTGTCTGAGCACAATACGGACAGCACTTCGGTAACAGGAACTGGTACGGGACAGGTGATGATAACGGCTCGAGCAGATCCACATGAGCGAGTCGGAGGTTTGTCCGCAAGAACATCGAAGTTTTCCCGCGAAAAGGCTTGCAGTCATTGGCCCGTGTTATCCCAAAGCACAGACACACACGGGGAGCTGGAACGCTCGCACAGACACACACGTGGAGCTGGAACGCTCGCAGACACACACAGGGAGCTGGAACGCTCGCACAGACACACACAGGGAGCTGGAATGCTCGCACAGACATACACGGGGAGCTGGAACGCTCGCACAGACACACATGGGGAGCTGGAACACTCGCACAGACACACATGGGGAGCTGGAAAGCTCGCACAGACACACACAGGGAGCTGGAACGCTCGCACAGACACACACGGGGAGCTGGAATGCTCGCACAGACACACACGGGGAGCTGGAACGCTCGCACAGACACACACGGGGAGCTGGAACGCTCGCACAGACACACACGGGGAGCTGGAACGCTCGCACAACACACACACGGGGAGCTGGAACGCTCGCACAGACACACTCGGGGAGCTGGAGCGCTCGCACAGACACACACGGGGAGCTGGAACGCTCGGACAGACACACACAGGGAGCTGGAACGCTCACACAGACACACACAGGGAACTGGAACGCTCGCACAGACACACACTGGGAGCTGGAACGCTCGCACAGACACACACGGGGAGCTGGAATGCTCACACAGACACACATGGGGAACTGGAACGCTCGCACAGACACACACTGGGAGCTGGAACGCTCGCACAGACACACACGGGGAGCTGGAACGCTCGCACAGACACACATGGGGAGCTGGAACGCTCGCACAGACACACACGGGGAGCTGGAACGCTCGCACAGACACACACAGGGAGCTGGAATGCTCGCACAGACACACACGGGGAGCTGGAACGCTCGCACAGACACACTCGCGGAGTTGGAACGCTCGCACAGACACACACGGGGAGCTGGGACGCTCGCACAGCCACACTCATGGGGAGCTGGAACGCTCGCACAGCCACACACACAGGGAGCTGGAACGCTCGCACAGACACACACGGGGAGCTGGGACGCTCGCACAGCCACACACGGGGAGCTGGAACGCTCGCACAGACACACACGGGGAGCTGGGACGCTCGCACAGCCACACTCATGGGGAGCTGGAACGCTCGCACAGACACACTCGGGGAGCTGGAACGCTCGCACAGCCACACACATGGGGAGCTGGAACGCTCGCAGACACACACGGGGAGCTGGAATGCTCGCACACACACACACGGGGAGTTGGAACGCTTGCACGCACACACGGGGGTGGGGGGGGGGGGGGCTGGAATGCTCGCACACACACACACGGGGGGGGGGGGGCTGGAACGCTCGCACACACACGGGAGGGGGGGGCTGGAACGCTCGCACACACACACACGGGGAGCTGGAACGCCCGCACAGACACACACGTGGAGCTGTAACGCTCGCACAGACACACACGGGGAGCTGGAACGCTCGCACAGACACACACGGGGAGCTGGAAGTGGAACGCTCGCAGACACACACGGGGAGCTGGAACGCTCGCACAGACACACACGGGGAGCTGAAACGCTCGCACAGAGTCAGACCCGCCCGGAACATCGCCGGGAAATCCTCCCGACTCGGTGCTCTCACTCTCATCTCAGCTGGACACAGAAATCGCGACCGCGAGGTCCGTCCGGCACCGAGCCTCGAATAGACAAACCGCCGGCTCACCTGGACTGTCGGCCGCTCCTGGGCACAGGTCACCGAGTCGGCAGCACACGAGGACAGTTCGAACGCCGCACCTGGCTCTGGACGCGATCAGAACTCAGAAGTTAAGGAGCAAAAGTAAAAACAGAGTCGCGGATAATGGGAGGTTCAAACGGCAGATAGGAGGAGCCACGGAACAGGGTGGAGGCGGAGCCAGCCCGCTAAATGGGCGGGGCCAGAGGCTGAATTAAAATGGCGATACCAGGATGGATCGGCAAGGGAATTTCGAGCATGAGGCTGCCATTTGGACATTTGGACAATCATGCCTGTGCTTTATCGACACCACATTCATCTATCTATAATTCCAGCAATCTCTGTGTGTATGTTTGTATGTTTGTATGTTTGTATGTTTGTATGTTTGTATGTTTGTATGTTTGTATGTTTGTATGTTTGTATGTATGTTTGTCTGTGACCGCTGTTTCTCGACAACTACCGGTCCGATATACTTGAAACTTGCCAGGTATATTGCTGGGGACCCGAGGATGTGCCTTTTCAAGGTTTTAAATTAATCGCAGAAGTAGTTACCGAGCTATGTCCAAAAAACGATTCAACCAATCAGAGAGCAGCGAGCTATCACGTGTGCCGAACGTGGCGAACAGACTCTGCCTCGGATGGCACATTTGAGAGCGTATTCATTTATTTCCCGTCGGCAAACTATGTTGGCGCTATGTTGGCGTTAAACGATGTTTTAAAACTAATTAAAACTAATTTGCGATTCTTTCGCTTTCCTGCGATATGCGACCTTCCGGACAGTCAAATGAGGACGTCACTTCCGGACTTACGTAGCGGCTAGCGGGCGCCATTTGGAGGAGCTGGGAGGACTCAGTCGTGATAGAGTGAGCCTGAGTGAGTATATCAAGACAAGAACAAGATCTAGAAGGAGGTATGTACGGTGCGATTCATATAATATATTGTTTAGTTATCGTCGATGAGGAATTTGGGGGCCCGATTAACTGCAGCGCCATCCGAGCTGCGGCGTCGGGACGATACATTCATTGTACGGTAACATCACGCACTTACGGGCACGTCCTATATATATAGTACGGGCATGCCCTAGTTAAATATAATTCCACTGGGAGGAGTGGGACAGGGACATCACCATTCTTCTTAATTTCTCATATAATATTATATAGTATACAACTATTATATTATACATTCCCTATTTTTATTATTCTTAACCATCCCCAGCAGAAATCTTGCAATAATTTACCCAATCTATGAAAGTATTTACACTTTCCTGATACCATCTGATCAGGATCTGATCTGATCCCTGATCCCATCTGATCCCTGACCTGACACATACATCTGATCCCTGATCCCATCTGATCCCTGTTATCCACCTTACTTCCAAACTTTGGATTATGTGTAAATATGGAAACCACCTCTGAACCCCACAATCCAAATCGTTGATGTAAATTATGAATAATAATGGTGCCAGTATTGATCCCACTCCTCACATCCTCCCACTCACAGCCACTCTTTGCTTCCCATCACCAATACAGTTATAGCTACCTGACGAGCCACTCCACAAGCCCTCACCTTGGCCAACAACCTCCTTTGTGGACCCTTATCAAATACCTTCTGAAAGTCAACATCATACTACATGCACTTCCCTCATCTACCCAATCAAAAACTGCTTAACAGAACTCCCTTGTTTGCGTAAATCATGCTGACTAAATTAATAAATTAATTTAAATGTATCTATACGTTCCCCCATCTGATGCATACTTATCTCGTCTCGAACACCTTCCCCACCACACCTGGTCAAGCTAACAGGTCATCATTTAACCCACAGCATCTAACCCCTGACTATCTCCTCTCCTTCTCCCTCCTTTGTGCTTTGAATATTTCCCTATTGATTCTTCTTTTTTTGCAATTGTCTTTATGTTTTGCTATGCATTATGTTTTGCACTCTGTCAAAGCGTCTTTGGGCTTCCTGAAAAGCGCTATATAAAATAAATGCATTATTATTATTATTATAGATCCCCAAATCTTCTCTGGCAACTTTCTTGATTAGCACAGTAAGCTATAGGTGGCGAACACAAAACACAGTTCACATTAAGATACAATCATAAAACTAGGCAGAGATGTTCTTATACAGATACTCTTTAGGTCCAGTCGATTAGCCAAACGGAAAATTCAACATGGCGTCCGTTTTTATTTTCAAAATGGCCGCTAAAATTGCTAAAATTGAGTCATCTGGTACTCATTTTGCCGACCTCGGACGGATGACAGGCTGAGTCAACCCACCTGGTGTTAATACAAAGGCGTGACAGGTGACCGTAAGATCTCAAGCCAGCCACCTTAACCGTTAAGCCAACACCAGGCTGTAAAACAGGGTGAGAAGCACAGATTTAAGACCTTGGTTTGATGTATGTGGGGGAGGAATGGGGGGCTGTATACCTTGCATTGTAATCATGACAATCAGTTCTTCTTCTTCATTTGTATGCAGCACAAGGCTGTGTGGTATCATCATTGACTGAGGGTGTGGCTATTCCCCTGATGCAATGCCCTCTGTTGGTTAGAGCAGGAATTTGTAAGTTGTTCATGGTGCTGACGACAGCTGCCTGTGAAGCACCAGGACGGCAGTTTATAGCTGGGTCGGGATTCAAACCCAGGGTAGACAGCTTAGAAGCGAGTGTGTGGTACCTCTCGTCTAATATTACAGTTTGAGGGGTGCAGGGGGGGGGGGTATTTGTGGGGTATGGAAAATGGAGTAAAAGGGTGTGAAACACCCTAAAAGGACCTTTCCCATTGAAAGGCCATCATAGATCTCAATCGTGCCAAGAGTCAACCACGTGACAATCATCAGGCTTTCAGGCTACCAAGTAATTCATTATTCATGTGACTCGCATCGCCTCCCAACTTCACCCCAAAGTTATTGATGGAAATTAAATATTTCAAGCCATCCACAACACGTCCTTGTAAACTATACCGAATGGTTGTCTGTTAAAATATTGGGTTTTTAAGCAAAGTATTTAGCGAATGGTTATTTATGATGTTATTGCTTTTTATTTGCAACTCTGTGAATCTGTGTGAATGATTTTCGAAGGAACAGTTGAGTCAGAACGAGACAGTGATTGAAATGGATGATGTGCCGATTGTGAAAATTGGGAATCTTTATGGTTAATATGACTAGCCTTGACTAGTATGGCGAGTGTTGGCCTTTGTTTAGTCATCAAATGTTGTATAGTGTTATTTACTCTCGATGAATCCCCCATCATCAGTAGCAAACCATCCTCAACCTCACCCCTAACACCATGAACCCCACAGACCCATCCTCGTCCTTCCACATTGCCATTCTCTAACCCACCCTAACACCCCTCCTTCCAACCTAACCCCAACACCCTGAACATAACACATTGCAATTCTAACACCCATCCCAATCCCCTCTTCCCAACCCCCCTCCTCCTCCAAACTTCACCCCCAACACCCTGAACCCCACACGCACCCACCACACACATTGCAATTCTAACACCCATCCCAATCCCCTCTTCCCAACCCCCCTCCTCCTCCAAACTTCACCCCCAACACCCTGAACCCCACACGCACCTATCCTCAACCTTCCACATTGCCTATCTAAAACCCATTCCACCCCCCCCCCCCCCCTCCTCCCAACCTCACCCCAACACCCTGAACCCACACGCATCCATCCCACACATTGCCATTCCAAAACCCATCCCAATCCCCTCTTCCCCCACACCCCTCCTCCCAACCTCACCCCAAACACCTTCAACCCCACACGCACCCACCCCACACATCGCCATTCTAAAACCCATCCCAATCCCCTCTTCCCCCACACCCCTCCTCCCAACCTCACCCCAAACACCTTCAACCCCACACGCACCCACCCCACACATCGCCATTCCAAAACCCATCCCAATCCCCTCTTCCCCCACACCCCTCCTCCCAACCTCACCCCAAACACCTTCAACCCCACACGCACCCACCCCACACATCGCCATTCTAAAACCCATCCCAATCCCCTCTCCCCCCACACCCCTCCTCCCAACCTCACCCCAAACACCTTCAACCCCACACGCACCCACCCCACACATCGCCATTCTAAAACCCATCCCAATCCCCTCTTCCCCCACACCCCTCCTCCCAACCTCACCCCAAACACCTTCAACCCCACACGCACCCACCCCACACATCGCCATTTTTAAACCCATCCCATTCTGGTGTACGAGCATCTATCTATAATTCCAGTAATCTCTGTTTGTTTGTTTGTACGTTTGTACGTTTGTACGTTTGTACGTTTGTTTGTCTGTGACCGCTGTTTCTCGACAACTACCGGTCCGATATACTTTAAACTTGCCAGGTATATTGCTGGGGACCCGAGGATGTGCCTTTTCAAGGTTTTAAATTAATCGGACAAGTACTTACCGAGCTATGGCGATTTAGCCGTTCGCCGTTCGCTTTGGCTTTGCGAATGGACCAAACCATTCATGTAAATAGAGGGGGGGGTGTTCTGTGGTCGTTCGCTTTGGCTTTGCGAATGGACCAAACCATTCATGTAAATAGAGGGGGGGTTCTGTGGTCGTTCGCTTTGGCTTTGCGAATGGACCAAACCATTCATGTAAATAGAGGGGGGGGGGGTTCTGTGGTCGTTGCGAATGGACCAAACCATTCATGTAAATAGAGGGAGGGGGGTTCTGTGGTCGTTACTGCCACGTGGTTTCAAAGTTTTTTTTTGTTGTTGTTGTTTGCACGCATGTTTTTTTGCACCCACGTACGGGCACGCCCTAGGATGTTTACACACACACACCCCTACACAAATTTTTTTTTTTTTTTTTTTTTTGGCAAGGAACGGGCACCCACGTACGGGCACGTCCTAGCTTATATATAGTACGGGCATGCCCTAGTTAATAGAAAATCACAGAACTACAAATTATCTTTAAGAAGTCGTTAAAAATTAAAATTCATCTAATTAAGATAATGTGTTATGTAGCTGTGTGATTTTGTATTCATACTGGTGTCCTAAATGTCCTAAATTCAATATTTAAAAGTTTATGGCACATGTTATAGAGGCATGGCGGACAGGGCAGCCACGCCCCCAAAATTGATGCAACCAACAGCCACAGGCTGCGCACGAACCACCACCACCACCACCACCACCATGTTCTGAAGACATTTTGTAATAAGTCTTCTGTTTGTGCTTTAATGTTCCTAATGTATGACGTTGTACCTCCATATAATATGTTAGTAGTCAGAATAAAATATGGATCACAACAGAAGATGTTGAAACGGTTTCCTCTACAGAATTGATGTCTCAATAACAAATCCAATATTAGACAAACTAGGAGAGTGGGAAACAACGTGCAAAAAACACATTTAAAGTAGGCCAGGTAGCTCTATAAATCAAAGTACGGGATGGAGGACAGTACTGCTCTCAAATGTCGACGATAAAGGTGAACTTGTATGTTTATTTATTTATTTATTTATTTATTTTTCCTTCAAGACCTTTAAAAAAAACTACTGATCCAAATCCAACCAAATTTAGCAAGTTGCTTAAGGATACCCCAAGTAGGGTTTCTGTGGGGTTGGGGTTGGTTGCCATTGAGCCACACAGCTGTGACCCCCAGAGAGCGAGTGCACAACCATTGAACCAAACAGCTGTGACCCCCAGAGAGTGAGTGCACAACCATCGAAACACACAGCTGTGACCCCCAGAGAGCGAGTGCACAACCATTGAACCAAACAGCTGTGACCCCCAGAGAGTGAGTGCACAACCATCGAAACACACAGCTGTGACCCCCAGAGAGCGAGTGCACAACCATTGAACCAAACAGCTGTGACCCCCAGAGATTGAGTGCATAACCATTGAACCACACAGCTGTGACCCCCAGAGAGCGAGTGCACAACCATTGAACCAAACAGCTGTGACCCCCAGAGAGCGAGTGCACAACCATTGAACCAAACAGCTGTGACCCCCAGAGATTGAGTGCATAACCATTGAACCACACAGCTGTGACCCCCAGAGAGCGAGTGCACAACCATTGAACCAAACAGCTGTGACCCCCAGAGAGCGAGTGCACAACCATTGAACCAAACAGCTGTGACCCCCAGAGAGTGAGTGCACAACCATTGAACCAAACAGCTGTGACCCCCAGAGATTGAGTGCATAACCATTGAACCACACAGCTGTGACCCCCAGAGAGCGAGTGCACAACCATTGAACCAAACAGCTGTGACCCCCAGAGATTGAGTGCATAACCATTGAACCACACAGCTGTGACCCCCAGAGAGCGAGTGCACAACCATTAAATCAAACAGCTGTGACCCCCAGAGAGCGAGTGCACAACCATTAAATCAAACAGCTGTAACCCCCAGAGAGCGAGTGCACAACCATTGACCCAAACAGCTGTTACCCCCAGAGAGCGAGTGCACAACCATTGACCCAAACAGCTGTGACCCCCAGAGAGTGAGTGCACAACCATTGAACCAAACAGCTGTTACCCCCAGAGAGCGAGTGCACAACCATTAAATCAAACAGCTGTAACCCCCAGAGAGCGAGTGCACAACCATTGAACCAAACAGCTGTGATCCCCAGAGAGCGAGTGCACAAACATTGAACCAAACAGCTGTGACCCCCAGAGAGCGAGTGCACAACCATTGAACCAAACAGCTGTGATCCCCAGAGAGCGAGTGCACAACCATTGAACCAAACAGCTGTGATCCCCAGAGAGCGAGTGCACAACCATTGAACCAAACAGCTGTGATCCCCAGAGAGCGAGTGCACAACCATTGAACCAAACAGCTGTGATCCCCAGAGAGCGAGTGCACAACCATTAAATCAAACAGCTGTGACCCCCAGAGAGCGAATGCACAACCATTGAACCAAACAGCTGTGATCCCCAGAGAGCGAGTGCACAACCATTGAACCAAACAGCTGTGACCCCCAGATAGCGAGTGCACAACCATTGAACCACACAGTCGGAAACATTGGTACAACACGGGTGATGAAGGTTGTGGAAAAGTTTCATCGAAATAGTGTGTGTAGTTTCAGAGAAAAAAGCAAATTCCTATTTTGAGGAGTCAAACCTGGACCCACTTTGACCCCGGTAAACCCCCTTAGACCCCAATTTTTTTTTTTATGCCGTGAACAAACTTTAGTCACAACACAACAAATATAATTTGTGCCAAATTTGGTCGCAATCCCATCAGCGGTTTCGGAGAAGAAGTTTCAAGTGTTTACGGACTGACAAACAGATGACGCGCCATCGCATAAGCTCCGCCATGGCATAATAATAGTTCTATAATGTAAATTTTTACTATAATAAAACACAACAGAGGGAAGATCATTCCCATACATTTTCTTATCCGCAGCAACAGGTGACACATCAATTTGCGAAGGGTGAATTGCGTAACTCAAATCAGTAATTGTTGTTGCTTTCAACGAAAAGTTGACTCCCAATTTCTTTATCTTTCTTTCCCTCAACCTCGTTCTCTGTCGGTGCTGCCAACACATTAAATTCGTTTATTAGCCCAGCAGATATGTGAAAAAATTGTGCTTTTGGTGATACAAGCATGAAATTTTGAACACTGATAGAGCATACTACTAGGAAGATTTTTGGATATAGGGGCATTCAAATCTTTTCCTAGGGACAAAATGGCGGCCATTTTAAAAATGGCCGTTTACGGATAATAAGATACACAGTACCGATGTCTATAAAACTAGATTTACTTATTGCTCAAGCACACCTATGATGTTTTTTTCACGTAAACAGGTTGTAAGATCATAATTAAATGTCAACAAACTCACATAACATTTATTTGGTCCTTATTCTTTACAAAAATAATTACTTTTTGAGCTATTTTGAGCAAACTCCAGAAACACAATGGAAATGAAGTGAAAATGCCACATTAACGCTGTGGAAGTGACTTTCACTATAAAACAGTCTACAAAACAGTCTTCCACATGTTTGTGTATATGTAACAGGTGTGTTATTCCTCCTGTATACTATCGTGTGCACTCCCCTGCACAGTGACACAGAGCTGAGCACTGGAGTGCGGCCTTAACACACTTGCACTGTTTCCTGCAACCCTTCTTGCATCCACATCTAATCAATTGTCGGCATGCCTCAGTTGCCTCTGTGAGGGTTGTCCAATATATCCCCCAGCCGTTATTACTCTGTTTCCAACCCCATTCACTTGGCGATGGGAGCTCAGGTGCGCAAATCATCATCTGGCCCCAACAAAAGCCGGCTTGGTAGGCAGCTCTCTTGATGTGTTGTCTGAGGGCTTCTTGCGTTGGTGGGATAGCCTCTATTGATCTACCAGTCTGGGTGAAGAGATGCTTGCGGGCATCGTTAACATGTTCCTGGCTGCTTGTTCGATCGTAGAGCAGAACAACAAAACGCTCCAGTGGATCCATGTTGTCATTTGCAGTTGAAATGGTTGGTGTGGCAGCCAGTGCGCAGAAAGCTGAGGTGACCTCATCATAGGCTTTCCATGTTTCCCATGCTGTTTTCTTCCCCCTTCCGCCGAAGCAGGACACGGTGTCACACCCAGTGAAGGCGTGGAAGAATGGCAACCCTCGGCACTTGTTTGGTCCCAGTGCCACAGCCATCTCGTGAGCTGCCAAGTGCCTGAAATTCTTCCCTGTGCCAAAAGCAACCCAGAGTTCATCGATGTCAAGATATCCAGTTGCTGCCACTGCAAGGATCAAAACATCTGTGTCCACTGTGCGGATTGACACCTTGGTATAGCCCTGTCTGACTGCATCTTGGACATGGAGTAGTATCCTTGTATCTGCCTCCTCGTGACTACACGGGGAAAGACCAGTAACATCTCGTGGCTGTGTACAAAAAACTTCTTTGTGGTTTGTGGTGACGATTTGCTTGTCAGTCTCAATGTTTGCTATCCTCGTTGCTAGAAAGTCAAACAACTCCACCTTGTTCTCGTCTATGCGAAGGAAGGCCTGCCAGTTTCGAGGGATGGAACTAGATGGCTCAACTCGTCTCCTGGTGCCTTTACCCCTCGTCTTCCTGGTGTCGGCTTTCAAACTGTCTGGGAAATATTCATCCCAGATAATATCAACCCTGCTCTTATTTTGTATCTGAGATGTGATGTATGGCAAGAATACTAGTGATGCATACTCAGAGAAGGTCTTCGCATTACGAGGTGCCAGCATGTTCACGATGGCTGCTCCATCCAGGATCATGACTTCAACAGGGGGGCTTACATCATCATTTTCCCGTGAGGTGATCAGATCTTCTAAGCACCCAACCAGATCAGACTTGGTTCCAAGCCGGATTTTGCCCATTTGTGACAATGCAGGGGGACAAGCTTGGTTTTCATGTGCAAAGAATTCATCAAGATCTCCATTCCGTGTCTGGGATGCAATAAACAGCCTGGAGAACAGAACGCAGTCATTCTTCAGAGATACCACCTTCAACTCTGTTCTTGACTTCTCTCTGACTGGGGGTCGGCTGAAGAGAGGGAGATTGTTTCTTTTTATTGGGTCAGTGATAGGCTTTGTCTGATGTACAAGCCTCTCGTTCACATATGTGTCATACTGTTCTTTTCCCAGCTTCTCGATCTGGTAAAGGGTGTTGATGACTGCTGGGTCTGCCAGGTCTCTGCTGATCATAGAAGAGAGGCAGCAATGAAGTTAAGGCCACACTACACTCTGGTTCTTCTGGAATAGACTGCTTGCTGGCATGGTATCCAGCCCATGATACTGTCTCGTCTCCCTTAAGTGGTGTGTCAGATAGCACTGTCTTCTCCATCTGCTCCAGCCACCTGTCAAAATGCAAGATAATGAACACAATTAAGAACAAACAAGTCCACACAAGTTAACAAGTCTTGGTTATTTAGGTACACATATAACTGTCCACAGTTCAAACACAATAATCAGTTACCTGTACTCAATCTGCATTGCTTCAGGGATGAGTTGGCAGTTGCTTTTGTTGGGACCCGCTAGCTTGGGTACAGGTGGGTCACATTTACCCAGAACAACAGGAGGTACGATGGTGTATGACTGTGGCAGGTGTGCATCTGTTGTTGATGTGTCATCTGGGTTTACCCGTTGAACTCCACGGCTATCGCTATTTGGGTGCTGGAAAAGTGAAATGCCAGTGCCATGGAAGGAGTCGTGGGCACTTGTTGAACTGGGGTTATGATCAATGTTATCCACTGCCCCAGTTGTGAAGAGGTCACTTTTTAGCTCAGGGGGGCAAACTGTACCCTCATTTTGGAAGAAACGGCAGATTCTGTTCCCCAAGTCCGTGGAGATGCTAAGCACCCTGTCATAGGAGATCGAGAGACCCAGGTTGAACATAGTATCAACCAGGTCTCTTTTTCGAGTCTTTGTGTGGATAAGGGTGCCCAGGTACACAGGCAGGGGAGTCTCCCGATTGTGACTGTGCCTCGTGGACGTGGTAGTACTGCTACTCTCTCTGCGGCGTGAGTAACTGTTGAACATAAGGAGTTGTGAGATTGTGAGAGTAGGTGTTGATACCGACGAGTGGCTTGACTGCTCTTGGATGTTAGGACCATTCAAGATCATAGAAACTAGTGATACAAGCGAATTAGGTACCGAATGTTCTTGGCAGTGGGCTTCAAATGAACCACTAAATGTTGAGTTCATTTTCAACATGTCTCTACGAACTATATTTGCGGCTCTAGCAAGACAAACTCCATCACTGTCAGTGTCGTGATCACATGCCTTCTGAAGGGCTGAGCCAACATCCTGGTTGAAAGCAAGCAGAATATCTCGACCGGACATGTGCTCCTCTCGGTCTGGAAAATATGTCATGATTCGATCTTTGAGTTTGGTGGAGTGGACACGCCTGGTCAAGACTGTTCCAAGCTGTTCCAGCCTGGTGGTGTATAGTCTTGCTAGGTCTACCAGCTTGAACACTGGTGTCACAAGAGCATCTGTGCGGGCATCATCGATGTAGGACACTAGCTCTCCAAGTGCTATACCGTGATTGATATCATCTTGTTCATTCAGTGTTGTGCATGTGGCCCTTGCTTTGTTATAAAGTGACACCAGACACTTCACGTGGTACTGTGCATCTTGTGCTATAAGGTCACCTGCACTCAGTTTAGCAAGAAGTGCCTGATCTCCTAGTTTCAGGGCAGCTGTCCTGACATGTTTATCGAGGTCGAAGGTGGAAGCTTTTCGCAGAGAATTAGTACCCGCTGGTTTGTCACAAAAGAAACACTTTTCAGGCTGTGGCTGTGTGTGGTCTACATGTACTCTGTGACGGGTGTACTTTCTTGAGACACTTGCGGTTTCTTCACTAGACGTTTCTCTTTTTTGTGCCCGATGCAGTTCAGTTTTGTTGTATTTCAGTCTGCATGAATCATGCCACTTAGCCTTGTGGCTCTGGAAGGTTGACTGGATACCTTCACCATCGTCCAGGCGGGACAGTTCTAGAGATTTTGGCAGGCAGCCCATCTGGCTGAAGGTGAGGAGATAATCTGCAAGAGTTTGGTATCCGGACCCTGTGGTTCGCTTGGAATCAGCTGGACAGGCAAGGGCCTCATCGGTGACCTCCTGACATAACACACACTTCTCCCAATCTGTCAGATAAGGCATGTTTGTTCCAGATGTACTAGGGCTTTGGGGGTCTAATAGCTTGAAATTTTTGTTGGCCATTGTCAATTAAGCATTATCCACCACCACCATCCAATCAATATACAAATTGGGAACCAAATCTAGGTAGCTACTACAGTCAATGAGCGAAGGTGCAGTGCAGTCGAGTTATCATCTGAAAAAGAAATACATACATTATTATCATAAATATAGTAATTCGCTTTCGTAACTTTTCACTAGCCTTGCATTGTTCCTTATAGTCACCTAGTCTATGATAGGAAAGTTCATAAAGCTACATCAAAGTTGTTCATATAAAGGTATTGAACCAAAATTACACCCAGGAGAAATCAGATAGTCATGCAAAGTTAAATAATTAAACCGCTAGACCAGTCCTGTCTATTGCAATGGTAAACCATTTGTTCTGCCCCTTATAGGCCACCGTAGATTCCAATTTTGAACCCAGTATGAAGGTATTGCATAGCATGTACATGACAATTTATAATATGCTCATTACATTGTGTTTCAATAGCAGCACAAATGACAAGTCTGAAATAATAGGTAAATATGTCCTTCTTAGCCGCCATTTTGTAAAATGGCCGCCATTTTGGGCCAAGGAGAAATCTGGAATGCCCCTACATCCAAATTTCACTGTAAGGGTATGCCCTAACTGTGTGCCAAGTTTCATGCTTGTATCATCAAAGGCACAATTCTACCACAATTCTTCACATATCTGCCGGACTATATGGAAGTAGTCACAACAGGATCGAGTAAAACTGAAAACGACAGCCTCAAATCGAAGGAATCCTCGAGGGGAGGAAGTTCCTCGAAGGATCGAGTAGCACGATAGCCCGCCATTTTGTTAAGTGATGCCAAGCACTCCCTTCCGTTGGAGTGCTTGCTTGAGTGCTTTGAATGAAGCAAGCGGCTTGGTAAGTGATAGCAAGCTGTTTGCTAAGGAACACTCCCCTGTTCTGTGATTGATAAGACATTTAGCAATTTTTCCCCTCAGCTACGCGAAACAGTCATCGGAGACGTGGAAGGTGACTCCATCTTGTTGAAACCACAGATTTTCATTATTTCTCACCTTGTTCCAAAGGTGTGTTCTGCATGTGCAGATAACCATCTGAGGTCACAGTCACTGTCATTTCGTTATGAGGGTCTTCAAAAAAAAAGGGAACTTAATTTCTGATGAACTCAACCCACACGTCACACCAGACATTCATTTTCGGAGAGTGAAATAATAGCTTCTTCATATTTTTGAGGCTTTTCCAATCCACAAAATCTATAACTCTGTTTATTCATCATGCAAATATGGCACTCAGATCAGAGAAACGAATGTCATCAATACCGAGGTCTTCATTTTCCAGTGCTTTTGAAAGCGGTTACAAAACCTATGGTCTTCTGTGGTCATTTTCATTAAGTTCCTGCAAAAGATGGATTTTCGAAGGAAAAAGGTCAATGTGCTGGCTCCCGCATGGCCCCGAGTGTCCCTGTGGAAGGCATATCCTAGTTTGAAAGTGGTCATTGAGGGACCTCAATAATACAGGACAGTTGCATTTGGTTTCGTTTTGTTTTGTAATCTGAACAATTATCACAATGGGGGTAGAGGCACTGTTGTCTCGAAGCAGACGAAACCCCTCCCAGCCCTTTTTGTTCTGTGAAGAGACAAATTTTACATTTGTCTTGTTTCAATCCAAGGGGCTGGTTGTTCTGGTTTTGTTTTCTTTATGTAGACCCCACCTAGAGTGGCCTTCTGGCCTCGTGGTGGGAAATATCCCATAAAACAAATAAATAAATAAATGTTGTCATGTATTATTAGATTGTCAATGGCTGGAACGGAATATATTATGTTATTAGTCCCCTACCGGTGTACACCGGAGGGGACGACAGGTTTGCACGCCGTCCCTCAGTCCGTCAGTCCGTCAGTCCGTCAGTCCGTCACGCAAAGAACAGTTTTCCGGACTTTTTGTCTAAACGCTTAATGCTAATGATTTCAAACTTAGCACATGGTTTCCTCATGATAAGTTACAGGTCAAGTTCGAACTTCACGACGTTTCCATCATTTTTAACAAAGTTATGGCACTTTGAACTTTCGTAATTCTGATAATTCTGATGATCCTGAACTCAGTGCCATTTTAAGTTTTTATTTCCTTTAAAAACCAATTTCTCTGCAATAATAGGACCGATTGAGATAAAATTTTCACCATATGATGGACTCGGTCTGTACAATATTTTAATGGTAATTATGACGTCACAGGTCACGTGGTTCGGCCGCCATATTGTTTTTCGTGAAAACACGAAAACCCCTTTTTCTCTGCAACTGCTGAACAGATCGAGGCCAAACTTTGCAGGCGGAATCGCATACCCATGACGAACAAAAAAGTCAGCCAGCATGACGTCATGCGTCACATGGTTTCAGAGTTATGACGTTTTTAAGCATGAACGTTTCAAACCGAGCTCCTCCCTCATTTTTGATCCAATCGAGGGGAAACTTCACAGATCTGTTCAGCACTAAAATGTCCTTTTGGAATTTGCGATAGGGCACGTGGTTTGGCAGATATCGTTAATTAAACGAAAATATTTTTTTTTAATGGATATCTCTTGTTTAACAAGCAACTACAATGTCGTGCAGCCAATTTGTGGCATTTGCTGTTTATTGATGGATGTGAGACGACGAAGCCAAGCAACTTATACAAAGACCATTGTTGGCTGAAAAAGCCATGTTCGGGATGCCGGATGGAAGCCTTGTAAGAGAAACTGTGATCGCTGGCTCCTTGCTGTTTGTCCTGGCCTATTGGCAGGAAAGTCACCAAGCTGGTTTTAAATGCCCTCTGTGCGATAGTAATAGCTGTTATTGTCAAAGACATACCGTAATTGTCCATTGTTGGACATGAAAAGGATAAATAATTTCCCTGGGAAATGTATGTTGACACACCCTACCCTATGTTTAATCATTGAATGTAATATATCTCATATTTATCTACTGTACAGGTTGTCACATTCAATGTCTTATAGTCCTCTAGTAAGTATTCAACGTTAACCAGAATTAACTGCTCTGGAATTGAAACTAATATAATTAATTATTTATATAATAATTAATACCATTAAATATATAAATAAATATATAAATACACAATATAATTAATATTTAAATTAATATATAAATAAACAGAACTAATTATAATTAATATGTAAACGAGAACGGCACTCAGTAGAGAGCACACCTCCGCCTGGTTGGCCATATCACTCAATGGTGAAGAATCACTTAAAAAATTAAATAACTCATATCCGACTCCATATTCAGATCTTCACCAAAATCGAATCTGTTTGTCCTTGTCAGACACCCAACCAGTCCACCAAGTTTCCTCCAAATCCGTCCACAAATTTTTGAGATATCCTGCTATGTATTGTTTTTGGCCCGATCTCCCAATGGTGAAGAATCACTTAAATAATTCTAGTAGCCGGATCCGAATCTGGATCTTCACCAAAATCTAATCATTTCGTCCTTGTCACATATGCCACATCTCTGCCAAATTTTGTCTGAATCCGTCTACAACCTTTTGAGATATTTTGTTCACAAACAAACAGACAGACAGACAGACAGGGGTGAAAACATAACCTCCATCCACCTTTGGTGGCGGAGGTAATAAACTAATCTATCTATAATTCCAGTAATCTCTGTACGTTTGTACGTTTGTACGTTTGTCTGTCTGTGACCGCTGTTTCTCGACAACCACGGGTCCGATATACTTTTAACTTGCCAGGTATATTGCTGGGGACCCGAGGATGTGCCTTTTCAAGGTTTCATATTAATCGGACAATTACTTACCGAGCTATGTACAAAAAACGATTCAACCAATCAGAGAGCAGCGAACGATCGCGTGTGCCGAACGTGGCGGACACACTCTGCCTCGGATGGCACATTTGAGAGCGTATTCATTTATTTCACGTTTGCAAACTATGTTGGCGTTAAACTATGTTTTAATAAAGTTTTAAAACTAATAAAAACGAATTTGCGATTCATTCGCTTTCCTGCGCGTTTGTGCACGCGATGGCGATTGCTTTACCAAACTCCGGAAGCCGTTCGCTTTGGACCAAACCATTGCATGTAAATAGAGGGGGGGGTTCTGTGGTCGTTGCGAATGGACCAAACCATTCATGTAAATAGAGGGGGGGGATTGTCACTGTACTCGCAAGCCGTTCGCCGTTCGCTTTGGCGTTGCGAATGAACCAAACCATTTCATGTAAATAGAGGGGGGGGATATAATTTTAGATAGATATATAGTACGGGCATATATATAGTACGGGCATGCCCTAGTATATTAAATATATATATTATACTAGCAGAAGTACCCGGCATTGCCGGGCGGGGGAGGGGAGGGGAGGGGAACGGGGGGAAGGGGAGGGGAGAGGAACGGGGGGGAGGGGAGAAGAGTGGGAGGGGGAGGGGGAGAGGGGAGAAGAGGGGGGGATGGGGAGGGTGAGGGGTGGGAGGGGGGAGAGGGGGGAGGGGAGGAGGGGAGGGGGGGATGGGAGGGGGGAAGGGGGGAGAGGAGGGGGGAGGGGGGAGGTGAGGGGGGAAGGGGGGAAGGGGAGGAGGGGGGAGGGGGGAGGGGGAAGGGGGGAGGGGATGGGGGGAGGGGAGGGGGAATGGGGGGACCCGGCAGAAGTACCCGGTATTGCTGGGCGGGGGAGAGGAGGGGGGAGTGGAGGGGAACGGGGTGGGGGAGGGGAGAAGAGGGGGGAGGGGAGAAGGGTGGGGGAGGGGAGGGGGAAAAGGGAGGGGGAGGGGAGAAGGGGAGCGGGTAGGGTGGAGGGGGGAAGGGGGAGGGGAGGGGGGAGGGGGAAAGAGAGGGGGGAGGGGGGAGGGGGAAAGGGAGGGGAGGGGGAAAGGGAGGGGGAAGGGGGAGGGGGAAAAGGGAGGGGGAGGGGAGGGGAGGGGGAAAAGGGAGGGGGAGGGGGGAAAAGGGAGGGGGAGGGGGAAAATGGAGGGGGAGGGGAGAAGGGGAGGGGGTAGGGTGGAGGGGGAAGGGAAGGGGGGATGGAGGGGGGAGGGGGAAGGGGGAGGGAAGGGGATGGCCAGTCAACAATGACGTTGCAGTTCTCATGGTCGGAGAGCAGCACAACAATCGGACATAGTCCTGCATATTCGCAACAGCACGAAGCGGATTTTGGAGACTCACCGATCCTGTGACGTCCTCCAGTACCGGCGTTGCCGGGCGGGGGAAGGGAGACCCGTACATTCCCAACCCGTACATTCGCCCTCTCGACTCAAGCTCACTCGGACAAAAGCCTCGCACAAATTACACGGTGAAGGCCCAATGGTCATGTCTATGCCACAAATCACGGGCGCACTGAATTGAAAATATATAGAACGCTCATACTCCGTGAAAAGTGAAGCCGCCGTGTCGCCATCTTGGTCAGCACGACTCGACCAACGCGCTTCGCGGATCTCGTTTTGTGCGGCAATAAACTGCTCCAATCGGTTACGGAAGGGTTGTGGAAAGACGTTTCACAGCTGTTTCAAAGACATTTAATTCATATCGCACAAAATCAATACAAAACACGATCGCATAAAAGGTGAAAAAACGTGTGACGTGTGACAGGTTGAAACATCACGTGATCGCTCTGAGCGAATCAGCGAGCTGCTCTGGAACCGGCTGAGATTAGCGGGTACTTCGCTGAAATGCGCTGAGGTAAATATGAATAAAAAATATGGATCGTCAAATATTTTGAGTTCGGCCATGTTCGTTCCCAGGCTCAATGGCCATGTCTATGTCAAATATCAAGCACGTAAGCCTCTCCGTTTAGGAGTCTATCGGTAACATTACACACACACACACACACACACAAACTGTGTTTTATATATATATATATATATATTTACATTTATATAATATAATTATTATATATAATATATATTAAATATATAAATACATATATGAATGAATGAATGGTCGTTTTAAGGCCATTTTCCCTGCTAGAGCGGGGGTTAGCCTTGCAGGCCCCATGACAATCATGGTTCCCTGTTTGAGGCAATGTTTTTATGGCCGGATGCCCTTCCTGACACCAACCCCTGGTCACGCATCTTACTATGCACAGGGACACAGTGTACCTATTCTAAATCGGGGTACACACCATGATCATTCATCCCAGCAAGCTGGTACTCAATTTGCCGACCTCGGAATGATGACAGGCTGAGTCAACCCCCCTGGCGTTAATTCAGCGATCGACTGGGATTCGAACCCAGGATCCTAGGATCCCAAGCCAGCACCCAAATGCCAAGCCAACACCAGGATATATCTAATATATATTGACACTCCGCTTCCGGTCCGGTCTGGAGAGGACGCTGGCATTGCTTGTTCGCCGCTTCTCCGACTGGGTCACTGGGTCATTGTACATAATCTGCTTCTCTCGTGGTCGTGGCAGCTTTTTGGCCGTTGGATCTGCTCCCTGCTCGGTCCCGGCTCTGCTCCTGGCTTTGCCTGCCCGTCTCTTCCACTGTCGCCTCAGGCCCACTCCCGTTGATTGCGGCCGTTGTTTATGGCTGCATCTGTTTGCCGCTGCGGTCTTTGTTGTCTTGGTTTGTGGCTGCGGCTGTTTTCCGCTGTGGCCTTTGTTGTCTTGGCTTGCGGCTGCGGTCGTTTGCCGCTGCATCTTGGTTAGCGGCTGCGGTCGTTAGCCGCTGCGGCAAGGCCTACTCGTCCTCCTCGACCTTGCCCTCGTACTCGTCCCCTTCGCTCCTGCCTGACATGGCTCTAAGGTACTCCGCCACAAGGCTTCTTCTGCTCAGCACTTACTCCACCCCATCATGCATCCCTGCAATCAAATACCACAGACTCCTGCGACGACCCAGATATATTCATAGAGGCTCTGGTCGTAAGTTTGTTTACTTACAAACAGCTCACTTCATTCCCGTACTCTGGTCGGCTCAGCACGCTCCCACTCATCGTCCCAGCGCACCTGGTCACAGCAACGCACACGATCGCACCTCCTGTCTGCAAACCCTGGCGAAATCTCCTGAGTTCATCCCTACTGTACAAACCAACATGAAGCTCACTTTGTTCAATACCCGGTCCCTCAACAACAAAAGCCTCATCCTGAATGACTACATTCTGGATAATAAACTGGATTTTCTCTGTCTCACTGAAACCTGGCAACAACCTCTGGACTACTTCTCACTCAACCTCACAACACCCAATGGATATTCTTACATCAATAAAGCACGCTCGGAGGGCCGAGGTGGTGGAATTGCCGTAATTCACCGACAGGACATCAAGACCAGCCTCATCTCCATCTCATCTGCTCCATCATTTGAACACCTGGCTTTTAAACTCTCTGGTCACACACAGTCAGTCATGGCCCTCCCAAACCACACCCATCATTCCTGTCTGACTTCTCCTACTTTCTGACCCAGCTCTGCTCCCTCTCTCCCTCAATCCTCCTCCTCGGTGACTTCAATATCCACATGGACTCCACTGACTCCACAATAACCACTGACTTCACTGATTTACTCACCTGCTTTAACCTCACTCAACATGTCAACTTTCCTACCCATAACCGTGGTCACATTCTGGACCTTGTCTGCTCTGCTGGATTAATTTTGCACCATCTCTCTGGCTCCGACCTCACCCTCTCTGACCACTTAGCCATCACTATGACCATCAACATCCCCACCCCAGCACCAAGGCATTATCGCACTATCAACTTCCGTAAGCTAAACGCTCTTTCACCTACCTCATTCTCATCCACCCTCTCTGAAAAAATGTCCACTTCTCCCTTCGTTGACCTCCACACCCCTTCTGACCTCACTGACGACTACAACCACACTCTCTCCTCCTGCCTTGACCAGCTTGCGCCTATAAAAACCAAAACAGTTTCTTTCACCCATTCTGCTCCCTGATTTACCTCTGAACTCTGCCTGATGAAAACTCGTACTCGCCAACTTGAAAGACTCCGCAATAAAACAGGTCTCACAATTCACTCCCAAGCCTACAAGGACCACCTACAACACCACAAAGATGCCCTCTCCCGCTCCCGCTCCGCCTACTACTCTTAAATTATCCACTCTGGCTCTGGAAACCCAAAAGCACTCTTCTCTACAATAAACAAACTCCTCAGCCCCCTGAACACCACCACCCAGTCATTCACAGTAGACAACTGCATCTCCTTCCTTTCATTCTTCCAATGCAAAATTGACAACATCTACAAAAGCTTAACCACCACCGCACCTGCTCCCCCTCAAACCACCTGCCCCCCCCTTATCCTGCCAACCCCTGTCTCAGTTCTCCCCAGTCTCCCCTATTGACCTCTCTGAACTCCTCATAGGAATGAAAACTGCCACCTGCACTCTTGACCACATCCCCTGCAGCTTTGTCAAGGCCTCCCTTCCTGCTCTCTCTCCACTTATCACTGCAACAATAAACTCCTCCCTGTCTACAGGCATCGTCCCACCATCCCTCAAAATTGCTGCTGTTACCCCCATTCTGAAAAAACCTGGACTCAACCCTGACACCCTAAATAACTTCAGACCCATCTCCAACCTACCCTTTCTGTCAAAAGTTTTGGAACGCGCTGTAGCCACTCAACTCAAACATCACCTCTCTGCCAATAACCTGTATGAAACATTCCAATCTGGATTCCGCTCCAACCACAGTACTGAAACTGCTCTCCTCAAAATCACCAACGACCTTCTCCTCTCCTCTGACGCCGGCAACCTCAACATTCTCATCCTCCTTGACCTCAGCGCCGCCTTTGACACCATCAATCACACCATCCTCCTCACCCGACTTGAAACCACCTTTAACATTACCGGCACTGCCCTCTCTTGGATCAAATCATACCCCTCTGACAGACGCCAGTTCATCTCCATCAATAACTGCAAATCCCCCACTGCTCCCCTCCCCCAAGGTGTTCCCCAAGGTTCAGTTCTTGGCCCCCTCCTCTTCATCCTGTACCTGTCCCCCATTGGTCACGTAATCCGCCGGCATGGTCTCCAATTCCACTACTTCGCCGATGACATCCAGCTTTTCATCTCCACCAAGTCCATCTCCACCGCCACCCACTCTATCCTGACAAACTGCATCACTGAAATAAAATCCTGGCTTCAAATCAACTTCCTCAAACTTAACTATGATAAATCTGAAATAATCATCATTGGCCCAAAAACGCTCACCAAATCCACCCATAACATTGCCCTCAACATCGACAGTTTCCCAGTATCCACCTCCCCTCACATCCGGAATCTTGGTATCATCTTTGACCAAACCCTCTCCTTCGACAAATACACTAAACAGATCACAAAGACAGCCTTCTTTCACCTGAAAAACATTGGCCGTCTCCGTCCATCCCTCTCCTCCACGGCTGCAGAAACCCTCATCCACGCCTTCATCACCTCACGTCTGGACTACAACAACAGCCTCCTCTATGGTTCACCCTCAATAATCACCAATAAACTCCAATACATTCAGAACTCCGCTGCCCGTCTACTCACCCATTCCCGGACCCGTGACCACATCACCCCCGTCCTTTACAAGCTTCACTGGCTCCCCATCCCCCAGAGAATCCAGTACAAAATCCTCCTCTTGACCTACAAAGCCCTCCATAACCTGGCCCAGTCTGAGGTACTGAGCGCTCTGTTTCAGATTTTCATTAAGGATATCTCTGTACTTTGCTCCGTTCATTGTTCCCTCAACCCTGACCAGTCCCCCAGTCCCTGCTGCTGAAAAACACCCCCACAGCAGCATGATGCTGCCACCACCATGCTTCACCGTTGGGATGGTATTGGGCAGGTGATGAGCGGTGCCTGCTTTGCTCCAGCCATGACGCTGAGAATTGAGGCCTAACAGTTCAATCTTCGTTTCATCAGACCACAGAATCTTGTTTCTCACAGTCTGAGAGTCCTTTAGGTATTTTTTGCAAACTCCAAGCGGGCTTTCATGTGTCTTTCACTGAGGAGAGGCTTCCGTCTGGCCACTCTGCCATAAAGCCCAGATCGGTGGAGTGTTGCAGTGATGGTTGTCCTTCTGGAAGTTTCTCCCATCTCCACACAGGATCTCTGGAGCTCAGCCAGAGTGACCATCGGGTTCTTGGTCACCTCTTTTACCAAGGCCCTTCTCCCCCGATTGCTCAGTTTGGCCGGACGGCCAGCTCTAGGAAGAGTCCTGGTTGTTCCAAACTTCTGCCATTTAAGAATTATGGAGGCCACTGTGCTCTTGGTAACCTTCAATGCAGCAGAAATTTTTTGTAGGCTTCCCCAAGTCTGTGCCTCGACACAATCCTGTCTCTGAGCTCTGCAGGCAGTTCCTTCGACCTCATGGCTTGGTTTTTGCTCTGATATGCATTGTCAGCTGTGAGACCTTATATAGACAGGTGTGTGCCTTTCCAAATCATGTCCAATCAATTGAATTTACCACAGGTGGACTCCAATCAAAGTGTAGAAACATCTCAAAGATGATCAAGAGAAATGGGAGGCACCTGAGCTAAATTTCAAGTGTCATAGCAAAGGGTATGAATACTTATGTCAGTGATATTTCAGTTTTTTCTTTTTAATAAATTTGGAAAACTTTCTAAAATCCTGTTTTCTCTTTGTCATTATGGGGTATTGAGTGTAGATTGATGAGGGAAAAAATGAATTTAAACGATTTCAGCATAAGGCTGCAACATAACAAAATGTGAAAAAAGTGAAGGGGTCTGAATACTTTTTGAATGCACTGCAGGCAGAAATGGAAAGTAGACTAGAATGGAATTGATAAGTTATGTGGGTGTTGTGGTATCTGTGGGTGTTGTGGTATCTGTGGGTGTTGAGCATGTTGTGATATTTGGTACCCTGAGATATTTACTCTGAGTTGTGGATGTTGTCAACCCTATTTCGTGTTGTCTGTGTTAATTCTCCTCACGTAACTGCCCTTTTGTCCCCACTTTACCCCCCCCCCTCCCCCAATAAAACAAAAATGCTTTAATTGTTGTAGTATCTGAGACCTCCGTGTAACTGCTCCCTCCTCTCCCTGCTGTTTGCCTAATTCTCTCTTCCCATTGAGTGAATGTCGGTTTAGATTGGGTTTGTGGTTTGGGTGCAGTTTGTGTCTTTGGGGGTCAGTATGCTTGTGGATTGGATGGTTGGATTGCGGGGTTTGGAGAGGTGAGATCTTGTGGCACAGACATGGGGGCCATATCCCACCCCCACTTTGTGCTCGAATATTACATATAGGCCCGGATGTGGGATGTTCCCCAAATGCATCAACTAATCATGTATAAATCAATAATAACTTTCCAATAATATCAATATTAACTGAATCAATGTATAAATCAATATCAATATTAACTGTGTTGCTTCAATTTCTTTTCCAATGGAGTCTCTTTGCTCAACCTCCTCCCACTCCCTCCGAACTTCCACCCCACCCCTCCCTCCAGACACCGACCTCATAGACTAGACGGATTTATGGAAAAAGGCCATGTATAAGCTTCTAGGTGCATTTTTGGGTAAAAGTTGGGAACCTCACTTTTTAACATAATTGGGGTATGCTGAATTCGATTAGCCCAGTTCCCAAGCTGAATTTTGAGGTTTTATTTTGAGTTTTGAATAAACTGCTGAAGAACTTTGGCGTTGGTGAACTCACAGAGGAGACAATCAAATCTTCAGAAGCGTTCGTCTGCACAATATTGTCGTGTGACTCCCCCTCGGTTAAGACCGGGGAAATCACGAATGGCAATCGAGCGTTAATGAGGCGACGATCAATGACGGACTTCACTCTATATGCGCGGGAGGAAGAAAGGAAAGAAGAAGAAGAAGCGGGATTTACCTGACGGTCCGCACGCAGTCTTCAACCTGCGATAAGTAACTCACAAAAACCCGATTTATGGTACAAAAATAAATGCGGCTTTATTGCCGGACCCCGATACAAAGAAACGCGCCGGTAAATAAATAATATTCCAAAATGGGGACGTCCCCACACCTCACTTCAAATACAAGCACAGGGGAAGAACTAATCAAATCAATCGTTGTGTTCTGTGGGTGCGGGCTTATCTCCGTCTAGCTGAGGTGTGTCAGGGTTCGTCAGGTATTGTCGGCTCCAAGCGCACAAGCCCGCCGCGGCTCCGATGTTGGTGGAAAGTAGGCCTCGTTACGCCCCCATTCGCGCTCCACCAGGCCCACGTACACCGCTGCGCGGCAAGCCTCACGTCCCTGCGCGATCGCTCGCGAGGTCCCGTGCGTGAATGCCGGGTAAGAGAATCGTCGGTGCTCGAACGTCTTTCCAACGTCCAACAAGCAAGGGTCCAACGGAAAGGGAAGGCAAGAAGGGAAGAGAGGTCCGGGCAGGAAGGAATCCAAAGACAAGAAGAGGGAAATGTCGGCCAGCGAGTGGTTTTACCGGCCATCTTGTGACGTCAGCCCTCTCTCCCCCCATCAGTGCGTCGCTTCTTGACCTCTCGAATCTTCTGATCGCGTCCGTCCCCTCTCATTGGCCGAGCGCTTAACGCCCTGGTGTCACGCCATCGGTCGGTGGCCAATCAGTGTGGCATGTCCTTCACCATCCTTACTCTGCCAATCAGCGACCTGCTTGTCACTCGCCCCTCTCCCCTGTCAATCACGAGTCCTTCTGGGCGTGGCTATTTCCTGCCTGTTCAATGTCTCATTGCCATGCTGGCGTAGTGCGTGGTCGCTTCCTGTCTGTTCTTCCAGTCAGGTTTTATTAAATGCTATTTGTGGTGCTTTTTATGGTGGGATTCCTAACCTATGTGTCTACGTATGTTGCCATATGGGACAATGGATAGATCACATAGGGAACGACGTACAATGAAATTTTATCCTTATGCCCTAATTCTAGATAACAAGCCACGCCACCTCGTGGCGGGGACACAGATACAAGCTTAATCCGACATTCGGGCTAGACAGGTCCCTGACTTACTGTACATCGAAATGGTTCTTCTTCTTCATGACTTCGGGGCACCTACCTATGCAGATCTACCTGAATCGATATATCCCCCCTACCCAAAATTCATAACAATATATAATGTGCACAGAACAACCTCTGTTGATTCAGCACGACATATGTTGTTCTCCAAGACTGGTAAACCAGAAGCAAGGTCACCGACAAGTGATGCTCTTCATTTACATTTGATGAGAGTACACTATCAAGCCATGGTATGGAGAAATGCTCATTGTGCCATACCTGACCTTCCTGCACCTGTGTAAATGGGATGGAAACGTGGTGATTCAGGACAAAAGCCTATTCCGATGTCACCGAGTCCAATCCCAGAAAGTTTCCTCGAGATGATTTGGTGTGCATGCCAGAAGCAATGCAAGACTCAATGCTGCAAATGTCGCTATTCAGAGTTGAGGTTCACATCAATGTGTGCCTGTCAGAAACAGACTGATGATCAGACTCCTTGTATGAATTTGATGTAGTTTGGCAAAACAACATGTGTGACATTCCTGAATGTTTGTTCTTCATGGCCATGTATACTTCATTTTAGAATAAATGGTTGTATGAAACATTGTCTTATTAAAACCATTTCCCATTTTATAGTGTCCAATTTTATAAAACCATTTCCCAATATGTCGCCAACCATAATATAGACGAGACGGATTTATGAAAAAAGGCCATGTATAAGCTTCTAAGTGCTTTTTGGGGTAAAAGTTGTGAAGTTAAAGTAAAAGAGCTGCATGTATATACATGATATATAAATGCTTGTTCAAAGAAATTGGCAATTTGGCGGCCATTTTGTTTATGCTAATTAGAAGGCCAAAAACTCAAAATTCGGCTTGCGAGCCGGGTTAATCGAATTCAGCATACCCTAATTATGTTTAAAAGTGAGGTTCCCAACTTTTACCTAAAAATGCACCGAGAAGCTTATACATGGCCTTTTTCCATTAATCCATCTAGTCGAACAGAGAGATGGTGTGGGATGGTCGTGAGTATTGTTAGCTGGGTTGATGGTTGATAGGGGACTGTGAGAGGATGGTGGAGGGGAGGAAAGAGAGTGTTGTGGGGTTGTCGAGGGTATTGTTAGCTAGGGCGACGGTTGAAGGGGGATTTTGAAGGGAGGGTGGGGGGGGGGGGGGGAGGGAAGGTGTGGGGTTGTCTGAGCACACCCTTTTCCCTCCCTCTTCTATCCCAATCCATTATGTGGAATTTATACGGGTCCCTGATAGTAAAGTTTGAATAACTCACCTGATTATTGTGTGCCTTATCTCAGCTATTTTGATGTCATGCTAGTAACATAACTGAGGTTCAAATCCAATAACTTCTTGTCACAATTCCAGGACCAATCAATATGCACTCAAATATAATTTTAAACACAAAATAACATCGAGCGATGGGTTTCACTTCAGGCTTCTGCTATTCCTAAAGACTCCCCAGTTGCATCTGAATGCAACTGTTCACATTAAACACTAGAACGCCACTCAGTAGAGCGCATACTCCCGCCGTGGGTCAAGTTGGAATAGTACCATTTCACAAAAGTTTGAGGGAGTAGTTCAGTGACAACACAAGACAGACACTGCACAGATATATCTATCTATAATTCCAGTAATCTCTGTGTGTGTGTATGTGTGTGTGTATGTGTGTGTGTATGTCTGTGTGTCTGTGACCGCTGTTTCTCGACAACCACGGGTCCGATATACTTGAAACTTGCCAGGTATATTGCTGGGGACCTGAGGATGTGCCTTTTCAAGGTTTCATATTAATCGGACAAGTAGTTACCGAGCTATGGCGATTTAGCCGTTCGCCGTTCGCTTTGGCTTTGCGAATGGACCGAACCATTTCATGTAAATAGAGGGGGGGGGGGGGGTTCTACCGTACTCGCAAGCCGTTCGCTTTGGACCAAACCATTTCATGTAAATAGAGGGGGGGGGGGGGATTGTCACCGTACTCGCAAGCCGTTCGCTTTGGACCAAACCATTTCATGTAAATAGAGGGGGGGGATTGTCACCGTACTCGCAAGCCGTTCGCTTTGGCTTTGCGAATGGACCAAACCATTTCATGTAAATAGAGGGGGGGGGGATATAATTTTACATATATATATAGTACGGGCATGCCCTAGTATTTAGAATATATAGAAGATAACGTTAAAAAAAACAAGGCAATTTCACTTACATTTTCGGATTCAGCGTTCAATTCTATATAAGTGAGTGTATTTTGAGGCATGTGTGACTTCAAATAAAATTGTAAGGCAGGAAAAACGTTCGTTTCATTCCTTAGGGATACAACATGTAAAACTGGCCCAAACGTCAAAACAAAACTCGCTCATTTTAAGTCGTACAAGCTAATGCGACCACTCATTCTTCTGGGAAGAATCCCGTGAACATGCTGGTCACACTTATAACTCACCTAAGTCTTTATAAGTTCATCAAATACTGACACCGCGATTGACATTCGCTGAGGTAAATGTTGATATCTCTTTCTGAGGTAAAAACAAACAAACAAAAAAAAAACAGTTTTAAAGCATTATACGTATCGAACGATACATTTTATGAAACGGGGAAACGGAATACACACTTTGGTGGTTTTAAAATGACAGAATATGTCTTTATTTAAAAAAGAAAATGAATATTGAAGACGACGCTGCTAACAAAATACACCGCTCTAACGCATAACCACGAGTTTAAACTACATTTACAACAAATATGAAAACTATTTTCATATCACAATGTTAAATATAGAATATATAGAAGATAATGTTAAAGAAAAATGAGCCCTATCTTCGAAAGGTAAACAATCATTCAAAAAATTCCTGGATCCGGAATAATATCCTGAGCTTCACCAAAAGTAATCAATTCTTCCTTATCCCAAGGGCAATCATCCCACCAACTTTCATCCAAATCCGTTCAGAACTTTTCCAGATATCTTGTTCACAAACACACGAACACACACACGCACACGCACACACACACACACGGGCACGATGGAATGCATTACTCCCTGGCGGGAGTAAATATCTGTTGAGTTTTCACAAATTATTATAACATCGTCGCTCAGGGTACCATTGTAACCTTGAACACCATTGGATCCATGGTGATTTCAGCTTTAATAATCTCCGTGTGCAAACGTCCTGGAAACGTCTATTTAAAGGATTTGGCTTTTGGTGTCGTTTTGTGACCTTAAGGCCAAATTTTAATTTCAAATTTTCTCTGGAGTCTTCTAATTTGAAAATCCTTAATGCTGCAAGATGCAAATGGCATCGTTTGGCTCCTGGATGAAGTCTGCTAAAGCTGGAGTTTGATTAGTTCATTCAATGTGCAATCAAACTGTTCTCCGGGAAAAAGTTTGGAGATTCGCAGGAGTATTGAATGATCATGCACCTGCGATTTAAACCGTCGGTGGCAATTCCTACCATTCAGACTTATAGATCAGGTAGACTGGCCAGGTGTCATAATAAGCCACCGGTTTAATGAAACAGGATTGTTTCTACCGACGACGATGATGTTGTTCCACCTCGCAAGTTGTCGTCGTCAGGAGCACCCGATGTCTGTGATCCCCAAAGGGAATCGTGGGACCTTTTATATAATAGGTACCGGCCATTTTGTTGAAATCACAGAGGCAAAAAGGACGCACAGCTTGGCAGCTGACAGGAGGATATGGATGTGACCTCAACGCAAAGCGTATCATTTATATATCTCCATGAAAGCCTCTAATTTAATAAGGGGGTGGAATTTTGTCTGACAGCTGATCATAGTCATTTGTCCGACAAAGCATCATAATAGGAGCATGGGTGGTTTGAAGGCTGCTTTTTGCTGAATACTCACTTGCGTTGAACTTGCCATGATCGGCATATATGACGCGCACATTCGAGAAATGCCAACTCTGCATAGGGGTTCCCTCTCACCCTCCGAGCTCCTCGGCCTATAGAGGAGGCATGACCATTCCCAGGTCGAAAATCCCATATAATCCAATAAAGACCCGAAGGACATGTCTATGGGTCTCCGTTGGAAATCACGATTCCTATTGGTTTGAACCAGTAGTTTCCAATAGAAACCAAACCAGATTCGATTGAAACCAATGGAATGGAAACTATTAGATGCAACTGGTCTGAAACCCATATAAACCAAAAGGAACCCTTACGTTCAACTGGTCCTGCAGAAACCAATACAGTTAACTGGTCTGAAAACCCAAAGACCAATCAAAATACTTTAATTACCTATGCCACGAAGGAGGTTATGTTTTCACCCCGCCTCTCTGTTTTTGTCTGTCTGTTTGTTACTTGGCAATTTTTTTTATTTTTTTTTGCAAGTATGTTGCTCACTCCGGTGTGTGTGTGTGTGTTTGTTTGTGTTTGTGTGTTTCTTTGTGTGTGTTTGTTTGTGTGTGTGTTTGTCTGTCCGCTCACTTATACTTGCCTACAGGACACAATTTTAAACCGATCTTCACGAAACTTTACCAAATGGTAGAGTTCGTGGTCCGACAAAATCCTATATATTTGTGGGGTCAAAAGGTCAAAAGGTCAACATAGGCCAAAGGTCAACCACCTTTTTCGAATTTCTAAAATCCTCAATCTTCATCCGATTGACTTTAAATTTGAATAGGATTGTCATATCCGCGAACTGAATCCAATCACCAACTATTTTTTAGATCAACATAGGTCAAAAGGTCAACATAGGTCACAAGGTCAACCAGATTTTTTGAATTTCTAAAAACCTCAATTTTCATCTGATTGACTTGAAATTTGAATTGGATTTTCATATCAGCTTACGGAATTCAACCACCAATTTATTTGTGAGGTCAACAGGATGCTCTACTGAGTGCCATTCTACTTTGTTCTGTTTTGCCATGTGTCGTTCTATGAGTGATTTTTCATCTGTCTATTTGTCTGTTAGTCTGTCTGCTTGTCTGTTTGTCTGTCTGTCTGTTTCTCTGTTTGTCTGTTTGTCTGACTGTGAACAAGATATCTCAAAAAGTTGAGGACGGATTCAGACGAAATTGGGCAGAGATGTAGAGTATGTGACAAAGAAGAAATGATTAGATTTTGGTGAAGATCTGGATCCGGATCCGGCTACTATAATTTTTTAAAGTGATTTTTCACCATTGAGAGATCGGGCCAAAACCGATACATAGCAGGATATCTCAAAAAGTTATGGACGGATTTGGACGAAACTTGGTGGACTGGTTGTGTGTGTGACAAGGAAGAATCGATTCAATTTTGATGAAGATTTGAATATGGATTTGGATACCAGATTTATATAATTTTTAAAGTGATTTTTCAGCATTGAGAGATCGGGCATAAAACGATACATAACATGATATTTAAAAAAGTTATGGACGAGATGATTATGGACGAAAAACGTTATGGACTAAACTTGGTGGACGAGATGATTAGGTGACAATAATAAGCCGATTAGATTTTGGTTCAGGTGCGAATCCAGATCCGGCCTATCAGTGGGATACAACACATAAACTGTTCAGCCTTGTGGAGGCATGCGCTCTACTGAGTGCCTTTGTAGTTATATTTTGTTATAAACAAATGCAAAACACAGTTCCATATGGAATTGAGTTACAGCCATGTTCTTTATAACAGGGTTTCCCTGATGGCAAAGCACTGCTATGGTTCACCAGAGGACCTGGGTTCAATTCCCAGACCTGGGCAGGTAATTTCCCCACATATGTCAATTGGTTATTTTCAACCCTGTTCATTTATATATTGGTCTCCTACTGGTCCCATTGAGCCTACTGTTTTTTAATTGGTATTTTTTTCTGGTCCAGTATTTCACTTTCCTCATTGAAACCAGTAGATCCTTCTGGTCCAATTTCCTATGGGATTTTAATAGGATTTGTCCTATGGGATTTTCGACCAAGGTTTCAACTGGTCCATTGTCGGTTTGAAGCACGGCTACCTGAACGTGCATTCACATGTTGGGATGGATCTGTGGTGAAAGTAAGAATAGCTTTGTTCTACGTCATCAAACTCATTATCTAGGGATGGACTTTGGTGCTCTTCCCTGTAATTAGGATGGTTTTGGATTAACAATCCACTTTGATCCAAATCTCTCCAAACATTCAGCCAACGTGGCAGTCATAATCTTTATCATTATCGCAATGCACTCAAACTGTTGTTTCCCTTGACTCATGGTGTCCAAATTAAACGTTTTATTTTTAAGTTTAAACCTAACTGGGATGTGAAACGAGCCCCAACAGCGCGAGGGTTGCTGTGGAAACGTGCACGTGCTGTGTATGTTTTTCTCAACACAGTTATTTGATTATTTTTTTCTAACATAGTTTACTTTTAACACTTTGTGTCTCCATACATTTCATATGAAAAGGTGTGTATGCTCAGCTATGGTCTTTTCAGGTGATGTTCTACATTTGCGATAAAGAATTGTGAAAACTTTTGTCTCTGTCTATGTGAAGAGTTTGTTGAGTGAGTGGGGTGGGGGTCAAACCCCAATGGACTATTTTCAATTAAATCTTCTTTATTAAAGCAATGTAATATATTACTGTCGCGAAGAGTTAGAAGATACCGTACGTGAATTAAATAATTCATAATAATTGCAGAATTGATCAAAACAGAGAAGGTGTGTTTTGCGTTCAGACATGGTGCAACCTATTTTGTTCGATAACAAAATAATGGAGGATGCAGTGTCCAAAGGGCCTAGTCGTCCTCACTTGCATAAACGACCTCTCTGATGCTCCAGAGACCCTCTCTTGCCTGCAATTGGGTTCGCATTATGTCTCGCACTACATCCCTCCGATAGGCCGACAGCAACTGCGTCACTCACTGCTGATCTGGACTTACTTGGATGTTGCTCTGATGAATGGAACATGTCCATCAATCCTGGCAATATATAGCAGTCTCAACTTCTTTCTCCAGAATGATAATCAAAACAAACCTTCCAGAATGATATTTATTTCCATGGTCAGCCACTGGGAAGGCGAAAGCCGATTGAACTTCCGAGCTTCACTATCAGCCTTGAGGTCTCCTGGGCCGACCATATTGCAAACCTGGCCTCCAAAGCCAGCCGCAGACTGATAAATCCTTCGTCATTCCATAAAGAAGAATTACTCACAGCCGACAAAGCTTTCTTCTGTAGCTCAATGGAGTATTGCTCTACACTATCGACAAGGGCCCTGGCATTGCATCTGTCTTTCCTGGAATCTGTGGAATCTAAAGCTCTCGACATTCATGGAATCTCCCATGATAAGGCCAAAGTTGCTCGTCGCAGACAGGTCAGTGGTCTCTCTCTTTTTTTCAACTGTTTGTCTGGTCTTGTTCCCTCTGTTTTCTCAGCCATCCAACACTCTGCAGCAACTCTAAGACTGCACTCTGCCACTAATTCCCTCCTGGTTAATCTCCAAAATCCAGGTTTATTGCACAACTCAACTCTTTTGCTCAACTTTTCTCCAGGTTGTGGAACCATCTTAAAGAGGATCTTCAATCTCATTCTTCCCTCTAAGGCTTCAAGTAGTGAAAGTATCACTATCTCCTGTCCTGCCCCCCCCCCATCCCTACCCATAATCTTTTCTACCATTCACTAATCCTGCCTAACCTAACCTGACCGAACCTAGCGTAAGCCAAACGTCCTATTTTATAGTTACTGTGCATCCTCCCCTCCTCTCTCTCTTTTGGTTTTGTATACAGACTCAAGGGAGAAATGATGATGATTTTGAATGGGGGATGATCGGAGATGGTGGTGAGCAGCTGTCATGAAGACCTCTTTATGTTTATTCATTACATTACGTATTGTTACCTCTGCCGCTAAAGGTGGGTGAAGGTTATGTTTTCACCACTGTCTGTTTCTCTGTTTGTTTGTTTGTCTGTGAGCAGGAATTCTCAAAATGTTGCAGATGGATTTGGACCAAATTTGGTGCACATGTTGGTTGTGCGGCGAAGACAAATTGTATAGATTTTGGTGAAGATCTGAAACCGGTTACCAGAATTTTAAGTGATTCTTCACCATTGAGAGATAAGCTCCAAAAATGAAAACACTAAGCCTGGTGTTGGCTTAGCGGTTAGGGTGCCGGCTTGGGATCCTAGGGATCCTGGTGTTTCGAATCCCGGTCGATCGCTGAATTAACGCCAGGGGGATTGACTCAGCCTGTCATCCTTCCGAGGTCGGCAAATTGAGTACCAATTCACTGGTAACTCCCTGTGTGTCGCAAGAGGCGACCAACAGGGTTGGTGGCAGGAAGGGCATCCGGACATAAAACATTGCTTCAAAAAGGGGACCATGGGGCCCGAAAAAGGCCAACCCCTGCTCTGCGGGGGAAAATGGCCTCTGAAGGTCCAAAAACGAAAACATAGGACAATATCTCAAAAAGATATTGGTGATACAGACAGATTCAGACAAAACCTGGTGGACATGTTGGGTGTGTGACATCGACGAATTGATGATATTTTGGTGAAGATCGAAATCCATATTTGAAATGCAAATTTTAAAAAATTTGAAGTGATTCTTCATTATTGAGAGAGGGCCAACAACTATATTTCAAAAAGTTGTGGACGGATTATGACAAAACTTGGTGGATGACTTGGGTAGGTTACAAGAACAAGCCAAATCACTTTTGGTTAAGGTCCGCATCCAGATCCAGCCTATCAGTGGGACACTAAATGTAAACTGTTCAGCCTGGAGGAAGTACCGATTGTCGTTGTAGATTCCAGCTGTTGCAGCACCGTCCCACTGATGGTCCATTGCCATTTTCACCTTCCGTCACTTTGCCATTCCATGAGCCGAGATATTGTATAAAGGAATAGTTCTAAAATTCATCAAAGGCTTCACATCTGTTAACAAGAAACATCCCTCTAATGTCTAATGGTTGCTTTCATGGATGATGACATCATCAGTGGCCAAAAGCAAAATACAGTTAAACAGCAAGTTCGGATCATCATTGTTTTCACTTTCTTTCTTGTTTTATTTTTTTAAGGAACCAAAAACAAATAACTTTTCAGAATCTCTGGGGATGTTTTTTTTTTTACCACATGGTTTTTTTTACCATGTTTACACCCCTGTTTGTTTGTGAGCACGATATCTCAAAAAGTTATAGACAGATTCGGAAGAAACTTGGTGGACGGGTTGGGATGATGACAACAACAATTTGATTAGATTTTAGTGAAGATCCGGATCCAACCTATCAGTGGGATGCAAAATGTAAACTATGCAGCGGGGCAGAGGTATGTTCTCGTTTCACATTACAGTATTTTCACACATCTCGCAAAAATCTTCGTCATCTTATTTGCACGAGTGGCAGCACTTGCATAATTTAAGGCCTTATATAGTACAATGATTATTTAACCTACATCGGTTGAGTTAAATTTATTGACACAAGTTCAGAGGCAAGTTTAGTTTGAATAACGAAAAAATGTTCAAAATGTCAACATAACATTCTCTGCAAAAACATCTCCCATTCAAGTTTGACCTGAGCGAGAAGACCTGCTCTATGTCGAAGAGTATCGCTGAATATACAATGGTGTCACATCTCCGTTTGTACTCGATCCTGTGAAATGCAATTCCATTTGAGGTAACCTGATGGAGTTTCATGGATTTTGGTATTGACTACACGCATGAGAATTCATGCCTGTTGGGGCCTAAATGAATCGTCCCCAATACATTTGGCATCAGAACAGGGCAGTTTGGCAGACGTTACGAGGCGAAGGCATTTTGATGTATGAAATGGTTTATTTCCTGGAACAATTTTGTGTGTGTGTGTGTGTGTGTGTGTGTGTGTGTGTGTGTGTGTGTGTGTGTGTGTGTGTGTGTGAGTTCAAAAAGATCGTACACATGCCAAATTACTGAGACGGTTGCCATGACAACAGATTTCAAGCAATCACAGCCGTCATCTAATCAGGTTGAGATTGAGATAATGTCACGAGGAATAGATCTGTGTAATAGGAAAGGTAAATGTTCAACGGTTTTTTGAAATATCACGTACACATCCCAAGTTACCGAGATGGTTGCCATTGCAACATCAGGTTGAGAAAATTTCATGACGAATAGGTATCTACAATATGAAAGCTAAATGAAGTATCGCGTACACAAAAACACATGGACGGATGATCGGTTGGTCGGTCGGTCGCTCATTTTAATGTCTCCGTAATGTCTCCGACTTTGTTGGAGGGCCTGGGGAAGGGAAGAAGGAACTATCAGTTGGCTCTCTTTGGGAGTGTGTTTCCTATGTACTTCAAAGTTCCCATCATACGGCACCTTATTTTACATATACCTCTAAGTTTCCGTTGTAAATTGGCTTCAGACCAAAATTACCCTCATATATATGCAAGGGCTTTAAGTTGATAAATTTACTGGACAAAGCACAATCTTGTGAATTAATGAAGGCAAGTCTTGATGCACAATGTCTGCATGGCTTCGAGTTAAGAATAATATATTTTTTGTCAACATTTATCAAGAAAAGATCATTGTTAATGCAAAATTCAAGGCTTTAAAATAATCTCCAAGTGCCTTTGAACTTTAAATTATGTGGCAGTCAAATTACTATGATATCGTATGTAGCATTTGGATGCTGGTTGCATTATTGCTGAGAGTGCGGTTGTGTTGCGCTGATGCAATACACCCGTTACAAGTCAGCTGGTGCTCATTTTGCTGACCTCGGAAGGATGACAGACTGAGTCAACCCAGCTAGTGTTAATTCAACGGCATGATAGGAGCTCAAACTCAGGACCCGAAGATCTCACGCCAGCCACCTTAACTGTTAATACAACACCAGGCTTGACAGTAAAAAGAAGCAACCTTTTTGTAAACCCCTGGAAATTGAATTATCTTCTTCTTCCTCTTTTCTTCTTCTTCTTCTTCTTCAACGGTTCAAATTATTATTCCCATGTTGTGGAACCTGCTGGCCAGGCATCATGATGTTCGACTGAAGATGATTTGGGTACGGATTTGTAATTGTTTTTTGTAACTCGCCTACTCTTCACTAAAAGAACGAATGGGATTTTTAACACCCAGCAACAACCATACCGGTGGATGTTTTCTCCAGCATAATGTCCTTCCGATGGATGGCGCACACATTGATCGATTATCCTGCCTGTAAAACACCAGAATGGCATTTTATAGCTGTGGATCGAGATTTGAATCCAGGCTAGACAGGTCGAAAGTGAGTGCGCACACCTCCAAGCTCTGCTGCCATCCCTTACTCCCTGGAAAAAAAATTAACAAAGTTTGTTAATAACAGATTTTAACATTTTGGTAGGAGGGAGTCGAGGAGTTGTGGCACTGGCACCACCAACCTAGTACATCTCAGGATATTTAAAAGTCAACACGGACACGTATCAAGCAACTTTGATGAAAGCTAAAGTATAAAGTTTTCACCTCGAGAGCAGAAAGTTTTCACATCTGGAGTAGAATGTTTTCACATCGAGAGTAAAAAGTTTTTACATCTAGAGTGGAAAGTTTTTACATCTAGAATAGAAAGTTTTCACATCTAGAGTGGAAAGTTTTCACATCTAGAATAGAAATTTTTTCACATCTAGAGTGGAAAGTTTTCACATCTAGAGTGGAAAGATTTCACATCAAGAGTAGAAAGTTTTCACATCTCTAGTATAAGGTTTTCACATCTGGAGTAGAAAGTTTTCACATCTCTAGTATAAGGTTTTCACATCTGGAGTAGAAAGTTTTCAAATTAGAGTATAAATTAATTAATTAGTTTTCACAAGGAGAGATGCAGAAAATACGGCAAAATGGAGAAGATTGTCATGGGGACCGCAAGGCTAACACCCGCTCTAGCAGGGAAAATGGCCTTAAAATGCAGGTTGTTGTTGTTGTATCTAGAGTAAAGTTTTTACATCTAGAGTAGAAAGTTTTCATATCTAGAGAAGAAAGTTTTTACATTGAGTGGAAAGTTTCCACATCTAGAGAAGAAAGTTTTTACATCCAGAGTGAAAAGTTTTTACATCTAGAGTGGAAAGTTTTCACATCAAGAGTAGAAAGTTTTCACATCAAGAGTAGAAAGTTTTTACATCCAGAGTGGAAAGTTTTTACATCCAGAGTGGAAAGTTTTTACATCTAGAGTGGAAAGTTTTCACATTAGAGTATAAAGTTTTCACATCTAGAGTAGAAAGTTTTCACATCTAGAGAAGAAAGTTTTCACATCTAGAGTGGAAAGTTTTCATATCTAGAGTAGAAAGTTTTCACATCTGGAGTAGTAAGTTTTCACATCTATAGTATAAAGTTTTCACATCTAGAGTAGAAAGTTTTCACATCTAGAGTGGAAAGTTTTCACATCGAGAATGGAAATTTTTTCACATCTAGAGTGGAAAGTTTTCACATCTAGAGTGGAAAGATTTCACATCAAGAGTAGAAAGTTTTCACATCTCTAGTATAAGGTTTTCACATCTAGAGTAGAAAGTTTTCAAATTAGAGTATAAATTAATTAATTAGTTTTCACAAGGAGAGATGCAGAAAATAGGGCAAAATGGAGAAGATTGTCATGGGAACCGCAAGGCTAACCCCTGCTCTAGCAGGGAAAATGGCCTTAAAATGCAGGTTGTTGTTGTTGTATCTCGAGTAAAAAGTTTTTACATCTAGAGTAGAAAGTTTTCACATCTAGAGCAGAAAGTTTTTACATTGAGTGGAAAGTTTTCACATCTAGAGAAGAAAGTTTTTACATCCAGAGTGGAAAGTTTTTACATCTAGAGTGGAAAGTTTTCACATCAAGAGTAGAAAGTTTTCACATCAAGAGTAGAAAGTTTTTACATCCAGAGTGGAAAGTTTTTACATCTAGAGTGGAAAGTTTTCACATCAAGAGTAGAAAGTTTTCACATCAAGAGTAGAAAGTTTTCACATCTAGAGTAGAAAGTTTTCACATCTAGAGAAGAAAGTTTTCACATCTAGAGTGGAACGTTTTCATATCGAGAGTAGAAAGTTTTCTCATCTGGAGTAGTAAGTTTTCACATCTATAGTATAAAGTTTTCACATCTATAGTATAAAGTTTTCACATCTAGAGTGAAAGGTTTTCACATCTAGAGTAGAAAGTTTTCACATCTAGAGTAGAAAGTTTTCACATCTATAGTATTAAGTTTTCACATCTCGAGTAGAAAGTTTTCACATCTAGAGTAGAAAGTTTTCACAGCCAGAGTAGGAAAGTTGTCACATCTAGAGTAGAAAGTTTTCACATCTAGAGTAGAAAGTTTTCGCATCTGGAGTATAAAGTTTTCACATCTAGAGTGAAAGGTTTTCACATCTAGAGTATAAAGTATTCACATTTAGAGTAGAAAGTCTTCACATATAGAGTAGAAAGTCTTCAACATCTACTGTAGGAAGTTTTCACATCTAGAGTATAATGGTATAACGTTTTCACATCTAGAGTAGAAAGTTTTCACATCTAGAGTATAACGGTATAACGTTTTTACATCTAGAGTAGAAAGTTTTGACACCCATAGTCGAAAGTTTTCACATCTAGAGGAGAACGTTTTCACATCTAGAGTATAACGGTATAACGTTTTCACATCTAGAGTAGAAAGTTTTCACATCTAGAGGAGAACGTTTTCACATCTAGGGTATAACGGTATAACGTTTTCACATCCATAGTCGAAAGTTTTCACATCTAGAGTATAACGGTATAACGTTTTCACATCTAGAGTAGAAAGTTTTCACATCTAGAGGAGAACGTTTTCACAACCAGAGTATAACGGTATAACGTTTTCACATCTAGAGTAGAAAATTTTCACATCTAGAGGAGAACGTTTTCACATCCATAGTCGAAAGTTTTCACATCTAGAGTAGAAAGTTTTCACATCTAGAGTAGAAAGTTTTGACATCCATAGTCGAAAGTTTTCACATCTAGAGGAGAACGTTTTCACATCTAGAGTATAACGGTATTACGTTTTCACATCCATAGTCGAAAGTTTTCACATCTAGAGGAGAACATTTTCACATCTAGAGTATAACGGTATTACGTTTTCACATCCATAGTCGAAAGTTTTCACATCTAGAGGAGAACATTTTCACATCTGGAGTATAACGGTATTACGTTTTCACATCCATAGTCGAAAGTTTTCACATCTAGAGGAGAACATTTTCACATCTAGAGTATAACGGTATTACGTTTTCACATCCATAGTCGAAAGTTTTCACATCTAGAGGAGAACATTTTCACATCTAGAGTATAACGGTATTACGTTTTCACATCCATAGTCGAAAGTTTTCACATCTAGAGGAGAACATTTTCACATCTAGAGTATAACGGTATTACGTTTTCACATCCATAGTCGAAAGTTTTCACATCTAGAGGAGAACATTTTCACATCTAGAGGATAACGGTATTACGTTTTCACATCCATAGTCGAAAGTTTTCACATCTAGAGGAGAACATTTTCACATCTAGTGTATAACGGTATTACGTTTTCACATCCATAGTCGAAAGTTTTCACATCTAGAGGAGAACATTTTCACAACTAGAGTATAACGGTATTACGTTTTCACATCCATAGTCGAAAGTTTTCACATCTAGAGGAGAACATTTTCACATCTAGAGTATAACGGTATTACGTTTTCACATCCATAGTCGAAAGTTTTCACATCTAGAGGAGAACATTTTCACATCTAGATTATAACGGTATAAAGGTTTCACATCCATAGTCGAAAGTTTTCACATCTAGGGGAGAACGTTTTCACATCTAGAGTATAACGGTATAACGTTTTCACATCTAGAGTAGAAATTTTTCACATCTAGAGCAGAAAGTTTTCACATCTAGAGGAGAACGTTTTCACATCTAGAGTAGAACGTTTTCACATCTAGAGTATAATGGTATAACGTTTTCACATCTAGAGTAGAAAGTTTTCACATCTAGAGGAGAACGTTTTCACATCTAGAGGAGAACGTTTTCACATCTAGAGTATAACGGTATAACGTTTTCACATCTAGAGTATAACGGTATAACGTTTTCACATCTAGAGTAGAAAGTTTTGACATCCATAGTCGAAAGTTTTCACATCTAGAGTATAACGGTATAAAGTTTTCACATCCATAGTCGAAAGTTTTCACATCCATAGTCGAAAGTTTTCACATCTCGGGGAGAACGTTTTCACATCTCGAGTATAACGGTATAACGTTTTCACTTCTAGAGTATAACGGTATAACGTTTTCACATCCTGAGTATAACGGTATAACGTTTTCACTTCTAGAGGAGAACGTTTTCACATCTAGAGGAGAACGTTTTCACATCTAGAGGAGAACGTTTTCACATCTAGAGGAGAACGTTTTCACATCTAGAGTATAACGGTATAACGTTTTCACATCTAGAGTATAACGGTATAACGTTTTCACTTCTAGAGGAGAACGTTTTCACATCTAGAGTATAACGGTATAACGTTTTCACATCTAGAGTATAACGGTATAACGTTTTCACATCTAGAGTATAACGGTATAACGTTTTCACATCTAGAGTATAACGGTATAACGTTTTCACATCTAGAGTATAACGGTATAACGTTTTCACATCTAGAGTAGAAAGTTTTCACATCTAGAGGAGAACGTTTTCACATCCAGAGTATAACGGTATAACGTTTTTACATCTAGAGTAGAAAGTTTTGACACCCATAGTCGAAAGTTTTCACATCTAGAGGAGAACGTTTTCACATCTAGAGTATAACGGTATAACGTTTTCACATCTAGAGTAGAAAGTTTTCACATCTAGAGGAGAACGTTTTCACATCTAGGGTATAACGGTATAACGTTTTCACATCCATAGTCGAAAGTTTTCACATCTAGAGGAGAACGTTTTCACAACCAGAGTATAACGGTATAACGTTTTCACATCTAGAGTCGAAAATTTTCACATCTAGAGGAGAACGTTTTCACATCCATAGTCGAAAGTTTTCACATCTAGAGTAGAAAGTTTTCACATCTAGAGTAGAAAGTTTTGACATCCATAGTCGAAAGTTTTCACATCTAGAGGAGAACGTTTTCACATCTAGAGTATAACGGTATTACGTTTTCACATCCATAGTCGAAAGTTTTCACATCTAGAGGAGAACATTTTCACATCTAGAGTATAACGGTATTACGTTTTCACATCCATAGTCGAAAGTTTTCACATCTAGAGGAGAACATTTTCACATCTAGAGTATAACGGTATTACGTTTTCACATCCATAGTCGAAAGTTTTCACATCTAGAGGAGAACATTTTCACATCTAGAGTATAACGGTATTACGTTTTCACATCCATAGTCGAAAGTTTTCACATCTAGAGGAGAACATTTTCACATCTAGAGTATAACGGTATTACGTTTTCACATCCATAGTCGAAAGTTTTCACATCTCGAGGAGAACATTTTCACATGTAGAGTATAACGGTATTACGTTTTCACATCCATAGTCGAAAGTTTTCACATCTAGAGGAGAACATTTTCACATCTAGAGTATAACGGTATTACGTTTTCACATCCATAGTCGAAAGTTTTCACATCTAGAGGAGAACATTTTCACAACTAGAGTATAACGGTATTACGTTTTCACATCCATAGTCGAAAGTTTTCACATCTAGAGGAGAACATTTTCACATCTAGATTATAACGGTATAAAGGTTTCACATCCATAGTCGAAAGTTTTCACATCTAGGGGAGAACGTTTTCACATCTAGAGTATAACGGTATAACGTTTTCACATCTAGAGTAGAAATTTTTCACATCTAGAGTAGAAAGTTTTCACATCTAGAGGAGAACGTTTTCACATCTAGAGGAGAACGTTTTCACATCTAGAGTATAATGGTATAACGTTTTCACATCTAGAGTAGAAAGTTTTCACATCTAGAGGAGAACGTTTTCACATCTAGAGGAGAACGTTTTCACATCTAGAGTATAACGGTATAACGTTTTCACATCTAGAGTATAACGGTATAAAGTTTTCACATCTCGGGGAGAACGTTTTCACATCTAGAGTATAACGGTATAACGTTTTCACTTCTAGAGTATAACGGTATAACGTTTTCACATCCTGAGTATAACGGTATAACGTTTTCACTTCTAGAGGAGAACGTTTTCACATCTAGAGGAGAACGTTTTCACATCTAGAGGAGAACGTTTTCACATCTAGAGGAGAACGTTTTCACATCTAGAGTATAACGGTATAACGTTTTCACATCTAGAGTATAACGGTATAACGTTTTCACTTCTAGAGGAGAACGTTTTCACATCTAGAGTATAACGGTATAACGTTTTCACATCTAGAGTATAACGGTATAACGTTTTCACATCTAGAGTATAACGGTATAACGTTTTCACATCTAGAGTAGAAATTTTTCACATCTAGAGTAGAAAGTTTTCACATCTAGAGTATAACGGTATAACGTTTTCACATCTAGAGTAGAAATTTTTCACATCTAGAGTAGAAAGTTTTCACATCTAGAGTATAACGGTATAACGTTTTCACATCTAGAGTATAACGGTATAACGTTTTCACATCTAGAGTATAACGGTATAACGTTTTCACATCTAGAGTATAACGGTATAACGTTTTCACATCTAGAGTATAACGGTATAACGTTTTCACATCTAGAGTATAACGGTATAACGTTTTCACATCTAGAGTATAACGGTATAACGTTTTCACATCTAGAGTATAACAGTATAACGTTTTCACATCTAGAGTATAACAGTATAACGTTTTCACATCTAGAGTATAACGGTATAACGTTTTCACATCTAGAGTAGAAATTTTTCACATCTAGAGTAGAAAGTTTTCACATCTAGAGTATAACGGTATAATGTTTTCACATCTAGAGTAGAAATTTTTCACATCTAGAGTAGACAGTTTTCACATCTAGAGTATAACGGTATAACGTTTTCACATCTAGAGTATAACGGTATAACGTTTTCACATCTAGAGTAGAAATTTTTCACATCTAGAGTAGAAAGTTTTCACATCTAGAGTATAACGGTATAACGTTTTCACATCTAGAGTATAACGGTATAACGTTTTCACATCTAGAGTATAACGGTATAACGTTTTCACATCTAGAGAATAACGGTATTGTAGCGGTTACCGCTGGATGCACACAATCGCCTTGCACCGGCCAGAACACGGCCAGACGCGCCTCTCCCGGGCATGCCCGGACTCACTGTTCCCGGGCACGCCCGAACCTCCCGGGCACGCCCGCTATCGCCTATCCAGGGCTCGCCCAGAGCGCCCGGGCACGCCCAGCCTCGACTTGCCAGGCCGCAGCCAAACACGCCCGGGCAGGTCCAGACTCGCCTTTCCAAGGCTCGCCCTTGACACCCGGGCATGCCCGGTATAGCTTTTGCCGGGCAAACTTCCCGACATAAATGTGTATATATATTGCTGCCCGATAAACGGGCTTGTGAGAATACCTGAGCTGTTTTGTTTCAATAAAGCAACTTGGACGAATTCCGTCTTTGGTCGCGTCAATTCTTTCGACTTGCGTTGGAGCGCAGTTCCTTCATTGGTGACCTACCGACATGGATACGGCAGTGACGCTTAAACTGCCTACCTTCTGGGAGGCTCACGCGGCTGTTTGGTTCGCTCAGGCGGACTCTCAGTTCACCCTGCGAGGCATCACCGCGGACGACACCCGCTTCCACCATGTTGTGGCGGCGCTCGGTTCCGCCACCGCGGCCCGCGCCTTGAGCCTCCTTGAGCACCCGCCGGCTGCTGACAAATACGACGCGCTGAAGACACTCCTCCTCGACGCTTTCGCCCTCTCACCGGCAGCACGCGCACGGCGGCTGCTCGCTCTGCCCGAGCTCGGCGACATGCGCCCGTCAGAGCGCATGGACTATATGCTCTCGTTGCTCGGTGAGCACTCTCCGGATTTTCTGTTCCGCGAGCTGTTCCTTCGCCAGCTGCCTCACCCGGTACGCCTCGCCCTGGCTGGCACGTTGATCACGGATTCCCGCGCCCTCGCCAGGGAAGCCGATAAGATCTCCTCGGCGGGCCAGCACATCGGCGCGGTTACCTGGAGCCCGCCGCCGTCCGAGGCGACGCCCACGACGCCCGAGCGCCCTGCGCGGTTGGAGGCCGAACTGCCGGTGCAACTGGCGGCCGCCACGCCGCACCGCCCGCTTCCGACACGACGGCCGGGGCCTCCACCTGACCGGGCGTGGTGTTATTACCACGCCAGGTTCGGACACAAGGCTCGGACGTGCCGGCCCCCGTGCACTTTCGGCAGGTCGGGAAACGGCCGGGCCGGCGTTCATTCCCAGCCATGAGCGCCGGCCACTCGGGCAACTTGCTGTTTATTCGGGACAAAGCGTCTGGGCGGCGTTTCCTGTGTGACACCGGCGCCCAACTGAGCGTCATACCCGCCTCCGAGCAGGACAGGCAGGACGCCGTTTGCGGCCCCTCTTTGGTTGCTGCTAATGGCTCGGCCATACGCACTTTCGGCCCACGCGTCGTCACCCTCTGCTTCGGCAGCCAGCGTTTTCAATGGACTTTTGTGACCGCCTGCGTCCCCATGGCTTTGCTGGGCGCCGACTTCCTCTGCGCGCACGGGCTGCTGGTCGACGTCAAACGTCGTCGCCTTGTCAACGCCGAGACCTTCAGCTCCCTGGTGTGCACGATGAGCAGCTCCGCGCCGACCGAACTGGCGTGCGCCCTCCCGGCAGCGAACGAGTTCGCTCGCCTGCTCGCGGAATTCCCGGCCCTCACGCGGCCGACGTTTTTGTCCGTCGCGGTGCAGCACAGGATCGAGCACCACATACCCACTACGGGCCCGCCGCCTCGACCCGGCCAAGCTCGCCGTGGCAAAGGCCGAGTTCGACGCGTTGGAGCACCTCGGCATCGTGCGGCGCTCCGATAGCACGTGGGCCTCACCACTGCACATCGTGCCAAAGCCGGGGGGTGGATGGCGCCCATGTGGCGACTACCGCCGTCTCAACGACGCTACCACCCCCGACAGGTACCCGATCCCGCATATTCAGGACTTTTCCGCCCGTTTGGTGGGACGGGTCATCTTTTCGAAAATTGACCTGATACGGGGCTACCACCAGGTACCTGTCCGGGCGGCCGACGTCCCGAAGACGGCCGTCATCACGCCGTTCGGCCTGTTCGAATTTTTGCGGATGCCGTTTGGCCTCAAGAATGCGGCCCAGGCGTTCCAGCGCTTGATGGACGGCGTGCTGCGCGACCTGCCGTTTCTTTTCGTCTATCTGGACGATATCCTCGTCGCCAGCACGTCCCGCGCCGAGCACCTCCTCCACCTCCGAACACTGTTCGGTCGCCTCAGCGAGCACGGCTTAATTGTCAACCCGGTCAAATGCCACTTCGGCGCGACGACCGTTGACTTTTTGGGCCACCGCATCACCAAGACCGGGGCCGTGCCGCTGCCGACCAAGGTCGAGGCCATCACCACGTTCCCGCGTCCCCGTTCCATCAAGGCCCTCCAAGAGTTCCTCGGCATGGTGAATTTTTATCACCGATTCGTGCCCCGCGCTGCTCAGCTCATGCAGCCCCTTTACGAGGCCCTCCGGGGCAAGCCGGCCAAGCATAACATTGTTTGGTCCGCGGCCATGGACGCGGCCTTCGCCAGCGCCAAACGGGCCCTCGCCGACGCAACGCTGCTGGCTCACCCGGTGCTCAACGCGCCCATCGCACTCACTACGGACGCCTCCAACTACGCAGTGGGCGCCGTCCATGAGCAATGGGTGGACGGGGTTTGGCAGCCACTCGCTTTTTTCAGCCGGCAACTCCGGCCGAACGAGTTAAACTACAGCACGTTCGACCGCGAGCTGCTCGGGCTATTCCTGGCCGTTCGCCATTTCCGACACCTCCTGGAGGGCCGCCCGTTCACGGCTTTCGTCGACCACAAGCCGTTGGTCTACGCAATGGCTAAGGTCACGGAGCCGTGGTCGGCCTGCCAGCAGCGCCACCTCTCCGCTGTGTCGGAGTTCACCACGGACATCCGGCACGTCGCCGGCAAAGACAACGCCGTGGCCGACTGTCTTTCTCGGGCCAGCGCGAACGCGGTCCACCTCGGCGTGGACTTCGCGCTCATGGCGGCCGACCAGACCACCGACGCCTCGGTGCAGGCACTCCGTGCGGCGGACACGGGCCTCCGCCTGGCCGACATTCCCTTTGCGGGCACCGTCCTGCTCTGCGACGTCTCCCAGGGCCAGCCTCGCCCCATCGTGCCCGTTTCCTGGCAGCGCCGCATCTTCGCCTCCATCCATGGCCTTTCTCACCCGGGCCGGAAAGCTTCTCAGAAGCTGGTGTTGGCGCGTTTCGTCTGGCACGGCCTTCGACGAAACATCCGCGACTGGGCCAACGCCTGCATGGCCTGCCAGCGGGTCAAGGTCCACAGCCACACCCAGGCCCCGCTGGCACCTTTCGCCGTGCCTGAACGGCGTTTCGACCACGTCCACGTGGACCTGGTGGGTCCCCTGCCCCCCTCGCGGGGGTTCACCCACCTGCTCACCATGGTGTACAGGACCACCAGGTGGCCGGAGGCCGTGCCCCTCGCCTCCACCACCACCGCCGACGTGGTGCAGGCGTTCATCGCCACCTGGGTCGCGCGCTTCGGCGCACCAGCGGACATCTCGTCCGACCGCGGCCCACAGTTCACGTCTGAGCTTTGGGGCGCGGTCGCCCGTTCATTGGGGGTCACGCTGCACCGCACCACGGCCTACCACCCCCAAGCCAACGGGTTGTGCGAGCGGTTTCACCGCTCCATGAAGGCCGCACTCATGGCCGGCCTTCAGGACGACGGTTGGGCCGACCGGCTGCCGTGGGTCCTTTTGGGCCTTCGCACGGCCCCCAAGGAAGACCTCCAGGCGTCCGCCGCCGAGCTCGTCTACGGCCAGCCACTCCGCGTCCCGGGCGAATTCGTGCCCGACGCTACCAGTCCCTGGTCCGCCGCTCGCCAGCGCTCGGACCTCCAGGAGGCCGCCCGACGATTTGCCCCCATGCCGACGTCCCGCCACGGTGGCCCCCAGTCCTACGTCCCCCCGGCGCTTCGCACAGCGGAGTACGTCTTTGTGCGTCATGAGTATGACGCGCACCGGGGGCCACTCCGGCCGCCATACTACGGGCCCTTCCGGGTCCTGCGACGGGGCGACAAGTCTTTCATCGTCGACTTCGGCAGCCGGCCGGACCGGATTTCTGTGGACCGCCTCAAACCGGCGCACATGGACGTCGACCGACCACCACGGTTGGCCCTTCCTCCGCGGCAAGGCCGCCCCCCGTCCACAGTTCCCCCCGCTCGACCACCCACCACCACGTCGGACCCCTCCCCACGACCCTCCAGGGGTCACTTCGGCCGGGTCATCCGGACCCCCCTTAAATTGACCCTGCCGGTGCAGGTCGACTCTGGAGGGGCGTGTGTAGCGGTTACCGCTGGATGCACACAATCGCCTTGCACCGGCCAGAACACGGCCAGACGCGCCTCTCCCGGGCATGCCCGGACTCACTGTTCCCTGGCACGCCCGAACCTCCCGGGCACGCCCGGTCTCGTCTTTCCAGGGCATGCCCGCTCTCGCCTTTCCAGGGCTCGCCCAGATCGTCCGGGCATGCCCGCTATCGCCTTTCCAGGGCTCGCCCAGAGCGTCCGGGCATGCCCGCTATCGCCTTTCCAGGGCTCGCCCAGAGCGCCTCGGCACGCCCAGCCTCGACTTGCCAGGCCGCAGCCAAACACGCCCGGGCAGGTCCAGACTCGCCTTTCCAAGGCTCGCCCTTGACACCCGGGCATGCCCGGTATAGCTTTTGCCGGGCAAACTTCCCGACATAAATGTGTATATATTGTTACGGACACGGCTAAAGATGTTGCTTGACCGAGCGGAATGGCCGCCGTGTTCGTACAGTTTACCCGATTACCCCCAACTCACCCGATTCCACTCGAACGTTGCCCAAATCGCGCTACGCTAAATCAATGATGGAAAGGACACAACGACTGGGATAAATGAAACGACGCAAGGGGTACAGTTCTCAAGACCTCCGGAGGAGGATATAATTAGTGGTGGAGAAAAGGGGTAGATTACAAGGTAGAGTGAGGTAAAAGACACAGAAGAGATAGGCACTTAGATACAATCTTATCTATCCCAGACAGACCACAGACAAACGGAACAAGGCTGACTTACACAGGGATTGATGGCAGGGAAGGACAGGTCGGTTGATAGCACAAGGTGCACCTTGGCTCGGGGACAGGATCAAGCACGGTCCAAAAGATGCAGGGAGGCCTCACAGCGCTCGGAGGTGGCGTCTTTCTTTCTCCAAGCTCAGCGCGCATCTGACGTCACCTCCCTCTTCCTGCGCATGCTCAGCGGGGAGTCACACGCCCTCGGCTGGTTGGCTCCGCCCCAGATGGGACCGGTCCGCCGCTTCTATTGGGTGCGGGGGTTACCGGGCTCCGCCCTTGACGAGGAGCTGACAGCGAGCCCCTACTTGGTAACCCCGTCGAGCACATGTTCGATGGCGGCTCGTTGGAAAGGCCTGGTGCCCTCCCAACACCCCCTACCAACCAAGCCGGAGTGAGGACGTGCACTCCCCGTGCCACCGCCGTTGTTGTTGTTGTTGTTTCTGAACCGTGAGGAAGAGCTGCGGGGAGGTATTGGGAGGTCCTAAACTTCCTAACGGTGCCATACAATCACATTCTGGTGCAACGAAGGGTCAGAATTAATGGAAACGAATCCTTAACTGACATAGACTAAGAATAACTAGCAAGATGTCCTATAGTTGTCTAGGTGAGATGCGGTGGACCTGGATGCGACATTTAATGGGGGAAATAGGGGGAGGTCGGCTCTACAGAGTGTTGTTTACAGAAAATGGGACTAGGGAATGGGGGATTGGGATAGTTGGGAAGTATTGAGGAAATAGGGGAATATTTACAAGCGGATATGGATGGATGCAAATCCCATGTCCGCAACATTGCACCCTTCTCTACCTCGGGGCGTCCCGACCCGATAAACTTTTACCTACTTTAGTGTGGCACTCAGATGTAGTTCCCTCTACTATTAACTCAACCCTGAGTGCGACAGTTTTACAGATGTTCACAAATGAGTAAATATGTCCCCCTGCGACGTTGCACCCTTCTCCTAACAGAAGCACACCCACAGGATAGCCGAATCGCGGAAAGCATCCTCAAACTAAACATACAGCCGGTAGGGAGCATCATTTACACAAGACTACACTGATATTTACACTACGATCCAGGACCTGTTCTTTGAGGAACACATGCAGATGTTATGCATAGAGAGAGCACGCATGCCAGCATCGATACACCAACCCACGAGTGCCCTGTGGCCCTACGGCCTTTAATAATGTGCAGAGCACCCCGTCCAAGCACCAAAAGCACCACCCCATTATGTACAGTCAGCACCATCCGGTGCACCAATAATGTGTTCAATAAAAATGCACAATCAAGTGTCCATGGTCACCGGTGGTGTCGCAGCCGGCCGATGTTCTGCCGCTGGTCTTGCCTTCATGGAGTGCACTTGGCCTTCTGGCTTCTTTAGAAATAAAGAAAGGCGCCAACCGCGTCCATTTCTTAATTGTGGCCATCAGGGGGCCAACTAAAAGTGGTTCACCTGTATGGCATAGGTGCCACGTTGACCCAGAGGTCCATCCACGGGTGGTGCTTGACCGCAAAAGAACTGCGGTCCATTGTGGGCGGCCACAAAAATTACGGTCCATATGGTGTATCGATCCAGGCAGCAAGCAGCGGAAGTACAGGCCCACAACTGCGGAGCCAGCACCTCTCTCTCCTCTCTCTCTGCCCCAAAGCCAGATCCTCGGAGGTGGGAGACAAAAGAAGACAAGTGAGTAAGGTGGTAAGGGCGCAAAAGTGCACGCAATACTAGGTAATGCACACTAGGGGCACATGGGAACCAGGTGAGACAGGTACGTTCCTACCGTACGCCGCCCCCCCCCCCCACCAGGTAACCTACATTGCCCCTCCCTTACCCCTTACTGTATCCACAAAACACAACACTACCCATAAACATCTACTTTACACATCAACAAACGTCCCTACTGTCTTCCCCATTCCTCCCATAAACCAAATTCGTCTTCTCTCCCTCCTAACCAATCAACTTTGCCATTTCCAACTCTCATCAAAATTTGCCATCACCAATTCATCATCAGTCCCTCCTAAGGAGGGAGAGATGGAATCACCCCAATGTCTTATCCACGTCGTGATGCGTCTCACAAATCCAAACAGCAATTCTCATTTCCTGCAACACAAAACAAAGAAACACAGGTGTGGAGTCATCATCATCACCTCAGGTAAGTGGCTGCGTATGGTGCGACAGGTTCATCAATCCTAACTATTTCCTAAATGACTTTAACAACTTTACATTACCCGGGGTCTTTCCCTGCCAATCCATTGGCCAACTTACACTATGGGTTCTAAAAACCAATTCCCATTGACCAAACTGTGGTGCTTCTCAAGTTGGGGTCTCACTCCCCCGATTCATCACTCGGTGCCCCCGCACAATTTCGGTGGCTGGGTCGTGTGACGCTCCCAGCTGGTCCGCCCACCTGCACACCTCCACCACTGTTGTTGCCTACCGAGCTCACCTGCTCCTCACCCTAACCTAACTAACTGGGGAAGGCCCTCTCGCACTCTCACCCCCTCAGTGCCCTCTCTGGCACGGGCTGCCCGATCCACACCCGGGATCCTCAGGCACCCACTGACACTAACGGCTCCCAGAGCCCACCTGCGGCCTCACCTGGCCGACATCTAACAGTGGCGGAGTGCCCAACCATTCACACTCATACTAACAGGCCACACGACCAGCCAATTTCACCACACCAATGCACCCATCCACAATACCATTCTGCATCCGCACCACAAATGCCAATATCCAACCACAATTTACCTATACCTTCTAACTATTCTTTAAACTACCCTCCCCGGGTACTCGTGCAAAGGGGTCCACTCTTCCCCCATCCACACCTTCGCACCATGCACACCACTCCGTACCACTTACTCCAACTCTCTCCACACCACTCATTCTCTGCTCCATATATTCCACACACCTGTACTTGCACACCTGTGCTCACATACTTGGTGCCGCCTGCACCCTTCTCTCCCCAAGCGCATTCGCGCTGATCCACAACACTCACTACTCATACACTGCTCCACACACCTGTCCAGTTCTCACACAGCATCATCTCATCTAACTACTCCCCTCTGAAACTTGCGCTTCCCAGTCGTCCCTTTAAACTATTGCGCTCCCTCGTCATTATCATCCACTCTAATCTACCTGCGTCCCCACTACAGGTATCAGTCACTATCTAAACCTTAACGTTACCTAATGTCATCTTCGCTAGATCCCTACACACAATATCCTAACCCACCCGGGCTAGTTTTCACTGCCATACACCCCCTAAGCTAGTGCTCCTTTGCCCCCCCTTAAGTTCTTCCTCTAACTCCACCTTATTTTTTTCTATGTGCTCCCGCACCTCCCGCTCTTTAACCTCCATCACCTCTACCACCTTGTTCATTTTCCTCATCAGGTCCTCATGTACCGTCTGACACTCTTTTTTAATTACCCCTACGTCCTTTTTCATCTCCTTCTGTGTCGATTTTAAACCCTCTATTACCGCTGTGTTCTTCTTTACCTGGTCCCCCAACTCCTTTTGTCCCACTGTCAGTTGTTCTACTCCCAGCGTCAACTCCTCTATACCACCTTGCAATTTTACAGTCCCCTTTCTCACCTCCTTCTCCATGCGCTCCTTACAGTGCCTCACCTCCTGGCGCACTCCTCCGACCTCCTCACTCACCCCTCTTCTGATCTCTTCTCCCATCACTTGCATCTCCTGCCCAGATGCCACCCTCATCTGCTCCATTTCCTCCCTGTGAGCATCCAATTTAGTTTCTACCCCCATTCTGACCCCCTCTATCTGCTGCCCCATTTGTTTAACTTCCCTTTCCGCTTGGTCCCTCATGTCCCTCAATTTGCCTTCCATACTGTTTTCTAACCCCTCTAACCCCTATTTCATCCCTTCCATTTGATTCTCTTGAGCGGCCATTCTGTTTTCTACCCCCGTTAACCCCTTTTTCACCTCTTTTATTCCATTGTCTAACCCCTCAAATTTCTTGTCTAATCCCTCACCGGTACCCCTCGCTTCGTCCCTCATTACCCCCATTTGGCCCTCCAATCGCTCACCCTGAGCATCCATCCGGTTCCCCATTACCCCCATTTGGCCCTCCAATCGCTCACTCTGAGCATCCATTTTTGCTTCTAGCCCCATATTTGCCATTAGTATGGTTGCATTAATCTGCGCCATGAGGTCCCGCACATCAATTCCCGCTATTTGCGCAGCGGGCACGGCTACCCCGTGCTCGTGCGAGCCGCCACTTTGTGCGTCTGATACCACGTGCGCGAGGACGCCATTTTGCGAACCTGCGCCCTCACTGCTTCGCTCTCCTCTTGTCCCTCAATTTGGTCCTGGATCGACCCTGCCTCACTCTCCTCTACCGGAACCCAGCCATCTTGATCTGCCATAGCGCGACTTTCAAAATTCGGGTTTTTATTTTAAAACAAAACAAATTTCACAGTTAATAATTTCGAGCGCGTGAAGTGCGCTTCGGGTCCAATCTCACTTCCTGACACCAATTGTTACGGACACAGCTAAAGATGTTGCTTGACCGAGCGGAATGGCCGCCGTGTTCGTACAGTTTACCCGATTACCCCCAACTCACCCGATTCCACTCGAACGTTGGCCAAATCGCGCTACGCTAAATCAATGATGGAAAGGACACAACGACTGGAATAAATGAAACGACGCAAGGGGTACAGTTCTCAAGACCTCCGGAGGAGGATATAATTAGTGGTGGAGAAAAGGGGTAGATTACAAGGTAGAGTGAGGTAAAAGACACAGAAGAGATAGGCACTTAGATACAATCTTATCTATCCCAGACAGACCACAGACAAACGGAACAAGGCTGACTTACACAGGGATTGATGGCAGGGAAGGACAGGTCGGTTGATAGCACAAGGTGCACCTTGGCTCGGGGACAGGATCAGGCACGGTCCAAAAGATGCAGGGAGGCCTCACAGCGCTCGGAGGTGGCGTCTTTCTTTCTCCAAGCTCAGCGCGCATCTGACGTCACCTCCCTCTTCCTGCGCATGCTCAGCGGGGAGTCACACGCCCTCGGCTGGTTGGCTCCGCCCCAGATGGGACCGGTCCGCCACTTCTATTGGGTGCGGGGGTTACCGGGCTCTGCCCTTGACGAGGAGCTGACAGCGAGCCCCTACTTGGTAACCCCGTCGAGCACACGTTCGATGGCGGCTCGTTGGAAAGGCCTGGTGCCCTCCCAACACCCCCTACCAACCAAGCCGGAGTGAGGACGCGCACTCCCCGCGCCGCCGCCGTTGTTGTTGTTGTTGTTTCTGAACCGTGAGGAAGAGCTGCGGGGAGGTATTGGGAGGTCCTAAACTTCCTAACGGTGCCATACAATCACATTCTGGTGCAACGAAGGGTCAGAATTAATGGAAACGAATCCTTAACTGACATAGACTAAGAATAACTAGCAAGATGTCCTATAGTTGTCTACGTGAGATGCGGTGGACCTGGATGCGACATTTAATGGGGGAAATAGGGGGAGGTCGGGTCTACAGAGTGTTGTTTACAGAAAATGGGACTAGGGAATGGGGGATTGGGGATAGTTGGGAAGTATTG
>NC_136262.1:24476543-24671543 GCF_964187855.1 Myxine glutinosa | reverse complement strand
TGGGATTACGGACAGTAAAATTACAGTTCAGTACTTCGTGTAATCCCCACGAGCATTCAGGAGAGCACGTACACGTCGAGGCATGCTGTTCACGAGATTTGCCAAGGTTTGGACAGGAATCGCTTGCCATGCAGTGACAATAGCCTGCTGCAATTCACGCACAGAGGGCGGCTGCTGGACCAAGTTGTCGATTTGACGCGTTAATTCTGCCCACAAGTTCTCGATCGGATTCATATCCGGGGACATGGCAGGCCACTCCATATGCTCGACACCACGGTCAACAAGAAAGTGTTGGAGCATGCGAGCACGATGAGGCCATGCATTGTCATCTTGGAAGACAAAGTTTCCTCGAAAGGCTGCACGAGCAAATGGCAGCAATGTTTCTTCCAGAATGGCCCTGTACTTGAACTGGTTCAGGTTTCCATTCAGAACAACCAGGTCAGTTTTGCCCCCTGCATGACAAGCAGCCCAAACGGTCACCCCACCGCCTCCAGCTTGGACTATTGGCACTATACAATCTTCGTTGTAGGCTTCATGCACTTGTCTGCACACTCGGACGCGGCCATCTTGACGATAGACCAGAAATCTAGACTCGTCACTGAAGGTCACGTGATTCCAGTGTGTTGGCTGCCATTGACGGTGCTCTCTGGCCCATTGCAAGCAGCGCTGGCTGTGTTGTCTGGTCAGGCGTGGCTTTCTCAGGGGACGCCTGGCACGATAGCCTGCTTGAACCAGTCGTTGGTTGACTAGCCTTCTGGATACAGACACATTTGTCAGTTGCTGCCACTCAGCCCGAAGCCGATTAGCTGACTTGGTACGGCCATTGCAGACTAACCGGTGCAGCTGGTGATAATCTCTCCTTGTGATTCTGTGGGGACGTCCTGGCCTCGGTATTGGAGTAGGGACACCCCTCTGAGCATTTCGTTTCAGGATCTTTGACACCTGACCTTGAGTGATGCCATACTGCCAAGCAATAGCACGCTGTTTCATGCCGGAATTTCATAAAGCCACAACTCCATGACAAACAGCATTGTCAAGTTGACGGACCATCTCCAGAGGATTCGGCAATAACTTTTGCAGACGTGCAGCAGTTGTTTTCCACTAATATAGAACCAACAACCCTTATATACCCGATTGTGAAGCCAATCGTCAAATGTACCTGTCCCTACATTTTGTCACACCACCTGTGATATAATCCTGTTATTGACTTCTTGCTGCGAAAGACAATCAGTGACATGGTTCTTTTGACAAAGAAATGACCGAAGCGTAAAATAAACTCACCAGATTGATATACCGAGTTCAGAAAGTAAACCCAAGTCAAGAAAAAAAAAATTCCATATTAAATGCCAAGTCTGTATATATATAGGTCACGGCGAGGTCACGTCTTTTCGAAGCTGTTCCATGCGCTCACGCTTTCGAAGCTAAGTGATCCTTCTCAATTGTGTTTTTGTCGAGACTGTATCTATCTTTCGGTGTATGTACCTATAGCGTATCTTTTGGAAAATTTTCGGTGCTAATTTTTCGTACATGTATACACAATCGTCGGTTAATGCGTATCGAGTATTCTGCGGCCTAGTACTCGTAGACTTGGCTACCGTACCGTCTCCGACCTTGTGGTTTTGTTTTTCTCTCAGCGATTCGTCGAATGCGCTGCATTTATTTTCGTTCTCTGTTTCGTCCCAGTCGTTCACCCCATACCTCCTTGTTTAATATCTCTACTCAAAAAAAAAAAACCCCAAAAAATATTTCCTTCCCAGGTCTTATTCGTTTATTTGTTGTTCTTTTTTGTTCATTACCTTCGCAAAAGCGGAAGGTTATGTTTTGATCGCTGTGTATTTATTTGTATGTCTGTGTGTGTGTATGTTAATCGCATAACTCAAAAAGTATTCAACCGAATTGCATGAAATTTGGTGGGATGATTGGTTATTATACGGGACACATTTGATTAGATTTTGGGAAACAGATTTGCTCAAATTCTGACTATTTTTAACTCGATCGTATTTCACTCAAAGTTATGAGCGACTGAAGAAGAAGATGTCCATCCAGGACGTCATCACTATAACGCGATCTCCCGCGATCATTTCAACCTCAAAAAAAATTATAATTGCAGATTTGACAATAGATGAGGCATATTAACAAACGAATGAAACAGATTTGCTCAAATTCTGACTATTTTTAACTCGATCGTATTTCACTCAAAGTTATGCGCGACTGAAGAAGAAGATGTCCATCCAGGACGTCATCCCTATAACGCGATCTCCCGCAATCATTTCAACCTCAAATGAAATTCAAATTGCAGATTTGTCAATCGGGGAGGCATATTAACAGACGAATGAAACAGATTTGCTCAAATTCTGACTATTTTTAACTCGATCGTATTTCACTCAAAGTTATGAGCGACTGAAGAAGAGGATGTCCATCCAAGACGTCATCCCTATAACGCGATCTCCCGCAATCATTTCAACCTCAAATGAAATTCAAATTGCAGATTTGTCAATCGGGGAGGCATATTAACAGACGAATGAAACAGATTTGCTCAAATTCTGATTTTTAAAAATCGATCGCATTTCACATAAAGTTTCACATCGCATACACTCCCATGCCAAGTACAGAACAGTAGCTGCGGCGAAGGTATGCGCTCTACCGAGTGCCCGGATTCTAGTTCATTCTTCGTTCGCGATCACGCGATCACGTGATTAGAAATGTATAATCTCTCCTGTGAACAACTATTTTCTCTCATATATTATAACACCCTTTTCTTCTTTTCCTACAAAAGGATGCTTTCGTCTTGCTCACCAAATCTATTCATTCCAAAAATATATATATAATACCATCTCTTACAGTTCCTCCTTTCTACATTCCCTAAACTATCCAGAACTCCACCCCTCCTTCAGTGTCCTCAAACATATTTTTGACTCAAAGGTCTCAAACTCATTTTGCAAAAAATGTTCGTTTCCCATGAATCGTTCACTTTTCAAAATCCAATCTCACCCCTCCCCTCCAAATCCTCCCCATCACCCATCCCTTTCAAATCTCCCCCCTTGCCCCTTCCCTCCCCTCCCTCCTAAACTCCCCCCACACCCCTCCCCTCCGAGACTCTCCCTCGCTCCTCCCCTCCTAGACTCCCCTCTCACCCCTCCTCCTCAAAGCATCCTCCCTGCTTCTTCCCCCTTCCAACTTTCACCTTCATCTCCCCCAACCTTCTGCCTCGCTCTTCCTCCTCCTCAAATAACACCTCACTGTGCCTCACCCAATCTCCATCAAACCTTTTGTCCGCCCCATTCTTCCCTTTCTCCAAGCTATTCTGAAATCTCTGAAATCTCTGACACACCTTCAACAGCTCTCCCTACCTCTTCCTCCTCTTCCACATCTTACCCTACCCCTCCCCCCCCCCTGTTCTGGACCCGATGCTCCCCCTTCCTCTTCATTAACGGTATGGACCTCAAACATCCGGGGCCTTCGCTCAAACTTGACTGATCTCTCCATACAGGTTGCTTCTGACAAACCAGATGTGATCTGCTTAACAGAAACTTTCCTCCTTCATGATGTCTCTGATGCCTTGGTATCTCTCCCAGGTTACTCCCTCTTCCGGTATGATAGACCTGAGCCTCGTCCTGGAGGTGGGGTTGCTATCTTTATAAAAAACTCTCTTCCTCACTCGCCCTCCACTGCCCTCTCTCCACCTCACCCCCAGGAATACCTTTGGCTACGGCTTCCCCTTCGCTCCCACCTTTTGTTCATATGTGTGTTGTACCGTCCACCAAACAGCGATGACTCCATCTACATCTCGCTGTCTGATAATATGGACCAACTTCTATCTACCCATCCCAACTCTCTCTTCCTCATATGTGGTGATTTCAATTGTCACCATGCCAGTTGGCTGGGTGTGGGTACCTCTCTCACCAGCCATGGCTCTTCAGCAAAGGACTTCTGCGACTCACTGGGACTGACACAATCTGTCAATTTCCCGACCCGGATCTCAGTCAACGGAGCATCTTCTCTTCTGGATTTGGTTATGACAAACTTCCCTGAAAATGGCTGCTGCTCTTCTGCTCCAATCGGCTCATCTTATCATGTGCTTGGCAAAGTGGACATCTCTCTGACCATTCTCAGAGAGCCTCCTCAGCATCGACGAGTCTGGCATTTCACTCAGGCCAACTGGCACGGTCTTCAAGCAGCCATCAATCATCTGGACTGGTCTCCCATCTCTACCGCCTCTGACATCAACTCATCCTGGGAATTCTTTCAAAGTAAATTGCTCTCTCTCATGCACAGATTTATCCCATCTCGTCTTCAGTTGTCATACCCTTCCTCCCGTCCATGGTACACGGAATCTTGTGGTGAGGCTGTTGCCCTGAAACAACTTGCTTTCGTCTCCTGGAAAGCAAATCCAACGGAAGGAAATCTCATTTCCTTTCACAAAGCCCGAAACAAGTGTGTGTCCACCCTCAGGAGAGCCAGGAAACAATATCTCACTGTTCTCAAGACCGAACTCTCTTATCTGTCTCCCTCTTCCAAATCCTGGTGGCGTCTGGTCAAATCTGTTTCTGGTGTTTGTTCCCCCTCCATCCCCTCCCTCACCTCAAACGGCTTAACGGCTGACTCCGCACGTGAAAAAGCTGAATGCCTCAACTCTGTGTTTGCCTCTAAATCTTGTGTCCCAAACCCATCCCTCTCTGTACCCACCGTACCCAGTCGTACCCAGCTGCTCCTGGACTCTGTGTCCTTTCCTCCTGACAAGGTGGAAAAGTTTCTGTCAACCCTCGACTCTGATTCTGCAACTGGTCCTGACGGCATCAGCCCACGGATCCTAAAATCATGTGCTTCCGCTCTTTCACTCCCTCTTTCTGTTCTCTTCACCCTCTCCTTTGCTCAAGGTCATCTGCCATCTGCTTGGAAATCAGCCAACATCACCGCTTTGCACAAAAAAGGTGCAAAAACAGATCCCAGCAACTACAGACCAATCAGCCTTCTCCCAATTATCAGCAAAGTCATGGAATCCATCATTGCTTCAGATATGAAATCTTTCCTCTTCTCCAATGGCTTGATCTCTGATCATCAATTTGGTTTCAGACCTGGTCACTCTACTCTGGACATGCTGCTTCTGCTTTCTCAACAATGGATGGAGGTCCTCAACGCCAAACAGGAAATTAGAGCCGTCTCCCTTGACATTTCACGTGCCTTCGATACGGTCTGGCACCCTGCTCTGCTCACCAAACTCTCCTCCTTTGGTATCCATGGAAATCTCCACGCATGGCTGGCGGACTTCCTCTCTGGTCGTAGTCAACGTGTGGTCCTGAATGGGTTTCTCTCATCTCCTCCTCCTGTTCAGGCTGGAGTTCCCCAAGGTAGTGTTCTGGGCCCTGTGCTTTTTCTGGTCTTCATCAATGATCTCTCTGACTCTCTTGAAAATCCTCTCTATCTCTTTGCTGACGAGTCTACTCTCTGTCGCTCCATTCCTCATCCCTCAGATCGGCAGTCTGCAGCCTCCTCACTCTCTGCAGACCTGGACAAAATCACAGACTGGGCAAACAAATGGAACATGTCTTTCAATCCTGACAAATCTCACACTCTTACGATGTCTCTCCGAAAAGACCGACTGGAAAACCCTCCCATCCACTTTCTGAATAATCCTCTCCAAGAAGTTCTGTCACTCAAGCTTTTGGGTCTCACTATTTGCCATGATCTTTCCTGGGAAAACCACATTTCAAATCTGGCCTCCAAAGCCAGTCGCCGACTGGGCATCCTCCGTCGTGCGAAGTCCTTCCTTGGCACACCTGAGCTCCTCACCACATACAAGGCTTTCATCCGCAGCTCTATGGAATACTGCTCTCCCCTCTGGTCTGGTGCTCCTGCCTCACACCTAGCCCGTCTTCACGCTGTTGAAACCAAAGCGTTCAGAATCATTGGAATCTCCTGCGATGAAGCTAACTCCAAAGGCCTTTCACTCACTCACCGCAGGCAGGTTGGTGGTCTTTCCGTCTTCTACCGACTCCTCTCTGGCCTTGCCTCCCCAGCCCTCTCTGGGCTCTGTCCCCCAAATATTCCTACAGGTCGCACAAGATCTGCCTGCAACCCTCTTATGGTTAAACTGCCAAAATCAAGACTTTCTGCTCACCTTCACTCCTTCATTCCTCTTTTCTCCCACCTCTGGAACAAACTCCCTCACTCTCTTCAATCCCACTCCACCCTCCAGGTCTTTAAAACAGCTGTTCACCACCATCTCTTATCCTCCCCCATCCAAAACCTTGATCTTTTCTACCCCCGCTAATTTCGGTCCCCTTGTGTTTTATACTTCTCCCACCCCCCCCCCCCCCCTTCCCACGCCTCCTGCCCCCCAAGCCCTCTCCCTCCCACACTTCTCCCTGCTCTCAAATGTTGTGGTTGTGTGCTTCCCCTTCTCTCCCCATCTTGTCTTCCGCTCCCTCTTTTTGTATATTTTGTTTGTCTGGTTGATTTGTTTGTGAAATAAATGTTAGCTCTTTCATGAGCCTCGATTCAGTATACAAAAAAAAAAAAAAAAAAAAAAAAAATTTTATTAGAAATATATGTCAGATAAATAAATTGATGTAATGCTTTCTACTTGAGGTTTCCAAAAACTTTATGTAAGGCAAAGGCTCTTGCTTAACACATCTAAAAAAAACACGTCTTCTTTCCAGCAATACGTCGGGCAATGTGAGGTCTGGCTTACCTATCCCCCGACATTATCCAGCAGCTGGACACTGACTAAGTATTTATGTCCAGGCTTTTGGCCTCCAAGAAGGCTACGCAAGGCCTTTAATAACACCTTCTGAAGGCAAGTGTAAATCTCGCAGGCCACGGCATGGTTAAGCCGAAGCTACAAAGCTTCAGACCACTGGCTTCCTGCCCTGAAAGGCGAAAGGTCAAAGCAACAGCTGTGCTGTGCAGAAACTGCATAAATGCAAGAACATTCCAGCACTTACCTCCTTGTTTGCCTCATTCTATTGGCTCGCTCTCAAGGATTTGTAACGTGCGTTTAAAATGTGTCGAGGAAATAGTGCAAAGGAGATATTGTCAGCCAGGCCAAGGTTTTTTTTTTTTGCTTTGCTGTTGGTTAATTCTCCGGAGATCCTGCTGGTGCTGATCTGCAAAAGAAATTGTGACATTGGATTATTTGCAAAAATGGTTTCTGTTGAAATCAACCTGTGAGTAATCCATGTACAAGGTTACACGACAAGCAATGTCTGTTATTATGAGGTAGTACATGTGTGCTGCAGATACAAATCTATAGACTCTGCAAACCTATCGTTACTTCCGTATTATTCACATGAAAGGCTGATAGATGGCATCATGGACAAGTCCAAAGTGTGAGTCACAGCTTGCAGTAACTGACATTTGAAGGAAAGAACAAAGACTGATTTCCAGACGCCTTCTTGAATCCTTGGACAAAGTAATGTAACTTCAGGTTGTACTCTGGGTGCCGGTGAATTATCGTCAGAACGCTGAACAAATTCTGTACTGCTGCCACCTTCCGTCGAAAGTCAGGCATGACTGGCCGGTTCGTGAAAGACTGGTCCAAAACGTTACCCAGCTGACCCCACAATACAGTGGGAATCATTGGGGCTGTTAAAAAAAGGAATATATAAAGCGATTAATGATAGTAAAAAAACAAAAAAACAAACACCTTTGGAGGCCATTTTTCCCCGCGAGCGGGGGTTGGCCTTTTTCGGGGACCGTGGTTGTTGTTGTTTTTTGGTCCCCTTTTTGAAGCAATGTTTTACGGCCGGATGCCCTTCCTGCCGCCAACCCTTTTTGTCGCCTTTTTACGACAAACAGAGAATTACCAGTGAACTGGTACTCAATTTGCCGACCTCGGAAGGTATGACAGGCTGAGTCAACCCCCCTGGCGTTAATTCAGCGATCGACCGGGATTCGAACCCAGGATCCTAGGTTCCTAAGCCGGCACCCTAACCGCTAGCCCAACACCAGGGTCCGATTGTGACATTTATTGGCATTTATCACATTTATCACAACATTTACAACATTTATCACACAAAAAATCAAACAGACACACAAAACATATAATAAGGGTAGTGGTTGGCAAGATGGAGAGAGAAGGGGAAGCACAAACACAACATTTGAGACCAGGGACATCGGGAGATCTGTGGGGGGGAGGGGGCATGGGAAGGGGCGGCAGAGGGAGGGGGGTGGGGGGGGGGGGATGGGTGGGAGAAGTATACAACACAAGGACACTGCAAGGATTAATTAATGATAGTATTGTCTGAATATTGCATTTTTGCAAGAGTGAATTCGTTAGAACCCTTCATGCTGGTACTTTGCTTGTAGTTTGTGTTCTCATCTGAGTAGAGTGGTTGTTTGTAACATCTGTGATCCCTTAACTTTGTGATTACAATACACCACCACTTAGGCCTTTGGGGGGCAAATCCTTTCTTATGATTTTCCTTTTTCTCGATTGTCTAAGGAAAATTGTTTTTGTGGTATAAACAAAACAATTCAAATAATATTTTGACATTTTGCCTCCTCAAACAAAATATCAAAGTTACACAAGCAGCTATCCCTAGTCAGAAAAATTGGGAAAAATATGGGAAAATACAGACGGACACATATTTTTTTCCTATTTTTCTGCACATTAAAAAAACAATGCATTTTAAATAGCGAGTTTTGGAACAAAAAATAGGAAGAAATAGGAGAAAATACATTTTAAATAGCCAGTTTTGGAACAAAAAATAGGAAGAAATAGGAGAAATTACATTTTAAATAGCCAGTTTTGGAACAAAAAATAGGAAAAAATAGGAGAAAATATATTTGAAATAGCCAGTTTTGGAACAAAAAAAATAGGAGAAAATATATTTGAAATAGCCAGTTTTGGAACAAAAAAATAGAAAAAATAGGAAAAAATATATTTTAAATAGCCAGTTTTGGAACAAAAAATTAGAAAAAATAGGAAAAAAATATTTTAAAAAGCCAGTTTTGGAACAAAAAAAGTAGGAAAAAATAGGAGAAAATATATTTTAAATAGCCAGTTTTGGAACAAAAAAAGTAGGAAAAAATAGGAGAAAATATATTTTAAATAGCCAGTTTTGGAATAAAAAATCTAGGAAAAAACAGGAGAAAATATATTTTAAATAGCAAGTTTTGGAACAAAAAAAGTAGGAAAAAATAGGAGAAAATATATTTTAACTAGCCAGTTTTGGAACAAAAAAAGTAGGAAAAAACAGGAGAAAATATATTTTAAATAGCCAGTTTTGGAACAAAAAAAGTAGGAAAAAATAGGAGAAAATATATTTTAAATAGCCAGTTTTGGAACAAAAAATAGGAGAAAATATATTTTTAATAGCCAGTTTTGGAACAAAAAAAATAGGAAAAAAATATTTTAAAAAGCCAGTTTTGGAACAAAAAAAGTAGGAAAAAATAGGAGAAAATATATTTTAAATAGCCAGTTTTGGAACAAAAAAAGTAGGAAAAAATAGGAGAAAATATATTTTAAATAGCCAGTTTTGGAACAAAAAAAATAGAAAAAAATAGGAAAAAAAAAATTTTAAAAAGCCAGTTTTGGAACAAAAAAAGTAGGAAACTAGAATCCGGGCACTCGGTAGAGCGCATACCTTCGCCGCAGCTACTGTTCTGTACTTGGCATGGGAGTGTATGCGATGTGAAACTTTATGTGAAATGCGATCGATTTTTAAAAATCAGAATTTGAGCAAATCTGTTTCATTCGTCTGTTAATATGCCTCCCCGATTGACAAATCTGCAATTTGAATTTCATTTGAGGTTGAAATGATTGCGGGAGATCGCGTTATAGGGATGACGTCTTGGATGGACATCCTCTTCTTCAGTCGCTCATAACTTTGAGTGAAATACGATCGAGTTAAAAATAGTCAGAATTTGAGCAAATCTGTTTCATTCGTTTGTTAATATGCCTCATCTCTTGACAAATCTGCAATTATAATTTTTTTTGAGGTTGAAATGATCGCGGGAGATTGCGTTATAGTGATGACGTCCTGGATGGACATCTTCTTCTTCAGTCGCGCATAACTTTGAGTGAAATACGATCGAGTTAAAAATAGTCAGAATTTGAGCAAATCTGTTTCCCAAAATCTAATCAAATGTGTCCCGTATAATAACCAATCATCCCACCAAATTTCATGCAATTCGGTTGAATACTTTTTGAGTTATGCGATTAACATACACACACACAGACATACAAATAAATACACAGCGATCAAAACATAACCTTCCGCTTTTGCGAAGGTAAAAATAGGAGAAAATATATTTTAAATAGCCAGATTTGGAACAAAAAAAGTAGGAAAAAATAGGAGAAAAGATATTTTAAATAGCCAGTTTTGGAACAAAAAAAGTAGGAAAAAATAGGAGAAAATATATTTTAAATAGCCAGTTTTGGAACAAAAAAGTAGGAAAAAATAGGAGAAAATATATTTTAAATAGCCAGTTTTGGAACAAAAAAAGTAGGAAAAAATAGGAGACAATATATTTTAAATAGCCAGTTTTGGAACAAAAAAAGCAAATATTTGGTGGAAAAAAAACAGATCACGAAAATAGTTGGATGCTAGTTGCATTATTCTCTGGAAGCATGGCTGTGTGGTGGGCTGGTAGGGCTGGTATTCATTTGGCTGACCTTGGAGGGATGAACAGGTTGAGTCAACCCAACTGGTGTTATTTCAATGGCACAACAAGGGCTTAAACTAAGGTTTCACGCCAGCCACTTTAACCTATTTTTATGATTTTTTGGGAGAAAAATTGTTTTTAAATTGCGCTGAAATACCAAAAATAGATTTAAAATAGCCAAAAAATTGGGAATTTCTTTTTTTTGCTTGCTGCAAATTGACGAGGGTATATATGCCACACTGTGACGTAATTGGTTGATAGGTCTGGAATTTATTTAAAAACAACCAATCATTGGCTTAGTGGTCGCCCCACACAGACTAAAGTTCAGATAAGCATTTTACTAGAAATTACAATATTGTGTGCCAGCTGTCTGTGCTCCCATTATCATTAACAACTAAAGTAGATGTCTCCCTGTCTAACCGTTTTTCAGTTTTGGACACCGATGACGTCATCTCTCTTTAGTGCAGGGAAATGTTTCTGCTTAACAAGGGATCAGATTTGTTCACTTTGAGGAAAAGTAGTCCTTATTATGTAACACAATTGTTTGTGTAAATTAGGCAGAAGAATGTGTGAATCTGCACATTCCAACACGAGGCGCTTTTGCTGGCGCCTCTGGTTCACCTTTGATGTGATTGGTTCTTTAAAAAGATCCGAATGGTATTCACGACTTTGACCTAAGTGGTGAAATATAAATAAGTACCTGTATTTGTATTTAATTCCCTCCAGAGACCGAGGGTTGCAGTTGTCAGGCTTATTTATTCACTGAAATGTTCCTTCCCACCCTCATTCCGCCCCCCCCCCCCCCCAATTGCGAGCCACCCATGGAGTAACCCATTTTCATGAATTAGCATATCTTTTCACATGTCTGTAGGGATCAAGCTGTTAACCATGAGCATTCAGGTGTTTGTCATTCAATGTTGACATTACCATAACCACCTATTTGCATTCCTCATTGATAACCTGCACCAGAAACCTAGAGGACTGCGCACCACCTCGAGTCAAGACTGTACGAAACCATAAAGTAATTTCAGAAACTGAGATAATGATTAGCAAAGTGCAGTAAACGTGTTGGTAAACATACAGTAAGCATAGCATTTCATTTATTTCCTCACAATAAAAATATGTTCACAGGCAACCTGATATACTTGCTGCGCTGGAGTTATGAGAATTGTTGAGGTTATCACAGCGAGAGTTGTGAGAACTAGGGTTATGAGAGCTGTTAGACTCATGAGGGCTCTTAATATGTTATAAAAAGCTTTATTGTTAAGAGAGTTGTTAAGGTTATGATAATTGTTTGTGTTGTGAGAACATTCTGGTTGAAGATAGTTGTTACTGTTACGAGAGCTGCTAGGGTTATGAGAGCTGCTAGGGTTATGAAAGCTAGAGTTAAGAGTTGCGAGAGCTAGAGTTACGAGAGCTGAAGTTGCGAGAGCTGCAGTTGAGAGAGCTGCAGTTGAGAGAGCTGCAGTTGAGAGAGCTGCAGTTGAGAGGGCTGAAGTTAGAATTGGAGTTGAGAGAGCTGAAGTTGAGAGAGCTGGAGTTACGAGAGCTGGAGTTACGAGAGCTGGAGTTGCGAGAGCTGGAGTTGCGAGAGCTGGAGTTGTGAGAGCGGGAGTTGAGAGAGCTGCAGTTGAGAGAGCTGCAGTTGAGAGGGCTGAAGTTAGAACTGGAGTTGAGAGAGCTGGAGTTACGGGAGCTGGAGTTGCGAGAGCTGGAGTTGCGAGAGCTGTAGTTGAGAGAGCTGGAGTTGTGAGAGCCGCAGCCGAGAGAGCTGGAGTTGCGAGAGCTGCAGTTGAGAGGGCTGAAGTTGAGAGAGCTGGAGTTGAGAGAGCTGGAGTTGTGAGAGCTGCGGTCGAGAGAGCTGGAGTTGCGAGAGCTGGAGTTGCGAGAGCTGCAGTTGAGAGAGCTGGAGTTGTGAGAGCTGCAGTCGAGAGAGCTGGAGTTGTGAGAGCTGCAGTCGAGAGAGCTGGAGTTACGAGAGCTGGAGTTACTAGAGCTGGAGTTACGAGAGCTGGAGTTGCGAGAGCTGCAGTTGAGAGAGCTGCAGTCGAGAGAGCTGCAGTCGAGAGAGCTGGAGTTGCGAGAGCTGCAGTTGAGAGAGCTGACGTTGAGAGAGCTGGAGTTGTGAAAGCTGGAGTTGTGAGAGCTGGAGTTGCGAGAGCTGGAGTTGTAAGAGCGAAAGTTAAGAATGAAGTTAGGGTTATGAAAGCCAGGATTGAGAGAGCAGAGTTATGGGGGGGGGGGGGGGGCTGTTTGGGTTACAAGAGATTTTGGAGTTATGAGAGCACTTAAGTTTACAAGTCGCTTTTATTTTAAGATTTCTTCAGGTTAAGAAGGTTGTTCAGGTCATGCTAGTTGTTAGGGTTACGTGAGTTAAGGTTTTCAAGAGTAGTTCGAGTTTTGAGAGCTTGAATGCTAGACAAGAACCATCACACTAGTCATGTTGACTGTTAACTTGAAACTTTTATTGATGAACATACATCAAAGAAACAAAACAATTTGAAAGGCAAAATGCAGAAATGAACAATTTGCGATGAAATGGTTTTCCACATAACTAAAAAAACAAACAGATAAAATAAGAAAATCTTAAGAGATAAGGAAACAGCCAAATAATGCACAAAACATGTATGAACAATGCTCATTGACTTAATACTTTTTCTATTTAGATAAAAAAGGAAAAGGTATAATGTAGCGAGCGAGTCGATTTTTGCAATGTCAATGCAATTCACACAGGTGAAACCTGCTTTTTTTTTTCAATTTGGCCGTGCATTTGCCACAAACAAGTTTTTCACACACATCACATTTGTCAGAAGTTTTATTGTCATCACACTGACCCATCTGACATTGCTTTCTTTTTTGGCGTACTACTGGAAACAGCGCCAGTTCCAGGTTGAGTTGCCTTTTGCTATGAAGCCTCCACATCCAGGAACACGTGTCGATGCTCTGTGGCCAGCTTCAAGCTAAACTCCCTTCTCCTGATATTATCACCAGTGCATTCCTTGTACAAAACAAAGGAATTGATGGCAGCCAGGTCAAGTATGTTGTAAAATCCAGTACATGATATGGCCGCCAGCAAGAGCCAGCTTTCACTGAATACCGGAGTGCCATCTGATCCGCACCAGCCACTCCGCACTTTGTCCGATTATAGAAACATCACTGTGTCTGTTTTCTTTCCTCTTCTGTACTGTTCACACCAACAGACATGTGAAGGGAACTGAGAATGCACACATTCCTCCTCGGCATGCACTTGTAAACCGTCAGAGCAACGCAGTCACTGTGCTTTAAAAATTGCACTGGGGTACTGCGGTGGCTGCAAGTTCAGTGCAGATGGTGGAAGCTTTCTTCTTGCTTTGTTCATTGTTCCTTTGAGACTGGTCTTTTTCCTCTTGGATCATTTTGCCAATTCCAGGGATGTTCGAAATCATCTGCAGTGACATTTCTTCCTTTTCCCTAAGTATGGGGCTGTAAGTGTAAGCACAACGCTGTCTGTTAGTCTTTGATTAGGAGGGCGACTTGCACCTTTACCCAGGTAAGGGAGAGCATTCACAATGTACTTTTTTTGTATCAATTGTCGAAACTACACTGAATGGATCAGGACGTAACAGGCAAAAACAGGACCCAAAACACGCATGCATGGAGTGGACAAATTGGACATTGAAGGAAACTTTAAAGAGGGGAAACTGGAAAATTTGAAGAAAGATGGATTTGTGTGAGTTATCGAGGTTATAAAGATAAAGTTTTGGATTTTTATTTATTTATTATTATTATTTTCTGTATACAAGATCGAGGCTCGTTTAAGAGCTAGCACATCAAACACAAAAAATATAAACGGACACATAAAACATATAATAAAGGGAGCGGGAGACAAGATGGGGGGGGGGAGAGAGGGAAGCACACAAGCACAACAGTAGAGAACAGGGACATCGGGAGATCTGTGGGAGGGAAAGGGCTTGGGGGGAGGGGGAGGGAAGGGGTACACTGTACAAAACAAATTGACACTACAAGGAATTTCAAGAATGAAGTCGGAGATTGAAAGATGTGGATTTGGGGTGTATTAGCGGGAGTAGAAAAGATCAAGGTTTTGGATGGGGGAAGATAAGAGATGGAGGTGAACAGCTGTTTTAAAAACCTGGAGGGAGGAGTGGGATTGAAGAGAGTGAGGGAGTTTGTTCCAGAGATGGGAGAAAAGAGGAATGAAGGAGTGAAGGTGAGCAGAGAGTCTTGATTTTGGCAGTTTGAATTGAATTTGGATTGGTGATGATTTTAGATGGTGGTGAACAGCTGTCGTGAAGTCCTGAAGGGATGAATGAGATTGAAGAGGATGTGGAGGTTGATTCTAAAAATGGGGAAAAAGAGGAACAAATGAGTGAAGGTGAGCAGTGATCCTGGATTTAGACAGTTTTACTAGAAGGGGGTTTATGGTCGACCACGTGAGCCCTGTATAAACATCGGGGAAGGTCGGACGAAGCACGGAAAGAGCAGAGGGTTCAAGACCAGAAAGGAGGCGGTAGAAGACAGAGAGACCACCGACCTGTCTGCGTTGGCAAAGTGATAGACCCATAGACTCAGCTTCCAATGATCTTGTCGGCCTTGGTTTCCACACCATCAATCTGATCAAGATGTGAGGCAGGGGTCATCCTAGAGGGGAGAGCAGTACTACATCAAGCGGCAGATGAAGGCCTTATAGGTGGATAGGAGTTCAGGTGTGCTAAGGAAGGACTTTGCATGATGGAGGATGCCCAGTCAGCATCTAGATTTGGAGGCCAACTTTGAAATGTGGTTTTCTCAAGAAAGATCATGGCTGACAGTGAGACTCAGGAGTTTGAATGACTGAACTTCCTGAAGAGGATTATTAAGAAAATAGATAGGAAGGTTTGCCAGACGGTATTGTCAGAGATATATTGTGAGAGTGTGAGACTTGTCAGGATTGAAAAAAAAATTCCAAGTGTTTGATTAGCTTGTGATCTTTTTCAAGGTCTGAAGAGAGAGAAGAGGGTGCAGCCTTCCTGTCTGAAGGATGAGGGATGTCAGGGCATTAGCAAATACGGAGTCAGAGGTGGAGTCATCAGTAAGTAGATAAAGAGGATTTTCCTAAGAGTCAGAGAGGTCATTAATGAAGATGATTATCAGGACTGGGCCCAGAAAACTGCTTTAGGGCACTCAAGCCTTGACCAGGAGAGGAGAGGAAGGGATTCCATTGAGAGCCACACGTGGCTGCGAGAGTAGAGAAAGTTAGTAAACCATGTGTGGTGTTGGCCTTGGATACCCTAGGCAATGAATTTGGAGGGCAAGGCAGGTTGCCAAACTATCAAAAGCAGGCGACCTGTCCAGAGAGATGGTCCTCAACTCATGTCTGACATTGAGGGCCTCCATCCAGTGTTGGAAGAGTAGAAACAGCATGTGCAAGGTGAAGTCCCCTTGTCTGAAACCAAATTGATGACCTGAGATGAGGCTGTTGGAGAGAATGAAAGATTTCATATCAACTGCGATGATGGATTCCATGACCTTGCTGATGATTGATAGTAAGCTGATTGGTCTGTAGTTGAGGGGATCCGTTTTTGCACCTTTTTAATCATAACTCGTCCACAACTTCTTGAAATATACTATATATTATTTTTGGCCTCATCTCTCATTGGTGAAGATTTACTTTTAAAATTATCGTATCTGGATCGGATCTTCACCAAAATCTAATCAATTCGCACACCATGTCACACACTCAACCTGTCCACCAGATCTCAGCCGAATCCGTCCATAACTTTTTGAGAAATCCTTCTTACAGACAGGCAAACAAGCAGACAGACAGACAGGGGTGAAAACATAATCTCCGTCCATCTTGGTTGGCAGAGGTAATTACTGCCTTGGCAATTGTAGTGTGAGTTGTTAGGGATACGTGAGTTTGGATTACAAGACCTTGGGTCATGAGTGCTTTTCGGGTTTTGAGAGCTGTTCGATTTTAGAGAGTTTTAGGTTTTAGAGGGTTGTTGGGGTTATGTGAATTAGGGCTGTGAGATATGTTTGGTTTTAGAGAGCTGTTCGAGTTATGAGAGCTCAATTTCAGAGTGTGGTTGGGGTTTTGCAAGATTGTGTTATAAGAGATAAGCCTGTGAGAGATAGGGTTATGAGAGCTGTTGCATGTACAGTAGGTAGCCTGCTAAATCAGGCCCTGGTGTAAGACGTGATTTATCTGCTGCACATGCATGCAGGTAGCATGGTATATGTGCTGCACATGTGCTGTGTTACATAGCTGTTGTACATATGCCGCATGATATCCCTACTGCACTTGCACGGCATAATATACCTGCTGCATTGCGACACAGGTGGGGGTGGTCTTAACTATAGGGCAGCCTGGCCAGTTGTCCAAGGCCCATGAGTGCTGGGAGACCCCGACGCTATTGGGGGTGATATACTATCTGACCTACTGTTGAACCAATCAATTACATTACTCAGTGTATAGAATGAAAAATCTGATAGTGTTTACATCTGCTGTACAGGCAGTCCCCGGGTTATGAACGCCCGACTTACGAACGCCCGTACTTACGAACCGACCTCCGTAAAGCCTATTATTTAAAGAATAGAGGTGTTTTTTTTTGTTGTTTTTTGTTGTTGTTATTGTATACAGAATCGAGGCTCGTGAAAGAGCTAACATTTATCACACAGAAAAAAAAAATCAAACAGACACACATAGTCTATAATAAGGGGAGCGGTAGACAAGAGAAATATGAGAAAAGCTCTGTTCAAGCCACCCTTGATGTTTACTTTAAGAAAATTGACCAGCACTAGGTCCATCCTCTCCACCACCAGGTCCATCCTCTCCAACACCAGGCCCATCATCTCAGAGAGATATATCAAGGTATGATCGTTTCAAGGTTTGCAAGACATCAATTGGAACGATAGTAAGTGTTAACCGTTAATCATTATCTTTTCTTTTCTGTCTAAACAGTTTAAGAAATGTTTCTTTCATGTTTTTTTTATACCTATAGATGTTTTAGGTAAAATATATACGATATACTAAGACAAACATTTGACTAATTGACACTAGATGTGAACCGTACGTAACTGTTTCGACTTACATACAAATTCGACTTACAGACAGACTTAAAAACGGAACTCGTTCATAACCCGGGGACTGCCTGTATTTCAATTTCCTGTGAGAGCAAAAAATTGCAACAACACCTAGCTCCAGATGTCTAAATTCTCTTCGCAAATGAGCCATTCCACTCTGGTTAGTAGTTTGTATTTTTTTTAATGATGCTCCCACGTTGACACGTGATTGATCTAGCTATTCATCTGTCGTAACTTTTTTGAAAAATGACGCACACACGTCATCAATCGAGCTGACGTTATTTTATCCCCTTCGTAGGCAAAGGGAATGAAACTAAACTATCCGAGTGGGGCAGCAGAATGAAAAAAATAAAAGCGGAGAAGAAATTACATGAACGTTTACAAAAAGTTAGTAATTTCTTCAAAAGGAAAATGGAGAATGAAGCAGCAGCAGCAACATTAGAACTAACAGGTAAAAACATTTCTACCTTACCAACGTCATTTTTCTTAGTTTTCACTAGATTATGTTGTTTTTTGACTCCAATACAATGCACTCACACTGTGATGGCAAATGAATATTAATTTTCGTTTAATAGTGACTAGTGGGGTCCCCCGTGGGAATCCCACGGGCATGGAGGTGTATCGTTGCGATCGTTGCAACCGTTTTTGCGGTACCCGGGACAATAACGTTATGTGGGAGACCAAACCTGAAAATGCTGGAGACCAAAGCTGAAATTGGAAAAACAATATAGCCTATTGTCGTGCGATTGCCCCTCGGTTAAGACTGGGGAAATCGCGGATGGCCAAAACGAGCTTTAACTCCGAGGCGACGTTCAATGGCGGATTTCGCTATACATATGCATGGGGTAAGAAGGAAAGAGGAAGAAGCGGCGAGATTTACCGGACGCGATCTCGCCGGGCAGTCTTCAACCTGCAGGAAATTAAACTCACGCAAAACGGAATTTATGTACAAAAAAAAGAACAATTTATTATACGGATGCCGATAATACAAAATAAAACGCGCCGGTATAATCCCTCTAACTGGAGCGCTCCTATTACAGACACACACACGTACAGATGGGGAGGATATATGAAAAATAACCGTTATGTGCGAGTTTGTGTTGGCTTAGCTTTGTCTGTTGTGTGTCCGGGATCGTCAGGGATGGTCAGCTCCAAGCTCACAAGCCCGCCGCGGCTCCAATGTTGGCGGGAAGAAAGGCCTCGATCGATGCGCCCCCGTTCACCAGACCTCGATACAACCTCTCGTGCCAAGTGAGCGAGCGGCGTGCAACCCGTCTCCACAACCGGGCAATCTCCTCCTGGATTTGGCACGAAGCTGCGATGCACTCAACGTTTGGGTCGCAAAGGAGAGAGTCGAGGTGAAGGAAAGCGTAAGGGCAGGAGCGAATGAGGTCCAGGCACTCAGGTCTCTTTAACGAGCAGGGACGAGGCAACGGCAGGAGAACAAAGGCAAGAAGAAGAGTCGAGACAGAGGTCCGGGCAGGATCGATCCAGGGACGAGAAGCTGGAAATGTCGGCACACAACCATTCACCACCAAAGTCCGGACCAAAGAGACAAAATGTCCGCCGCTCCAAGTATCTTGTCCGGGCCGCTCTGACGTCATCCGGGCCTTTTACCAATCCACGAGTCCCTTCTTACCAGTCGTGTGATCCACCCATTAAAAACCCTCGGTGTCAATCTAGATCCTGAGGTGGGCGTGGCCTTAGCCTGCCTGATCGATTTTTGCCTGCTATGGCACCATAGTGCGTGATTGCCTCCTGTTTGTTCTTCTGGTCAGTTTTATCATCTTGTGGCAGAGGGGGGATTTAATTAATGTGTGCGCTAATGGGGCTAACTCATGTATGTGATGTGTTGCCATAAGGGACAATGGATAAATCACAGAGGTTTGACATACCGGGGAGTTAGCCTAATCCCGATTCTACCTATCACCCGATCATCCTCGTATGATCACAGGTACACACTTAATTCGACATTCGGGCTACAGAACTTATTACATCGAGATTCCCATCTCGACAGACAAAGCATCTACCTATGCAGATCTACCTAAATCTATATATCCTCCTACCCCACCGACATAACACTATTTTACTCCAGGTGGTCCCAGGATTACCCACCCAAAATTTTGTTGCGATCGGTTCAGCCATTTTTGCGCTACCTGGGAACGGACGGATGGACAGACAGACAGATGGACGGACATTTGGTGAATTATTTTATAATAAGTGTTATGGATTCATCACTTCCGTCGTTGTGGTTTCCATCCACTGTAAACATTTTTAGTTCCATGTACTATTATTGTTATCGTTTAAGTGAAATGGAGATAGCTGTTTTCAAAAGGTGAAAAATTAGTGCTTTAAAAGAAACCGGAAACCGGATCGGGAGGAACCGGAGGAAGAAGAGGAGGAAGCGAAAAGTGGAGCAAGAGAGGTCGGGGAGAAGAGGCCGAGCTGCTTTGAGGTCTTGAGCCGACGTTGGCGAGCGTGGGTCATGAGCGAACTTTGGTGATGGGGAAGTGATGGGGTGATGGGGAAGTTTTGGAGGGAAGGGGTGATGGGGAAGATTTGGAGGGGAGGGGCAAGGGGGAATATTTGAAAGAGATGGGTGATGGGGAAGATTTGGAGGGGAGGGGTGATGGGGAAATTTTGGAGGGAAGGGGTGATGGGGAAGATTTGGAGGGGAGGGGTGAGATTGGATTTTGAAAAGGGTACGATTAATGGGAAACGAACATTTATTGCAAAATGAGTTTCTTGAGACCTTCGAGTCAAAAATACGTTTGAGGACGCTGAAGGGGGGGGGGGGGGGGGGGGTGGAGTGCAGGAGAGTTTCGGGAATGTAGAAAAAAGGAACTGTAAGTGATGGAAATTTTTTTTGGAATGAATAGATTTGGTGAGCAAGTCAAAAGCATCCTTTTATAGAAGAAGAAGAAAAAGGTGTTATAATATACGACAGAATACAGTTCTTCAGGGGAAAGTTTAAACATTTTTAACAACGTGATCACGAACAACGTGATCAAAGAACGAACGAACAAATAAGAACAACGAATAAACGAATAAGAACAGAGAAGGAATTTATTTTTTTTTAGTTGAGATTTTAAACAAGGAAGTATGGGGTGAAAGACTGGGACAAAAAACAGAGAACGGAAGTAATTGCAGTGCAATCGACGAACCGCTGAGAGAAAAACAAAGCCTCAAGGTCGGACACGGTAGCCTACTAGGCCTCAGAATACGTGACATGAATTAACCGACGATTTTTATACATGTATTTTGTATATTTTGTATACATGTATAAAGAAAGCAGAGATTCAGACATTGGTGGTAGAATCTCTAGTGGGATAAGGAACATGGGAAGAGGTAGCCTTGGATTGGTTACCAGAGGAAAAAGGAAATGTGGAGCTCAGGAAAATGGAGATGCAACTGCAGAGCCAGGAAAGGTTAAAAGAGTTGGAATGGAAAGCGGAAAAGGAAAGAGCAGAACGGGAATGAGAACTCGAGGAGAGAAGAGCAGAGGAAAAGAGCAGAGGAAAGGAGAGCTGAAAAGGAAAGAACAGAACAGGAATGAGAACTCGAGGAAAGGAGAGCAGAGAAAAGAGCAGAACAGGAACGAGAACTCGAGGAAAGAAGAGCAGAGGAAAGAGCCGAGGAAAGAGCAGAGGAAAGGAGAGCTGAAAAGGAAAGAACAGAACAGGACGAGAACTCGAGGAAAGGAGAGCAGAGAAAAGGGCAGAACAGGAATGAGAACTCGAGGAAAGAAGAGCAGAGGAAAGAGCAGAGGAAAGGAGAGCCGAAAGGGAGTTAAAGGAATGGAACATGGAGTATCAGAAGGAACCTAAACTCAAGGAGCTGGAATTACTGGGGGAACGGAGAGAAGTAGTATCCATGCCGGCTAGTTCGACAACCAGTCAGAACTCTTGGGATGTTGGTAGGCATGTGAGGCTGGTTCCACCCTTCAATGAAAAGGAGGTAGCCAAGTTTTTTTTACACTTTGAGAAGGTGGCTCAAATGTTAAAATGGCCTGTGGGGTCCTGGACTATGTTAGTACAAAGTGTTCTGGTGGGTAAAGCTCGAGATATCTATTCGGCTTTACCGATTGACCAATATGCAGATTACGAGATAGTGAAGAAAGCCATTCTCAAAGCCTATGAATTGGTCCCTGAAGCTTACCGACAAAAATTCAGGAATGCCAGGAAGAGGGAGAGTGAGACCCATGTGGAGTTTGCCAGAATGAAGGAAACTATGTTTGATAGGTGGTGTGACTCAAAGGAGATTGGGAAAGACTTCAACCTTTTACGACAATTGATCTTGGTGGAGGAATTCAAACAGTGTGTCCACGTGGACATTAAAGTACATCTGGATGAAAAAAAGGTACCAGAGTTGTATGAGGCAGCAACAGTGGCAGATGACTATGCCTTGACACACAGGATGGGGTTCCACAAACCTAACTTCCCGCTTAGAGTTAGCCAGGGGAGTTATGGTAAATCAGGTTCGGAGAACAAATTTTCATGGAGGTGGCCTAGAGAGGACTATGGGGACAAATCTGATACCGCAACTTTTATGGATCAGAAGACTGCAGTTCCAAGACATACCTATCTTCCGGGGGGCCCGATGCAGACCACGAGTTTTTCCTCCGGGCCGACTTGTGCCTTTTGCAAGAAACCTGGGCATTTGATGTCCCAATGTTACGCCCCGAAAAGGAAAAATCAGGAGCGGAGTCAAACTGGTGCAACTCCGAATGCGTTGGCCAATGCGATAAATCGTCCTTGGAGGACAGTGCCTTGTGAAGGTTCCCATGCCAAAGTTATGGCATCACAGAACGACCTTGTCCAAGAGGGTTACAAACCTTTTATTTCCGAGGGGTTTGTGTCACTGGATGGGGACTTAACGAACCAGAGACCTGTTAGGGTATTGAGGGACACAGGAGCACATCAATCTTTGATGCTTGAGGGCATTTTGCCATTGTCGGAGAAGACGGCAATGGGGGTTAGTGTTCTTTTACAGAGGGTTGGTGGCTATGTTAAAGCTCCTCTTCATGTCATCCATTTAAAGTCTGATTTGGTATCAGGACCGGTCACTGTGGGGTTACAAGCCACTCTTCCTGTAGAGGGAATCTCTTTCATTATCGGGAATGATTTGGCCGGGGGTCGAGTTTCTGGTAATCCGATGTTGGTTGAAAAGCCCAGCATGGAAAATAACACAGCACAGTTTCCGGGTATCTTTCCATCCTGCATTAGAGCAGGAGATTCCGGGTATCTTTCCATCCTGTGCCGTGACTCGTGCTATGGGTAGGAAGTGCTCTGAAGAGAAGGAGAAGGAAGGTGATGTGGATTTGGGTTCCTTAGAAGTATTGGAGGAAAATTCTGGAAGAGGTAATAGGAAAGGGAGTGACATCAAGGAACCTAAGGAAAAGGTGGCATCTGAACCAAAAGAGGAAATGGAGTGTCCGTCGGAGACATCTGGGAACGAGGCTGAACAATCGGTGCTTGTCTGAAAGAGACTTGTTGAAGAACAACACAGAGATTTGGAGCTGGGGAGTTTAATTGGTAAAGCCGTTACAGAGGAAGAGGCTATGAAGATACCTGTGGGTTACTTCATGAAAGGGGAAATACTCATGAGAAGATGGAGACCACCGGAGGTGCCAGCAAATGACGAGTGGAAAGTTCATTACCAAATTGTGGTGCCACCGCCGTACCGGAAGGAGATATTGAGTTTGGCACATGAGACACCTTTGGCCGGGCACCTTGGAGTGAACAAGACCTGTGACAGAATATTGGTACATTTTTTCTGGCCAGGATTGTGACGTGATGTGGCGTAGTTCTGTAAATCTTGCCATTCTTGCCAGCTGGTGGGAAAACCCATCCGCACCTTTAAAACCAATTCCATCTTTTGAAGAGCCATTCAGCCGAGTCATTATTGACTGTGTAGGCCCTTTACCTAAAACTAAGGCTGGACATCAGTATTTGCTGACCATCATGTGTGCTTCCACAAGGTTCCCAGAAGCAGTGCCTCTTAGAAAAATTACTGCGGCAGTTATTGCGAAGGCCTTGATTAAATTTTCACTTTGGTTGGCCTACCTAAGGTCATCCAGTCTGATCAGGGTTCCAATTTCATGTCAACGCTTTTTCAGCAAGTGGTACATCTGTTGGGAGTGGAACAAGTAAGATCAAGTACTCACCATCCTGAGAGCCAAGGGGCCTTGGAAAGGTTTCACCAGGCATTGAAGAATATGATCAGAACGTACTGTTTTGAATGTGACAAGGATTGGGATGAAGGAATACCCTTATTGTTGTTTGCTACGAGGGAATCTGTTCAGGAGTCATTGGGATTCAGTCCTTTTGAACTTGTGTTTGGACACGCAGTTCGAGGACCATTGAAATTGGTGAAAGAACAGTGGCTACAGGAGGAGTCGCAGTCAACAGTGGTAGAGTATGTGTCAACGGTTAGTCGACACAAACAAAGGCTTGTGAAGTTGCGAGAAGAAACTTGAAAGTGACACAGGATAAAATGAAAGTGAGACATGACAAGAAATCTCAGATAAGAAATTTCAGTCCTGAGGACCGGGTGTTAGTGTTGCTTCCTGTTCCAGGTCAGCCACTACAGGCTAGGTATTTTGGTCCCTATGCAATCGAAAGGAGGGTTAATGAAACAGATTACGTGGTGACAACTCCCGACCGACGGAAAAAGCGGCAGCTGTGTCATGTCAACCGACTGAAGAAATATTATGAGAGGAAGCCTGTGGAAAAAATGGTTCCTCTCTCACCTGTCGTGCCTGTAGTCGGGGTGCAAGAGAATCCAGAGGTTGAGGCCGGTGTGAAGTTTGATAACATTGATGACCATTGACCAGGCTTGTCCGAGATTGATGAACACGGAGGTGTTGAGTAATTTAGATGAGAAATTAGGTCATTGACGAGGGAACAACAAGGACAACTATCCAGCCTAATTTTTGAGTTTGCACATTTGTTCACAGATGTACCTGGTCGTACTGACTTGGTATATCATGATATTGAGGTGGGGGATGCCACTCCTGTGAAGCAACACCCATATCGGATGACCCCTGTGAAGATGGAGTATCTTCGGAAGGAGGTTCAGTATATGTTGGAGAATGACATCATCGAACCAAGCAGCAGTGAATGGAGCTCACCATGTGTGTTGGTTCCAAAACCCGATTGCAGTTTTCGCTGTTGTACGGACTTAAAACGGGTTAATGCAGTGACCAAGACCGACTCATATCCCATCCCGAGGATTGATGACTGTATTGATAGAATAGGCCCAGCTAAATTTGTAACTAAATTTGACTTGCTGAAAGGGTATTGGCAGATTCCTCTTACTGATAGAGCCAAGGAAATCTCGGCTTTAGTCACACCAAATGGGTTGTATCAGTACAAGGTTCTTCCCATTTGGATTGAAAAACGGGCCTGCGACATTCCAATGGCTGATTAAAAGCTCATTGTAGAACTTGAGGGGGTGGAGGCTTATCTGGATGATGTCATCATCCACACCATGACCATGGAAGATCATCTTAAACAAATTCATGCATTTTTCAAGAAACTGACCGAGGCAGGGTTGACCATCAACTTATCTAAGAGTGAGTTTGTAAAAGCACAGGTGGTGTTCCTAGGCCATGTAGTAGGTCAGTTTTAGCTCTTTCACGAGCCTCGATTCAGTATACAAAAAAAGAAGAAGAAAAAAAGGGTCAGGTGCAACCGGTGACAGCCAAGATAGAAGCCATTGATCACTTCCAAGACCCAAAAGGGAAGAAGGAGCTTATGAGATTCTTGGGTATGGCTGGTTGGTACCTGCGGTTCTGCAGGAATTTTTCTGAGGTGGTAGCCCCTTTAACGAATTTGCTGAGGAAAGAGACCAAGTTTGTTTGGGATGACAAATGCCAGGCTGCCTTTGCCCACGTCAAAGCGATATTAATGAGCTCTCCTGTCCTATCAGCGCCGTATTTTCAAGAACCATTCGAGTTGGCCATTGATGCAAGTGATGTGGGGGCTGGGGCAGTTCTATTACAGGAAGATGAGGATGGCGTGGATCACCCGGTGTGCTACTATTCCAAAAAGTTTAACAAACATCAGGCAAATTATGCCACTGTGGAAAAAGAGACCCTTGCTCTCCTGCTAGCGCTTCAGCATTATGAGGTGTATCTGGGAACTACTACCTTTCCTAAAAAAGTCTTCATTGATCACAACCCCTTAACCTTCATTCAAAAAATGAAAAATAAAAATCAGAGATTGATGAGATGGAGTTTGGCTTTGCAGGAGTTCAACTTGGAAATTGAGCATGTAAAGGGCAGGGACAATGTCGTTGCTGATGCTTTATCCAGAGTGAACTCACTTTGAAAATTCCTGTAGGGTGTTTGGAAGTTTTGTTGCTTTTTTCTGGGGAATATTAATTATTGTTGCTCACGTGAATTGATCATTTGGGTGTAAGTTTTACTTTTGTTTGTTAAAAAGGGTTTTTGCATGAAAAGAAAGTTTTCACTATGTTCAAACTTTCTTTCTTGAGGGTGGGGAGTGTTACGGATTTGTCACTTCCGTCGTTGTGGTTTTCATCCACTGTAAACATTTTTAGTTCCATGTACTATTATTGTTATCGTTTAAGTGAAATGGAGATAGCTTTTTTCAAAAGGTGAAAAATTAGTGTTTTAAAAGAAACCGGAAACCGGATCGGGAGGAACCGGAGGAAGAAGAGGAGGAAGAAAAAATCAGAGCAAGAGAGGTCGGCGAGAAGAAGCTAAGCTGCTTTGAGGTCTTGAGCCGACGCTGGCGAACGTGGGTCACAAGCGAACATTTGGTTTTCCCGGGAAAGGGATTCCTGCGACAGAGTTGTGATCGCTGTGACAGATAAACCTGCGTGATGGGTTTTGCGGTTGATTCCGAAGAGAATTGTTGTTGGAGAGCAGGTACGCCTCAATTACGGGCTCGCCCACCATTTCGCCTCGCTCCCGCCATTTCGCATCGCTCCAGCCTTTTCACCTCGCTCCAGCCATTTCACCGCACCCAGCCGTTAGCCTGGTTTGTGTGTGTAACGTGGATTTCGATTGGGAATTTGCGGTCCCGTTTGGGAGCCATTGAACGTTCATACCCGAGGGTATGATTTCCCAGTCGCCTTTTGGGTGCACCTTTGCGCCTCTTTGGCAGCGTTGACTGTCAGCCGACCTGGATTCTGGTCTCGATACGACCTTTTTTTTGCGATCACCGGAGCGTGGATCGACTTTGGCTTGGTGCCGGGACAGAGACTTTGGGGAATGTTATTTTTGCTCACTTGGAGCACAGTGAGTTATTGAGTAAGAAACTGATGGTACCATCATAGGAATTATATGGTATTTTGGTTGTGCAATTGAAAGTATATTGTACTTGTGCTGTTATTCTTGTGTGGCATTAATACAATACTTGTTTTTTGGTAACAATCGGTTGGTGTGGTTTCACCCTTGGTCATTGACACACATAGTAACACATCTTTCTGCCATGACTCCTTTCGGGGCTCGGAGGTACACCGTGACCGGGGTTTGGGGAGGAGCACGTAACATAAGTGAAAGCTCTACGTTTTCTGTATTGTTTGGTGAATATTGGAGAATAGAGTCAAGTCAAATCGCAAACTGCGGTGCTTTACTGAACGGACATGGATTGTGAAAATTGGGCGCATTATGAGCCCCCGTTGACTTATAGTCCGAAACGGGGGCTTATTGATTTGGTCTCGTCCGTTCGTGCATCCGCAACCATATCGTGGAGCTGTATTGACCGATTTTGTTCATACTTGGCACAAAGACAACACATTACGGTATACATATGCACATCGTTCGGTTTCTCGATGCGATCAAAGATGGCCGACAGGCGGCCATTTTAGTTGTAAAAAATCCGATGTTAAACACACCCTCAACCATTTCTCGGACTTGGATTTACCGATCTTGTTGAATTTGGCACACAGATAATGAATGACGGGTTACAAATGCATGTCATTTTTTACGACATCAGATCCGAGATGGCCGACTGGCCATCTTAGTTACTTAGACGTGTCCCCATCCATTTCTCGGACATGCAAGGACCGATTTTCTTCAAACTTGGCACAAAGACGATACATGAGAATATGTATGCAGAAGATTTTGTTTTGTCATCTGATAAAAGATGGCCGACTGACAGCCTTTAACTCCGTACAGCAAAATTACTAAAAACCATGGCGGTGGCTATGAGCTTTTATGTCTTTTTCCTCTTCTTCTTGTTCAGAGTGAGTTGGGTGGGAATAAAGGGTGTGTGTGTGGGAGCCCCATCCTTCGCTTTTGCCCATGCCCCAGAATCACTATGACCGCCCATGGACACAGGTAGCATGTTCTGCATGGGTACATACATGCATGTACATGGTAGCCTATGGACACAGGTAGCATGTGCTGCATGGGTACATGCATGAATGTACATGGTACTGCATGTACAGCATACATGTGCTGCATGGGCGCAGCTTCATGCATTGCTACACATAATAGTGCATTATGATATGTAAGAAAAAGGGCTGGCGCTCGATTTTTGTGCCAAAAGTGATTTTTTTTGCAGTTTTGTCAACTTTAGGGGGTAAATTAAAAGGAAAATTAGGGGTTGGAATTTTTCGCGAACTTTTCGGGTATTTTGGGGGGCCTTTTAGGGGGGTGACACCCAAAAATTGCACAATCTATATCTCGGCTCCTAGACATGCTAGCTTCATGATCTTGGTGTCTAGGATAGGGTTTCTGGGTGCGCCGAGTTCAATTATGTCGTTTATGAGGTGATCTGAGGTCAAGGTCATAGGCTCAAGGTCACCACAGGGTCATAAATGGCTCCAAAAGGTAAAATTAGCCAAAATAACTGAATTATATCATATAGTACCACTTTATATAGGTTTTATTGGGTGAGGAATTCAGTCGTGACATCCTTTTCGACATTCGCGGTCAACCCCTACTTTTTCGGTTGGTTCACCCCATAAGTCTGCCAAAACCACAAAAATCAGTTTGGGGGGAAAAAAATCATCCAACAGGCCTTTTTCTTACATATCATAATGCACTATATCCTGGCTAAATGCCAAAACGTTGATGTAGCCATATTTTGCTTATCTTTTTCTTCTTTATTTCCAGGTGTGTCGCTGTATTGCTGCGAACGTGTCCATGAAGTGAAGCTCTGAGCATTTCAACCTGCCTTCTGCAATGTCGAAACGAAAATCTGAAGAAATAAGGATTTGCATCATTTGCAAAGAGGGAGACTCTGTGAATAACAAACTTGTTGATAAACATGATATATCACTCGTGCGAGATCTAAAAGAAAGGGTTGTAGAGCGGGCTAGTCTAGGTGATGTGAACCTCAAATCGCTGGCAGATCATTTAAGTAGCTTGTCGGAGTCAGATTTACGTAATGTCTCTTATCACAGCAAGTGTCGCAAACCTCTTGCAAATAAGGCCAACTTAGAGATGTGTAGAAAACGCGCTCATTCCCAAACACCAACGTCTTCTCATGCATCCTCTACCTCCGATGTTGTGCCAATGGCTCCAAAACGTGGACGGCCACCCAAGACAGAGAAATCTGACGCAGCAATTAGGCCTCTAAGACAGAAAGGTTGTAAGGTGCTTCCGAAGGAAAAGAAATGTATGTTCTCCACATGTTCATTTTGTCCAAAATCATCACAAGGGCTGCATAGAGTAGTATCGGATTCTATGGGTCAACGACTTCTAGCAATCAAAGAGGCTACCGAGGATGACTTAGTCAGATCGAGTCTAGCTGAACTGTCGGACTCTGGAGATGCATCAGCATTAGAAAAGTACTACCATCGAGACTGTATCAGGGTTGCAGACAGACATGGCAAGGAACGGGGAGATAGCGATGCATATAGACATGTGAGAAATGTGTGTGATGCTGAGTTTGTTGTGTATGTGAGAGATTCCCTTAGTATAGATGACTGTGTCCTTAGCATGAATCAATTAAACAACTTTTACATCAACCTGTTGAAGGAGTAGAAAATTTATGAGGAGAGAAGTGACAATCACAAGAAGCACCTGAAGGAATTGATTGAACAGCATGTGCCAGAGGTTGAATTTGTTGAGCCTCCCAATCCTACTCACAGCCACAGAGTTATGAGGAAGAAGTCAGTGGGGCAAGCCGTTGAGTTTGCAACTGCAGACACAGATGCATGGGTTCTCATTGATCTATCTCGTGCCCTGAGGAAGGAGGTTCTCCGCGCAAGAGACTGGAAATTCACAGGCGACTGCAATAACTTTGAAAATCCCCCTATGCTAGAGTTTTTAATAATGCATATCATGTATGGCTCTGAAGCTAGAATAATCTCAGGACAGCGTGAAGCAGAAGTGAAGAAGAATGTGGATGTTGTGTGCCAGCTGATAGTGCAGAGCTCAAGAAGTCACAGACAAGTCAAGATGAAGACTTCTCATGGGTTCAAAAAAACAGTGGAAACCCCGCTCTCAATTGGCCTTCCCCTGGCAATTCATTCCCGTGTACGTGATCAAAACCTTGTCTCTACGTTGTCCACGGTGTACATAGGAAGTGACTACCAACACATACTCAATCTTCAGAAGAGGGTGGAGTTCGCAGTGCAGCAGCGGATGTTGTCAACTGGAGGGTACTGCTTCCCAGACTTTGTCAAACGAAATGTCCCTCTCTGGTTTGCTATAGACAACATTGACTTTCTAGAAAACACAGCATATGGACAGAACACCTTTCACGGGACGTTGCTGGTGCTCTTCCAGCGGGATGAAGATGGAGAACTCATCAATCAACCACTGCAGATCCCTGCCAAGCCCCCTCAGAAACCCCTCCAAATGCAAATCAATTACCGAGACGAGCTTGAGATCAAACTGACTCCAATCAGGTTCCCCAGTTACCCTTTCAGCCGGCGAGTGGACCTACTAAAAAAGTACTCGAAGTTCACCCACACGTGGGCATTAGCCAACCTACTCGCCAATACACCCCTGCCTAAGGCACCTGACACTGATGATGGTGGAGGAGATGCTGGAGATGCCACAGATGCTGCAGATGTTGGAGATTCCAGAAATGCTGCAGATGCTGGAGATGCCACAGATGCTGCAGATGTTGGAGATTCCAGAGATGCTGCAGATGTTGGAGATTCCAGAGATGTTGCAGATGTTGGAGATTCCAGAGATGCTACAGATGTTGGAGATTCCAGAGCTGCTGCAGATGTTGGAGATTCCAGATATGTTGCAGATGTTGGAGATGTCAGTGATGCTGCAGATGTTGGAGACAAAACCGAGATGATTTTAGAAGTAACAGAAAGAAAGGGGAAGAAAAGATTGAAGAAAGAAGACGTGATGCCAACTTGGGCAGCCACGCAGCACCTCCTCATAAAAAATCAGAATGGCTACCAGCTACCGACAAAAACCAATGTGGAAGTTGTGGCACCGCTGTTTCGAACATCTGCTCACCTTCGCTCCTTCATTCCTCTTTTCTCCCGCCTCTGGAACAAACGCCCTCACTCTCTTCAATCCCACTCCACCCTCCAGGTCTTTAAAACAGCTGTTCACCACCATCTCTTATCTTCCCCCATCCAAAACCTTGATCTTTTCTATCCCCGATAATTTCACCCCAATTCCACTTTTTGAAATACCAACTTCTGACCTGGAAGTCCTTGGTGTCCTTGTGTTTTATACTTCTCCCACCCCCCACCCCGCCACCCCTTCCCACGCCTCCTCCCCCCGAGCCCTCTCCCTCCCACACATCTCCCTACTCTCAAATGTTGTGTGCTCTCAAGTGTTTGTGTGCTTCCCATTCTCTTGTCTTCCGCTCCCTCTTTTTTATATTTTGTTTGTCTGGTTGATTTGTTTGTGAAGTAAATGTCAGCTCTTTCACGAGCCTCGATTCAGTATACAAAAAAAAAAAAAAAAAAAACCCACTGATTATGGTACTCTTTACAATGTTCTTTGTTTGGCACAAGACATATTGGCAGTGGTTGTTGGTCCTGAAAGAAGAACTCTGATCACTCTTGATCTCGACCTCTATCAAAGGGCACTTCAGCTGAAGGAGTCTGTCAAGAACAAGAACTGGGTCCTGAGGGCTGGACTTCTCCACGTCATTTTTGCTGTACTTCATGGACTTGGCAAAACATCAGAGGGGAGTGGCCAAGACACCGTAGCAGTAGACGCAGGTATCTATTCTTCAGCAGCGCTGAGAGGGATATACAGCGGCAAGAGCTACAAGCGAGGTGTGGAATACCACATCATGAATGCTCTCGCCATCCTCCTGCTTAAACTGGACGTCGTCATCGGAGAACTACCTCCAAGTGCGCTCAAGGGACTGTGTGTAGCATTGCGTAGAACCCTCCATGAGCGTGATCCAGAAATGGTATCCACCCACGAAGATGGATTGCTGGCTCAGCATTTATGTGTCAAAACTAATGTTTTGTAGTTGCACGGTATATCATGAGATGTGACATTTTTTTGTTTTCGCCACATTTTCACCCACCCAAATGACATTGACCATGACCTAGTTTATAACCTTATCATGACCTCGAATGTAAAAAAAGATGTCACCACTGAATTTCTCACCCAACAAAACCCACATGAAGTGGTACTATATGACATAGTTCAGTTATTTTGGCTGATTAAACTTTTTGGGGTCATTTATGACCCTGTGGTGACCTTGAGCCTATGACCTTGACCTCAGATCATCTTGTAAACATCATAATTGAACTCGGCGCCCCCAGAAACAACCCTATCCTAGACACCACGATCATGAAGCTAGCATGTCTAGGAGCCGAGATATAGATTTTGCAATTTTTGGGGGTTCCCCCCCCCCTAAAGGGCCCCCAATACCACAAAAGTTAGCGAACAAATTCAACCCCTAATTTTTCTGTTACTTTACCCCCAAAAGTTGACAAAACTGCAACAAAATCACTTTTGGCACAAAAATCGAGCGTCATGACATATCATAATGCACTATAACACCTATGCAGCACATGGATGAAATCTGATTCAGTCAGTTTATTGAATAGCTCATCAACTTGACAATAAAATGCAGGTCATTTGACAATGAAAAACAGTAAAATGCAGGTCATTTGACAAAGAAAAACAGAAAAATGCAGGTAATTTCATGAAGAAAAACAGTATAATGCAGGTAATTTGACAAAGCAAAACAGTAAAATGCAGGTAATTTGATGAAGAAAAACAGTATAATGCAGGTAATTTGACAAAGAAAAACAGTAAAATGCAGGTAATTTGACAAAGGAAAACAGTAAAATGCAGGTAATTTGATAAAGAACAAGCGTTACGCCTAGGTCCCCCGTCGGTGAAGTGATGCGAGTTGACAAAGTGGAAGACGCAAGGCGGCCATCTTGGATTTTGACGTGGCGACCCAATTTTCAATAGCGTTCTCCCATATGCGTAGATACATGCACAAACCAGATTAGAAGTTAGTAGTTCGTTTATTTTTCAAGATATTTCGCTCACAAGGTTCAGACATATATATGGTGGCGGCCATCTTGGATTTTCACCTGGCGACCCAATTTTCAATAGCGTTCTTCCTTATGCCTTGATACAACCACACACCAGATTAGAAGTTGGTACTTCGCTTATTTTTCAAGATATTCTGCTCACAAGGTTCAGACATATATATGGTGGCGGCCATCTTAGATTTTGACGTGGCGACCCAAATTTCAATAGCTTTCTTCCTTATGCATAGATACACCCACACACCAGATTACCCACACACCAGATTATTAAAAGTTGGTACTTCGCTTATTTTTCAAGATATTCCACTCACAAGGTTCAGACATACATGGCGGCGGCCATCTTGGATTTTGATGTGGCGACCCAATTTTCAATAGTGTTCTTCCGTATGCGTAGATACACTCAGACACCAGATTAGAAGTTAGTAGTTCGTTTATTTTTCAAGATATTTCGCTCACAAGGTTCAGACATATATATGGTGGCGGCCATCTTGGATTTTCACCTGGCGACCCAATTTTCAATAGCGTTCTTCCTTATGCCTTGATACAACCACACACCAGATTAGAAGTTGGTACTTCGCTTATTTTTCAAGATATTCTGCTCACAAGGTTCAGACATATATATGGTGGCGGCCATCTTAGATTTTGACGTGGCGACCCAAATTTCAATAGCTTTCTTCCTTATGCATAGATACACCCACACACCAGATTACCCACACACCAGATTATTAAAAGTTGGTACTTCGCTTATTTTTCAAGATATTCCACTCACAAGGTTCAGACATACATGGCGGCGGCCATCTTGGATTTTGATGTGGCGACCCAATTTTCAATAGTGTTCTTCCTTATGCGTAGATACACCCACACACCAGATTAGAAGTTGGTACTTCGCTTATTTTTCAAGATATTCTGCTCACAAGGTTCAGACATACATGGCGTCAGACATACATGGCGGCGGCCATCTTGGATTTTGACGTGCGTTGCACCCACACACCAAATTAGAATTCGGTCCTTCGCTTACGCACGCACGTACGCACGCATGCACGCACGCACGCACGGACGGAGGGGAAAACCATAGTCCCCCTTTCACCCCGCAGTGCGACGGGGGAAAAAAACAGTATAATTCAGGTAATTTGACAAAGAAAAACAGTAAAATTCAGGTAATTTGACAAAGTAAAACAGTATAATTCAGGTAATTTGACAAAGAAAAACAGTAAAATGCAGGTAATTTGACAAAGGAAAACAGTAAAATGCAGGTAATTTGACAAAGGAAAACAGTAAAATGCAGGTAATTTGATAAAGAAAAACAGTAAAATGCAGGTAATTTGACAAAGGAAAACAGTAAAATGCAGGTAATTTGACAAAGGAAAACAGTAAAATGCAGGTAATTTGATAAAGAAAAACAGTAAAATGCAGGTAATTTGACAAAGGAAAACAGTAAAATGCAGGTAATTTGACAAAGGAAAACAGTAAAATGCAGGTAATTTGATAAAGAAAAACAGTAAAATGCAGGTAATTTGACAAAGGAAAACAGTAAAATGCAGGTAATTTGACAAAGGAAAACAGTAAAATGCAGGTAATTTGATAAAGAAAAACAGTAAAATGCAGGTAATTTGACAAAGGAAAACAGTAAAATGCAGGTAATTTGACAAAGGAAAACAGTAAAATGCAGGTAATTTGACAAAGGAAAACAGTAAAATGCAGGTAATTTGATAAAGAAAAACAGTAAAATGCAGGTAATTTCACAAAAAAAAAAACCCAGTAAAATTCAGTTAGGAGCCACCGAGTTGTTCACAAGCACATAATGACTCCCATTCCATTCCTCGGTATTCTTGATGCAATGTACATGTATTTAATTATGTTTTTGCTACTTCAAGCCATTTATTGTTTGCCACCTGCAAAAATTTGGGATCATTATAATTCATTATTTATTTATGTGGAAAGTGCCAGCTGCAGCTGAACGTGCATTGTTTTAATTTGTATGCTGTATACACAGTCTATATAGTACATACTTGGCTTTTATCGTGGAATTTCACTGCTTCTGGCTTTGTACCCCACTATGTTGTTGTGGAAGTCCCACTATGTACAACCCACCCACTATGTCCCACTATGTCCCACTATGTCCCACTATGTCCCACTATGTACAACCAAGTCCCACTATGTACAACTATGTTGGTGTGGAAATAATGTGCAACTTTGTCCAGAGTGGACACAGCTGCCTGCAGAAGCTGTGCAGTGATGCCTAAATTTGTGCCACCACTGACTTTCGTGGGCACATTTATCTACGAGGTCGTGCTGCCCAGGTTGACTTACAGGTGTGGTTTGATATTTGATTGTCCTTCTCATAGCCTAAGCCTAAATAGACTTCCCCATTAGGCAGTGGGGATCCTTTACACTGGACAAGGGGCCCATTTATCGCTTTGTCGAGGTTCGAAGCCATGCTGTTGGAGACCTGCTGTACTTGTACTCCGATAGATCCAAGTCTCGAGCATGGGATCGTTACCTGCTTGTGTCTGTGGACGAGTCTGCAAGTTTGCTGGCTCTCAACTTCGATGCTCATCGTACCGTGTACGACAATCTGCGTGTTACAAGGTACCCACGTGGACCATACCTGCCATCAGGCATCCGCACAAAGGTTCCTGTGATGATTCTCTCTGCGATGAAGGTGACTTGGAGGGGCCACGTATTGCTCCCCCTGATCCACTTTACATACCTCCCATTCTCTCAACCCAGCTGAATGGGTTCTTACATTAAGTACTCCTCCAGCTATTTTCCCCTTTTTGCTTGGTCATCCCTGTGATATCCAGGTTCAATGCCATTGTGATGGAAGCACAGCCACCACGTCACCTCCTATTAGGAGGTCAGCACGTTCACTCCCCGAACACTTCGATAACTACGTTCTTGATGGGTGAGTGGTTGCATATGTGTCAATGGGGCAGAATAATCCCCATATGACTGAGGAGAGTCTATCCAGTGATGGCGCCTTACTTAACCTGGCATCGTCAGTCTTGTACATCTTCAGGCACAGGTACAAGTACTGTTCTGGTTTTTTTGTCATGTTCCAGCAATGCAGTATCTACCATATAAAACAGTGTGTGTGTGTGTGTGTGTGTGTGTGTGTGTGTGTGTGTGTGTGTGTGTGTGTGTGTGTGTGTGTGTGTGTGTGTGTGTGTGACTGTCCCCCTTCATAAGGTTAGGTTTCAAATGCTTTGAGTAGTGCTTTAGGAGGGATTTGAGTGTGGGGTTAAGGGGCAATCTTTGAACACGACTGTGTGTCCACCGGTTAAAAGACCTAAAATATTCTGAGGACCCAAAAAACCCCAAAGACCCAGAAAACCCAATGGACTGCAAACACTCAAAACACCCAAAGACCCTTTAGACTTTAGACTTTAGACTCAAAATACCCTTTAGACTTTAGACTGTTAAAGACACAAAGGATCATGAAGACCCAGAAGGCTCCAAGGACCCAGAAGACCCCAAGGACTCTGAACATCCGAAATACTCGGAAGACCCAAAATACCCCAAAGACCCAAAATACACAAAAGACACAAAATACTCCAAATACCCAAAAGACTGAAAAGACCCTGAAGACCCAATGGTCCCCAAAGACCCTGAAGATGCAAAAGACCCCAAGGATCCAAAAGACCCAAACAACCCCACATACCCAAATGACAAAGAGGACCCAAAAGACCCCAAGGACTCTGAAGACCCCCAAGGACTCTGAAGATCCAAAATACCCTGAAGATCCAAAAGCCCGAAAAGCCCAATGGACCCCAAACACCCAAAATACCCTGAAGACCCAAAAGACCCTGAATACCCTGAAGACTGTAAAGACACCAAATACCCTAAGACCCCAAATTTTGGTAAGACCCAAATACCCAAAAGACCCTAACACCCAAAAGGACTCTGAGGACCCAAAAGACCTCAAGGACCCAGAAGACCCAATGGACCCCAATCACCCAAAATACCCGAAGACCCAAAATACCCTGTAGACTGTTAAAGACACAAAATACCATTAAGACCCAAAAGACTCCAAGGACTTTCAAGACCCAAAATACCCTGAAGACCCAAAATACCCCTAAGAATCAGAAGACCCCAAGGACTCTCAAGACACAAAAGTCCCCAAATACCCCAAAGACAGAAAAGTCCTTGAAGAACCAATGGACCCCAAAGACCCCAAAAACCCAATTGACCTTGAAGACCGTTAATGACCCCGAAGACCCAAAAGACCCCAAAGACTCTTAAATATCCAAAAGACCAAAAAAAAAAAAAACAAGACACTGAAGACCCCAAATTCCCCAAAGACCCATAAAGACCCCGAAGACCCAAAAGACTGTAAAGACCCCAAGACCCTTAAATACCCAAAAGACCCTAAAGACCCAAAATACACCAAATACCCTTAAAGACCCAAAATACCATGAAGACCCAAAATACCATGAAGACCCAAAATACCCTGAAGACTTAAAAGACCCCAAAGACCCTTAAATATCCAGAAGACCCAAAATACCCCAAATACCCAAAATACCCCAAAGACCACAAGACCCTTAAAGACCCAAAATACCACAAAAAACCAAAAGGCCCTGAAGACCCAAAATTCTCCAAAGACCCATAAAGACACCGAAGACCCAAAACACTGAAAAAACCCCAAGACCCATAAGACCCATAAAGACCCTGAAGCCCCAACACACTGAAAAGACCCCAAGACCCTTAAAGACCCAAAAGACGACGAAGACCCAAAAGACCCCAAATACCCTAAATAACCCAAAGACCCCAAGTACCCTAAATAACCCAAAGACCCAAAAACCCAAAAGACCCTGAGGATCCAAAGATCCTTGAAGACCCAAAAGACCATGAAGACGAAAAATACCCCAAAGACCCAAAAGACCCTTAAATACCTCAAGGACTGAACATATCCCAAAGACCCTTAAAGACCCAGAAGACCGAACAGACCCCGAAGACCCAAAAACACAAAAGACCCAGAAGACCGAAAAATCACAAATACTCAAAATACATCAAAGACCACAAAGACCCCAGAGACCCAAAATATCCCAAAGACCCTTAAAGACCCAAAACACCCCAATGACCAAAAAAAATCAAAAAGACCCAGAAGCCCAAAAAGTTCCTGAAAACCCAAAATACCCTGAAGACCCTTAATGACCCCACATAACCAAACAATCCAAAAGACCCTTAAAGACCCTAAGGACCCAGTGGAACCAAAACACCCAAATTACCCCAAATTCCCAAAATACGTCAAAGACCTAGATGACTGAAAAGACCCGAGGACCCCAACGATGCGGAGCACCCAAAAGACTCAAATGACCTAAAATATCCCGAAGACAAAAATGAACCAGAATATCCCAAGGATGCAAAAGAGCTTGAGCACCCAAAATACCTAAATGAACCAGAGGACGCAAAAGACCCTTAGGACTCTGAAGACCCCAAAGAAGAGTATTCATGTCTCTTACATTGGAATTATAGACGGTGGCTTGCAAACCGAGCCTCAAGGTCGGCATACGGAAGCGGTTTTGTTTTTAATTACAATAAATACACGGCAGCGTAGGGAGGTGAAATTATCTGAACGTGACGTGCAAAGTGCGCAGAGTAAACCGAGTGTTAATTTACGTCTGAAGGATGTCAATCCAAAAGACCAAAAATACCCTGAGGACCCAATGGACCCCGAAGCCCCAAATTACCCCAAAGACCCAAAATACCCCAAAGACCCAGATGACCGAAAAGACCCGAGGACCCCAAAGATCCAGAGGACCCAAAAAACTCAAATGACCCAAAAGACCCTGAGGACCCAAATGACGCAGAGGACACAAAAGACCCAAAAGATCCCAAGGATGCAAAAGAGCTTGAACACCCAAAAGACCCAAAAGACCCTGAGGACTCCAAAGACCCAAAAGAAGAGTAATTATGTCTCTTACATTGGAAATGTAGACGGTGGCTTGCGAACCGAGCCTCAAAGTCAAGGTCGGTGAATGGAAGCATTTTTTTTTTTATCACAATAAATACAAGGCACAGGGAGGTGAAATTCGCTGAACGTGATGTGCAAAGTGCGCAGAGTAAACCGAGTGTTCATTCACGTCTATAGGATGTCTAATAGCCGGCAGAGCCGGTGTTGTGAATGAACGCGTATGTATTATGTTGAAAAGCCAGATTTTGCTGGATCCTTTGAGAATTTCGAAGCTTTGACGCACCAAATCGCTCAATGGAGGCCGCCATCTTGCGGATGCGGAAGTATGCACAACAAATTTTTAAAAGTTCAATAGGAGTTTGTTTCACCCATCTTTTTTTGATTCACAATCTTATGCACCTCTAATTTGTAATTAAATTAGTTTAAGACCAACCTCGTTCCCCGGGCCCGCACAGGCCCTGGTTATCTTCAACGAAAATCGTCACCAAACAACGGAACCAATGAGATTCGATCATTTCAAAAAATATTTCAAAAAAGCTTATTACAGTTTCGGAGGCTGAAAACGGCGTCAAATATTCTAAAATTGACGAAGAATTATTTTTTAGAAATCTCGCAGCGGTAGGGGATAGTTTTTCGCGGCCGGAAATATCCGAAGTTGAGACGGAATTCACCGAATTAAACAAGAAGTAAATTATATAAATTTTAATCTCATCCAGAATGCAAATGGTGTCATTTTGAACGAGGTACGGTACCTACTACACCTACCTACTACCAACTACCTAACCCACTGATGCCATAGTGATGGGTAAAATAGTGGCAAGAGGTTTTGGCTTCGCCGGCTCATTGCGGCTTTGCAGTCGTGTCATATTAAATAAAGAAGATACAAGCACACCTGTCACTAGGCCCAGGCTTCAGACTTTGGCGTGCTCACGCGGCTGCACCATCAAATAAACTGTTCCAACCCATCATATTTGACGGGCTTTATACTAGTTATTTAATAGTTGACTTAATTTTATTGCCGTTTATTCCCAATTTTTTACATTTCTTCTACGTTTTCATATATCGTATGTGCATGTTGACTTATAGCCGGCGAAGCCGGTGTTGTCAATAAACGAGTACGTATTATGTTGAAAACCTGATTATGCCTTGGCTCGAGAATCCGAAGCGCAGTGGGCACAGCCATCTTGCGGAGGCGGAAGTATGCATAACAAATTTAAAACGTTCATTAGGAATTTCTTTCACCCGTCGTCGTTTGATTCACAATCTTATGCACCTCCGATGTATTAATGAAATAATTTAAGACCAACATCGGCCCGCACGGGCCTGGTTATCTTCAACAAAACGCGTCACCAAACACCGGACCCAATGAGAGTCGAGCATTTGCAAAAATATGTCTAAAATGAAATCACTCACTGGATGGAGTGCTGGAGACAGCCATCGACCGGATGCGGAAGTTTGCATAAAACAAATGCGAAAAAGTTCAATAGGAGCTTGTTTCACCCGTCGTTCTTTGATTCATAATCTAATAAAACCTCTCATTAGTAATTAAAATACGTTAAGACCAACCTCGTTATCTTCAACGAAAGTCGTCATCAAACACCAGAACCAATTATTATTACGCGTTTTGGACAGTGAAAACGGCGTCAAATATTCTAAAATTGACGAAGAATTATTTTTTAGAAATCTCGCGGCCGTACGGGATAGTTTTTCACGGCCAGAAATATGGTATAAGCGGTTTACATATTTAGTTTAGCAATACGGATAGTTTTTCACGGCCGGAAATATCCGAAGTTGAGATGGAATTCATAGTAAGGGAAACATATGAAAATCTGTTAACTAAATTGTTACCAAAAAATTTCTTCACCAATATGTTTGTAAAGGTGTGTAATAACATGTGTTAAAATGTTGAAGGTCAACTCCCGTGGGAAACCCAGAAAAAAAGCTGTTGAATTCGGGTACCGAAAAATTATTTTCGAGAATTTTTTTTTTTTTAAATCGGCCCTTAAGTAACTTATGAGGGGTCAAATAAGGGTTTTTCATGATTCTGAGTTGATTGTTAACATTTATATTTCACCACAGACACTCCTTTGTGGAAAAATAATTTCTAAATATATCTCATTTTCTACTTTGCAGGACATGGAGTCTAGCAATATGGATGAAGACGTTACTCCACCTGTGCTCAATTGCTTCATCTGTGCACGCTCGGATACACCAGCTGAAAGGCTCATACAGGCAACTCCAAAGGGATACTCAACTTTATTGAAACAAGCAGAAACTGTCGAAAATGTTACTGTTGTGGAACGTATGAAGGAGGCTCAAAAGGAAGGAAAACTGAGGTACCACCAGAAGTGTAAAAATGATCTGTACAACAACTTTGTTGCAACCACCAAGAAGTCAGCTCAAGCATCAAAGGCAGAGAAAGAGTCATCAAAGTTGAAGAGAAGACGCACTACTTGTGAGTTCAGTTCATCAACTGGCTGCAGTTCTAGAAGATCACAGTCAGTTGACCTCCTGTATAAGGATGTATGCATTCTTTGCAACCAACCAGCCCAGCTCTACAAAAATAATCCAGCACAAGCTAGAAAGAAATACAGAGTGCCAGATAATTTGACTGCAGATACACTGAAGGCAAGCTTGCTGAAGACAGCACGGAGTCGCGGGGATGACTGGGGCACTGAAGTCACTGGATGCCTGGAAGGGATCAACGACTTGGTAGCAGAAGAAACACTGTACCATTTGCGATGCAAACTTATGTTTGCGAGAGGTGACAGTTTGTCCAAGACTGATGAGGAAGGAAAAAGGAAGAGAGGACAGAGGAGTATTGATGAGGAGCGAGAGGCAGTTTTTATTGAATTCTGCGAATGGTTAGACTCAGAATTAGAGCATGGGGTAATGAACATGGACCAAGTCCATGAAAAGCTGCAGGAGTTTGATCAGTCACCAGAGAAGAGCCTTTCTTATTCAAAGCATTGGCTAAAGATAAAACTTCTAGAGAAATACGAAGACACCTTGTATTTCACAACACAGGAAAGAAGGGAAGATGTACTCTGTCTCAAAGATGGCACCGACAATATTCTGCGAGAGCATCATGCTAATCTTGACCATGGAGATGAGAAGACTCAGATCATAAAGACGGCACTCAAGTTCATATCCAATGATATTGCCTTGATTGATTTAGGTCCAAAGTCATACCCCACCACACACAGTATGACTGACATCGATAGTCAGCTGACACTTGTTCCTGCAAGCCTTCAGATGTTCTTGAGACCGATTGTCAAGACAGACGAAAGAGTTGCCGTTTGGGGGCAGAATTTTATTAAGGCCTGTCGACCTCGGTCTGGAGTATTGCCACACCAAATGGGGCTTGCCATACAACTTGATCATAGATTTGGGTCAAAATGGATGCTCAACAAGTTCCACCGGCTGGGATACACTGAGTCTTACACGGAGACACAAAACTACAAATACTGCTTCCTTAATAGTAGGAGTGGAGATGATGTTCCAGATACTTCTGGCACTCTTGACACCATTGTGGAGGAAACCGATGAACAGATCAATGATGAGGTTGCGGTTGATGCTGCGCTTGAGGATCAATCAGTGATGACAGCCAAAGTGCCAGCCAGTGAAAGTGAATTGTCAAGTAATGATCAGGTGGTCTTTATGGAGGTTGGGGAAACAAACAATGCAGTCACTCAGTTTGTTGGAGACAATATAGATTTAAACATTGTCTCTATTCACGGAAACACTCCCTTTCACTCAATGGGTTGGATCGAAGTCACCTCTCCGGCACCACCTTTGCCAGATCCACAGACAACAGCAGCTTTCCCCCGGGTGAAGTTGAAGGCACTCGACAAAGCTAAGATCCTGAGAGGAACTGAAGTAAAGATTATTCCATTTACGAACAGGAAACAGATAGGAACGAACGCGATCATGTTTCTCCCCCTCGCTGAGCTTTCCTCCTACCTGGCTCATGATCAGCCACTCCTCACTCCAGGTGACACACTCTGGGCAGCGGGGTGGGTGATCAAAGCCAACGATACTGAGTTCCCACACTCCAACTGGAATGGCTGGATGAAGAGAATCCATGCTAATGATGCAAAGCAGAGCACACAGATCGAGTTCCTCCCAGTTATTGAAGGAGACCCTAATGACCTCAACACCATCTTCACCACTCTGAAAGAGTGCATACGGCGCGCTGGGGTCGCTATAGTGACCTTTGATCTTCCGATTTGGCTGAAGGCTGTGAATATAATAAAGCAGGCAAATCTACCCGTCATTCCCAGGTTGGGTGGTTTTCACCTGCTGAAGTCTTATCTTGGATCAATGGGTAACATCATGGAAGATTCTGGACTACTAGATGTGATCCAGTTGATCTATCCTGGAAGTACGACAGCCAACCACATCATGGATGGAGGATGTTTTGACAAGGCAATCCGTGTTCACCTCCTCATCGATGCAGCCATCTATCAACACATCATGAAACTTGCCTTCACTGAGGAGGAGCGTGGTGACATGAAGACCTTCATGGAGAAGGTGGCTGATGGGAAGATGGGAGCCAGACACTCAGACCCAGTAGTGCCAGTGTTTGAGCAAAGGTTTGAAGAAACCTTCAAACGACTCGCAAAAGGAGGAAGAACACCTGCACTCTGGGTGGAGTACCACCACATGGTAGATGTGATCAAGGTCTTTATCAGAACCGAGCGACTTGCAGACCACAATGGGCATCTGTCCTGCATTGTTACCAAGATGCTTCACATCTTTGCCGCTGCAGGCCATCATCAGTATGCCAAGGGCGCACGGCTGTACTGTCAACTCATGAAGGAACTAGAAACTTTGCCTGCTTACAAAGACACCTTAGAACGTCTCACTGCCCACGGGAACCACGTTGTCCGTTACTCAAGTCATGAGTGGTCCGGCACATGGTGTGACATTTGCATTGAGCAGACATTAATGAAGGCAGCCAAGTCACAAGGTGGACTGAGCAGAGGAAGAATGAGAAACAGTTTTTCTGGCCACAAATGCTGGGTGCTCACCCTCAGTCACCTGTCTGATGTCAACCGGCGGATGGAGGAGGACGTCAGTAAACATGTTCCAGTCCACAGAGACCTTGCCAAGACACAGATGAAGCGAGATGCAGAGGCAGTTGAACTTGTCCTAAAATGGTTTGAGGAGATCAAGCCATTCGACAACGATAGAGACAAGGAGTTGCTCGTGTCTTTCTCAACAGGATTCACAAGCACTGGAGATGACGCAGTCAATGCTGAGAGAGCAGGTGAAGTTGGGATGGAGATGCAGATCAAGCTGGATGGACAGTCAGTGACGTCGACCATGGATGTCAAGTCAAAGATAAAAGCCCTGTCATCACGAAGAAAATTTCCCTTGGTCAACGAGAAAAAGATTCACCTTGACTCACTAAAGTTGTTCAACCGACTGATCATTTTCGCCCAGCGGGATATGACAGTTGAGACAAGCTTACAGTATGAGCTGACTCCCTTCCCATTGTCCCTGTTCAGCAACAAAGATCAGAAGATGAACAAGGCAAACAAGGCAGACTTTTCAAATACAAGCCTGAAGGCGTTAACTGATCCACTTGACTTGACTAACCAACCCTGCTGCACCCTCGTAATTGATGGCGGATGGCTTGTCTACATGGTGAAGTGGGAACAACGTCAGACCTGGCAGGAGATCGCCAACAGTTACCTGAGCTACGTGCAGTATCTGGGCCGCTGCTCCCAGAAGATCATTGTGGTCTTTGATGGCTACAGCAGATCACCAAAAGATCACGACCACATCCGGCGTACCAAGAATTCCTGCTGTAATCTCCAGATTCGACCGGATATGTCCAACTGGACCCCAAGAGCAAAGTTTCTGGACAACACTCATAACAAGAGTGAGCTCATCCACCTTCTCTCTTCAACCTTCCGAAAACATCACATCACTGTGGAGCAGTGTGACAATGATGCTGACACTTCAATTGTGAGAGAGGCATTGGCTGCTGCTTCAGATGGCTCTGTTGAGGTCAGTACCATTTGTGTCTTCAGTTAGTATAACTATTGGATGGAGCCCGGGTGCTGATGGGGTAATTTAAAAATAAGAGAATTCACACTGTTGAAAAGTTAAATCTGTTCTTGAACGGTTCATTATGCTTTGTACATGTTGTTATATTTTCAGGTGCGGGCAGAAGATGCAGACGTGCTGGTAATGCTGGTGCACCATAGCTCAGACAGCCACCATCCACTCTTCTTAACCACATCAAACGGCTCTTATGACGTCCGAAAGATCAAAGAATCTCTCTCCGAAACACAGAAGAGCTACCTGCTCTTCTGTCACGCCTTCACGGGGTGTGATACGGTTTCTGCAATCGCTGGTCATGGGAAAACAACTCTATTTGCCAGGTAATAATGATAATACTACTATTACGTCGGCAAATAATACTAATACTAATAATAATAATAATTATAATCATTGTCATCATAGTATAAATGTTAAAAATAATAATTATTTTATTTCTGTTTTACATTATACTTTACTTGACATAGACCTGGTGCTTTTTTAAAGGTTTTGCGAAGGGGACGCGGCTGAGTACATCGACATCTTCCTTGACACAGAAGCCACCAAGGAAACAGTGATTCAGGCTGGTACTGCGATTTTCAAGTACATTTACCATGGACGAGATACTACATTGGGTGAAATTCGGTACAACATGTTCTCAAGGAAGGCAGCGGCAGGAGTGATCAAACCAGAGACTCTACCTCCAACAGAGGGTGCAGCTGCACAACATTCACTCCGTGCCTACCTGCAGACCCGGGACTGGATCCTTCTACAGAGCATGTCTCTGAACCCCAGTGACTATGGATGGACAATAGGTGTGCATGGGTATGAGCCAGTTCCAACACTGGACCCCACGGCTCCTGAGGAGCTATTGCAGTTCACGAGCTGTAATTGTCATGGAGATTGCAGCAACCGGCGATGCAGCTGCAAGAAGAATGGGGTCACGTGCATCTCGGCCTGTGGAGTCTGTAATGGCATTACATGCAGAAACTGCAGTCATGATGTTGTTGAGTCTGAAGAAGACATCGACAATGACTGTTGAAACTTCTGACATTGTGAATGAGAAATAACTCTTGAGTATTATATATGTATGTGAAATAAAAGCTACTTTGTGTGTAAATGTAAAAGTGAAAATATAAATGTTAACAATCAACTCAGAATCATGAAAAACCCTTATTTGACCCCTCATAAGTTACTTAAGGGCCGATAAAAAAAAAAAAAAATTCTCGAAAATAATTTTTCGGTACCCGAATTCAACAGCTTTTTTTCTGGGTTTCCCACGGGAGCTGAACTTCAACATTTTAACGCATGTTATTACACACCTTTACAAACATATTGGTGAAGAAATTTTTTGGTAACAATTTAGTTAACAGATTTGTGAAATATCTCATAAAATGCCCTTACTATCACCGAATTAATCACTGCAAGCTAACGTCTTCTGGTGGACGAAGCTGCCGTGCCCGGAGAGTCAGAGAACCAGCCTTGGCGCCTGACAGCGACTGAAGTTAGAAGACTACACACTTACTGTGAAAACGTATGTTAAGCCCAGTTAAAAATAGGCCTGAAGCTAGCACATCGTATAGTTACTTCCTTAAGCTTCTTGTGACATTTATTGTATTGTATGCAGGTATTGCCATCGGGGAGGACTGTCTGCTCTTCTCTTTTACCAAGTCTTACCAGGTACGGTACCTACTACACCTACCTACTACCAACTACCAACCTACCTACTACCAACTACCTAACCTACTGATGCCATGGTGATGGGTAAAATAGTGGCAAGAGGTATGCAGGTATTGGGGAGGACTGTCTGCTCTTCTCTTTTACCAAGTCTTACCATGTACGGTACCTACTACACCTACCTACTACCAACTACCTACCTACCTACTACCAACTACCTAACCTACTGATGCCATGGTGATGGGTAAAATAGTGGCAAGAGGTATGCAGGTATTGGGGAGGACTGTCTGCTGTTCTCTTTTACCAAGTCTTACCAGGTACGGTACCTACTACACCTACCTACTACCAACTACCTACCTACCTACTACCAACTACCTACCTACTACCAACTACCTAACCTACTGATGCCATGGTGATGGGTAAAATAGTGGCAAGAGGTTTTGGCTTCGCCGGCTCATTGCGGCTTTGCAGTCGGTACTAGTAGCCGGCGAAGCTGGTGTTGTCAATAAACGAGTACGTATTATGTTGAAAACCTGATTATGCCTTGGCTCGAGAATCCGAAGCGCAGTGGGCGCAGCCATCTTGCGGAGGCGGAAGTATGCATAACAAATTTAAAACGTTCATTAGGAGTTTCTTTCACCCGTCATCATTTGATTCACAATCATATGCACCTCCAATGTATTAATAAAATAATTTAAGACCAACATCGGCCCGCACGGGCCTGGTTATCTTCAACAAAATGCGTCACCAAACACCGGACCCAATGAGAGTCAAGCATTTGCAAAAATATTTCTAAAATGAAAGCGCTCAATGGTGGGCGCCATCGACCGGATGCGGAAGTTTGCATAAAACAATTGCGAAAAAGTTCAAGAGGAGTTTGTTTCACCCGTCGTTCTTTGATTCACAATCTAATGAAACCTCTCATTAGTAATTAAAATACGTTAAGACCAACCTCGTTATCTTCAACGAAAATCGTCATCAAACACCAGAACCAATGATATTCGAGCATTTGGGAAAAAAAATTTTTAAAAGCTTATTACGCGTTTCGGACGGTGAAAACGGCGTCAAATAATCTCACATTGACGAAAAATTATTTTTTAGAAATCTCGTGGCCGTCGGAGAACCGAATCAGCCAATCAGCGCCCTCGACACAGGACATCTTACCAGCGCCCTCGACACGTCTGCGACGCCGGGAACGAGGTTGGTGCAAAACAACCGAATAACGCGTAAGCATATACTGCTCGAAATAGTTCTCATCATATGCTCAAATTTCCTAAGCTAAATCGTCATTGCTTTGGGCACTGTTGTCTGTTACGGAGAAAGAAAAAGAACCGAAATGAAAGGAAAAATGGTACAACCTCTGGTACATGGTACAAAAAATGGTACACATTTACTGTGAAAACGTATGTTAAGCCCAGTTAAAAATAGGCCTTAAGCTAGCACATCGTATAGTTACTTCCTTAAGCTTCTTGTGACATTTATTGTATGCAGGTATTGCCATTGGGGAGGACTGTCTGCTCTTCTCTTTTACCAAGTCTTACCAGGTACGGTACCTACTACACCTACCTACTACCTACCTACCTACTACCAACTACCTACCTACTACCAACTACCTAACCTACTGATGCCATGGTGATGGGTAAAATAGTGACAAGAGGTTTTGGCTTCGCCGGCTCATTGCGGCTTTGCAGTCGGTACTAGTAGCCGGCGTTATGAATGAACGCGTATTATGTTGAAAAGCCAGATTTTGCTGGATCATTTGAGAATTTCGAAGCTTTGACGCACCCAATCGCTCCATGGAGGCCGCCATATTGCGGATGCGGAAGTATGCATAAACAATTGAGAAAAAGTTCAATAGAGGCTTTGGCTTCGCCGGCTCATTGCGGCTTTGCAGTCGGGTCATATTACTAGTTAACGAGAAATGTTAGTTAGCAAAGAGAGGTTTTTTTCCCAAGGAAAGTGTCCACACCAGTGTTAGTAGTTGTTGTTTTAAGGTGTGACGTCATCTGATGCCGTCCGGCATATGCTCGGTTGTGCCTTTGTTTTTATATGTTCTTCTTCTTCGTCGCCCATTTATTTGGACTCGGTGTGTATTAGGCAAGATTAAAAAAATGAGTTGGTGATCGTCCCCGCCCGACCCTACGAAACACACCCGACCCGAAACTTTTTTTATTTTTTATTTTGAAAAAAATCATTCAAAAACGATCTTTTCAGTCAAATTTGGCGCCGTTCTGCACCGCATGCGCAGTGCGTGCTGCGCAGAGCGTCGCAAGTGCCTCAGGCAACTTCACCCATTTTACGTTAGCCATTCATGGCGGCTATTGTGTGAGATTTTTCCCGCTGAAATCTGTATCGATTCGTGATAGAATCGGCTTGAAATGCCTATTGTGATCGCATCAATAGCCCGTGAGGGCTCTTCCAAGACGGTGAAGGACTGGTTTGCGTGCAATATCGAGTTGGATGTTACAATCTCGGACTTCTATGCAGAGTTCTCAGACGGCAAGTATGATGGGGATAGGGAGCCATTGCCTGACGATACACGCGGTACTTTTGTCAAAGTATTCGCCGGCCCCAGTAAAACTGACATGACGAAAGTTTCACCAGCTTGCAAAGTTTCTGATGTGACAAAGACTCTTGGCTCATCTATCTATAATTCCACTAATCTCTGTCTGTGTGTGTGTGTGTGTGTGTGTGTGTGTATGCGACCGCTGTTTCTCGACAACTACCGGTCCGATATACTTGAAACTTGCCAGGTATATTGCTGGGGACCCGAGGATGTGCCTTTTCAAGGTTTCATATTAATCGGACAATTACTTACCGAGCTATGTCCAAAAAACGATTCGACCAATCAGAGAGCAGCGAGCTATCGCGTGTGCCGAACGTGGCGAACACACTCTGCCTCGGACGGCACATTTGAGAGCGTATTCATTTATTTCACGTTGGCAAACTATGTTGGCGTTAAACTATGTTTTAAAACTAATTAAAACTACTTTGCGATTCATCGTAACTGCGATTCGTAACTGCCGTTCGCTTTGGCTTTGCGAATGGACCAAACCATTTCATGTAAATAGAGGGGGGGGATTGTCACCGTACTCGCAAGCCGTTCGCTTTGGACCAAACCATTTCATGTAAATAGAGGGGGGGGATATAATTTTAGATATATATATAGTACGGGCATGCCCTAGTTTCTCAAATTTGTGTTGGCTGCAGACACGGCCACGGATCACAGGATGGAACCCGATAGTCGACCAACTGTTTTTAGTGTCCTCATGAATGCTGCCCGTGATGATGCTTTTTGTACTTGGGTGCCAAGGTGCCAAGGGCATGGTGTTTATCTGTTTTTCCGATGTCATGGTGGATATACATGTACAGGTGTCTTGCCCTTTCGCTACCGAGCTCAGCTAGGACATTCAACATCATCCAAAATCACACAAACACTGTGTTTCATAGAGATTTGGGCAATGTCTGTAAATCTGTGAGATGAATGAAGAAATTAAATCATTTTGAGGAGAAAGGAGTCTTTATTTCATATTTTTCCATGTCAACAAAACTCAATGGAAAGTAGGAAAAAAAAATAAAAAATAAAAAATAAAAATAAAAACCTCCCTCCCTACCCGAACTTTTGAGAAAAAATGACGATCACCAACTCATTTTTTTTATCTTGCCTTACGTGAGCTCCGAATAAAACTCCAATCATTAATGACCCACTGTGGGTGGGGCCTCCAAATGCATATGTTCCGGGGTTTTAGCGCCTCTGTATGTTTATTTGTAATAAGAATAAAATCATTATTCACATCGATAAATGCGAAGAAAAAGCGAGCGTGGCCGAAATAAAAAAAATACGACAACAAACAACGCTACCAAAAGCCATTTTTATAGAACTATAATTGTGATGACAATGAGGTACGTCGCAGCTTCCGCCTGATCGCTGCAACGGCTTCAAGGCACTTGTTTCAATGAAGTTGCGTCACTCTCTGGAGTCTCAAGAGGGCCGCCTCTTGGCTTCACAATCGCTCGCCCAACCAACGCAGCTTATTATCCAGTGGTCAGTTGCGGAAAAAAACGTTTAAAGACACTATCGCGCACGACACCGCCATGACTATTCAGCGCAAATTAGAAAAAAACACGGAAGCAAGAACATGAATGTGTAAAGTGTATAAATAATCCTTCTCATAATTTTTTTTAGTCGAAATTTTTGAATTTGTCTCTTTATGTGCTTTAATAATAAAAACAAGAAACGCTTTCTTGTCGTAAAACTTTTGTGTTTGTCATCCGTGGCCTCTCCCTCTTTGTTGCCAGCGTGTCATGACATGTGAGCGGAGATCGTCACCGGATCTTAAAGTAAACCTAATGATGTGGTTTCCTTATTTTCAACCTCAATTCTACGTCAACTCATTGGCTCTTCCAAAATGCAGGTACATAAGTCAGGTTATAACGATATAAGTTTTTGGTGCTTGAAACCAAACTGTTTTGAAGTGATTCTTCACCATTGCATTGGGAGATAGGGCCAAAAACGATACATAGCAGGATATCTTAAAAAGTTGTGGACGTATTTGGACGAAACTTGGTGGAGATGTTGGGTGTCTGACAAGGACGATTCGATTCGATTTTGGTGAAGATCTGAATATGGATTCGGATATGAGAATTATTTACTTTTTATGTGATTCTTTACCATTGGGAGATCAGGTGAAAAGCGATATGTAACATATTTAAAAAAGTTATGTACGAGTTCGGAATTTGTTTTCATTCGCGATATCCCCGCTTGATTTAGGCGGAGGAGAAAGGAAAGATTGCGTGTCAATCACTGGTATTAAAAGTGGGCCCAAGACCCTGCCTCTAAATTGTATGGCATGTGAAAGCATCAGAATTTAAATGAAAATAGGAATATTTTAATTTATCTGAATCATAGTTATATAAAAGCAATATTTCAATTGTATCTGCTCGACACACACCGTCATTTACACCCAGACTTGGCATTTAATATGGAATATTTTTTTTGTGGGGGTGAACTTACTTTTCAAGGTGACTTCGAACCAAAAGTTCATTGGAATTATGTTGAAATTATTCTAGATTTTGTTAATGTGACCTTTAACAGAAACAAAAACCACATTTGACATTTCGAAACAAATAAATTGATCCTTGAAAGTGATGTAAACTGATATCGAACTCGATTCATGGACAGTACTGTGTTAAACTTCTGTACGTTTTCCAGAAGTATCTCTTTATTTTGCACATTAGCCAAAAAATTTTTTTCAGGAGCAGGTAAGAGGAAGCGGAACGGTGCCCCCTCGCGGGGACGGGATCCCGACCGGGCGAGATTGAGCCATCGGGCCGGGGACCGCAAGGTGCCGCGCCGAGATGGTGCGTGGAATCTCGACCCGACCAACTTATGACTAAACTTGGTGGTTGAGTTGATTGGGCGATAAAAACAAGCCGATTAGATTTTGGTTTAGGTACGAATCCAGATACGGCCTATCACTATCAGTGGGATACAAAACATAAACTGTTCAGCCTGTTGCTGGTAACAGGTATGTTCTCTACCTTGTGCCCTTCTAGTTGCGACTTGTTTTGGTTACGAAAGAACATGTAGTTTATATTGAGGTGTTACAGCGATTAAAATTGGTCAATATACCGTTTAACGCATGCATACTGCTCTTTGAATGCGTGCCCCCAATATTTTTGGATGGGGAATGACTTGAGAGATGGTGGTGAACTGTTGTCTTGACCCGGTGGGAAGAATGAGATTGAAGAGATTGTGGAAGGTGATTCCACAGATAGGGGGAAAGAGGAATAAATGAGTGGAGGTGAGCAGTGGTTCTGGATTTAAGCAGCTTCACTGGGTGGTTGCATGCATCATGGAGAAGGCAGAGTACAAAACATGATAGTGATAGAGGGCAGAGAGGTAAAATACCAGAAATGAGGCTGAAGAAGACAGAGACCACTGATCTGTCAGTGATGGGCCCATTGGCTCAGCTTCATTGTGAGAGATTCCAATGGTCTTGAATGTTTTGGATTCCACGGCATCAAGCTGAGCAAGATGTGAGGCTGGGAAACCAGCCCAGAGGGGAGAGCAGTTCTCCAATAAGCTGCGGAAGAAAGCCTTGAAGGTGGATGGGAGCTCAGGTGTGCCAAGGAAGGACTTTTCATGACGGAGGATACCCACCCAGATGCCCCAGGAGGCCAACTTTGAAATGTGGCTTGCGCAACTGGATCCGACGAATTACCCAAATGTACCCAAATGTAAGTGAATTTACCCAAATGAAAGCACAATGTACCCAAATGTAAGTCGTACTATGTAAAGGAAGGTTATTTTATGCAGTAAAACGTTACGGTGTGCTTCTTGATGTTCAAGAAAACGAATGCGAACAGAATTTTACAATTTTACCGGCCCGATTGGTGGCAGCCATTTTAGTCCAGGGGGGACATTGCTCGGTATACATCTGCAGGATTAATGAATCCGTGCTGAAGCGACCAAGGTGGCGGTAAGTTTACCCACATAGGTTGATCCAAGACATTTATGAAGTATAAATATTGTTACGGATCGCGGTTTAGATGTTATGATGGGCCGAGCAGATGGTCCACCGCTACCTAACAGTTCCCCCGATTCTTCCCCAACTCACCCGATTCCACCCGACGTTGACCAAATCGCGCTATGCTAAATCAATGATGGGAAAGGACACAACGACTGGGATAAATGAAACGACGCAAGGGGTACAGTTCTCAAGACCTCCGGAGGAGGATATAATTAGTGGTGGAGAAATGGGGTAGATTACAAGGTAGAGTGAGGTAAAAGACACAGAAGAGATAGGCACTTAGATACAATCTTATCTATCCCAGACAGACCACAGACAAACGGAACAAGGCTGACTTACACAGGGATTGATGGCAGGGAAGGACAGGTAGGTTGATAGCACAAGGTGCACCTTGGCTCGGGGACAGGATCAAGCACGGTCCAAAAGATGCAGGGAGGCCTCACAGCGCTCGGAGGTGGCATCTTTCTTTCTCCAAGCTCAGCGCGCATCTGACGTCACCTCCCTCTTCCTGCGCATGCTCAGCGGGGAGTCACACGCCCTCGGCTGGTTGGCTCCGCCCCAGATGGGACCGGTCCGCCGCTTCCATTGGGTGCGGGGGTTACCGGGCTCCGCCCTTGACGAGGAGCTGACGGGGAGCCCCTATTTGGTAACCCCGTCGAGCACATGTTCGATGGCGGCTCGTTGGAAAGGCCTGGTGCCCTCCCAACACCTCCTACCAACCAAGCCGGAGTGAGGACGCGCACTCCCCGCGGCTGTTGTTGTTGGTGTTGTTGTTGCTGAACCGTGAGGAAGAGCTGCGGGGAGGTATTGGGAGGTCCTAAACTTCCTAACGGTGCCATACAATCACATTCTGGTGCAACGAAGAGTCAGAATTAATGGAAACGAGTCCTTAACTGACATAGACTAAGAATAACTAGCAAGATGTCCTATAGTTGTCTTACATGAGATGCGGTGAACCTGGGTGCGACATTTAATGGGGGAAATAGGGGGAGGTCGGGTCTACAGAGTGTTGTTTACAGAAAATGGGACTAGGGAATGGGGGATTGGGGATAGTTGGGAAGTATTGAGGAAATAGGGGAATATTTACAAGCGGATATGGATGGATGCAAATCCCATATCCGCAACAATATTTTATCAAAGTAACACCCTACTTTCTTATTATTTGTATCAGAATGATGTGGAATATTTATAGTGGGGCAACTTAGCATAACAATTGTGCATTTTGTGAGGAAAGCACCAAATTTGGCACACTAGTAGACTATCATATTATGAAAAGATCTGGATATTGGGCCATCTCAGATTCAGAGATTTGATTTTTGCAAGATTTCGATTCGATTGGGATCGAAGAGAACACCTTCTTCGTCTTCTGTACAGTGAAGTTGCCAGCCCTGAATTATCTGGCTACATCTGGGTGCTTCATTGGGAGTGCAACCATGTCCCTCAGGTGAACATGGACCCACCTGGCATAGTGTGTGTGGTCTAAGGCATGGAACCATGGGACCAGTTCCGTCAGGGCATCAAGGTACATCGTGAATGAAGCCTGCCACAGAGAATGCACATAGACCAGTACCAACATCTCTAGTTCCAGCACAGTTGCCCAGTACTGAAAGTTGGGAATGTCTTCTCTCTGGTGACACCAGTCTTCGAACTCAGGCAGGTCTTCTGCATCATCAGCATATGTCATACAGTGGCGTTCATACGCACGGTGTTGCAGGATGTGCAGTGCCGCTGCAGTGATTTGATGAGCTCTTCTTGTGCGGGTGACGTGGGCAGCTCGCAGGAAGGAGTCGGCCGTCCCTGGCGTTGCAATCTCAGCTTGCAAATCTGCAAAATCTGCAAATCTTGCAAAAATCAAATCTCTGAATCTGAGATGGCCCAACATCCAGATCTTTCATAATATGATAGTCTACTAGTGTGCCAAATTTGGTGCTTTCCTCACAAAATGCACAATTGTTATGCTATATTTAGCTTAGCTGCCGGACTATTACTCAAATGAAAATTCTCAAAAATGACGATTTACCCAAATTTACCTAACCCTAACCCTAACCCTAACAACAACTAACCCTAACCCTAACCCTAACAACAACTAACCCTAACCCTAACAACAACTAACCCTAACCCTAACCCTAACCCTAACAACAACTAACCCAAACCCTAACCCTAACCCTAACCCTAACAACAACTAACCCTAACCCTAACCCTAACAACAACTAACCCTAACCCTAACCCTAACAACAACTAACCCTAACCCTAACAACAACTATAATCTGGTGCAGAAAAACATGCACATTGCCCTATGGGCCTGACTGTGCACACCCAACTATTTGCCATTAAGCTGCTGACTCCACCCTTTTGCAGAACAGTACATCCTCTACTTCGGAGAGGCAGGATCTGTTGTGGAATCGGTACTTGCATGTCTCTTCTATTTCGCATACACCTGCCCCTCTCTGCCCTTTTAGCATCTTTTTTGATACTGGTTTAAAAAAAAATTCTGAAGCAGAATTTGAAAAGCATTGGATTGCTCATCCATTATTAAGGAATGCAAGATGGGTTTGTACCAGGCTTTTATGTCTTTATTTATTTTTGCTGCTTCGTAATCTTTTGCTTCCCATTCCTTTCATTCAACTACTATTTTGCGATGTATCTTTACATTTTGTCCACTTGTTCTCCTTTGCCCTGCTTTTTCTGTCTGTCAACTTGTTGCACTCTCTCATCTGTTTGCAATAATAGCACGAGTTCCCTTACAAGGATTTTTGGTGCAGGAGGAGACCATTGGGTGTATCTAGGCATAAGGAAGAACCCTATTGAAAATTGGGTCGCCACGTCAAAATCCAAGATGGCCACCGCCATGTATGTCTGAACCTTGTGAGCTGAATATCTTGAAAAATAAGCGAAGTACCTACTTCTAATCTGGTGTGTGGGTGTATCTAGGCATAAGGAAGAACGCTATTGAAAATTGGGTCGCCACGTCAGAATCCAAGATGGCCGCCACCATATATATGTCTGAACCTTGTGAGCGAAATATCTTGAAAAATAAGCGAAGTACCAACTTCTAATCTGGTGTGTGGCTATATCTAGGCATAAGGAAGAACGATATTGAAAATTGGGTCGCCACGTCAAAATCCAAGATGGCCGGCTCCATGTATGTCTGAACCTTGTGAGCGAAATATCATATCATAGCATGTTTTCTGCGTCTTCCACTTTGTCAACTCACATCACTTCCCCGACGGGGGACCTTGGCATAACGCTTGTTTATAAAGAAAAATCAGGTTGAAATATATTGTTGACACTTCCAAAAACCTCCAGTTTAGCAGTACTTGGACAAAATATGGGCAAAAGGACCTGAATGCAATATTATGCCATCTCGGCCGATCAACTTTGCCGCTCGCGTTCTCAGCGTTGGTGAATATCGAGATTGAGCCAAAATTGCAACTCGTAGGACATACAAAGAAATAGTTGAAAATACCCTTCCCTTGTCCTCTTCCCATGTGTTTTTTTTCTTTCTCAAGACTGGGCTGGGTAAGGTGTTCTATGAACTCTCTAGTTGTACCCCGTCGCACCGTGGAGCGAAAGGGGGACTATGGTTTTCCCCTCTGTCCGTGTGTCCTTCCGTGCGTGCGAGCGTGCGTGCGTGTGTACATGCATGCATGCGTGCGTGCATAAGCGAAGGACCGCATTCGAATTTGGTGTGTGGGTGCAACCCACGTCAAAATCCAAGATGGCCGCCGCCATGTATATCTGATGCCATGTATGTCTCAACCTTGTGAGTGGAATATCTTGAAAAATAAGCAAAGTACCAACTTCTAATCTGGTGTGTGGGTGTATCTAGGCATAAGGAAGAACGCTATTGAAAATTGGGTCACCACGTCAAAATCCAAGATGGCCGCCTCCATGCATGTCTGAACCTTGTGAGCGAAATATCATATCATAGCATGTTTTCTGCGTCTTCCACTTTGTCAACTCACATCACTTCCTCGGCGGGGGACGTAGGCGTAACGCTTGTTACCTTTCCCACCGAAGCTAGGTGGGGGTTATGTTTTCCTTTCTGCTTGTCTGTCTGTGAGCAGGATATCACAAATGGTTGTGGACTGTTTCGGCTAAAACTTGGTGGTGAGGTTGGGTGTGTGACAACGACGAAATGATTTTATTTTGGTGATGACCCGAATACTAGAATTTTCAAAGTAATTCTTCCCTATTGAGAAATAGGGCCAAAAACGTGTCGTTCTAGTTGCAAATGGTTTAATTGCATAAAAATATGTATTCCATTCCTCATATCTTGTATGTGTTAATTATTATATTTCTGCTCCTCTCTTCCTCAGATGTTCTTTCATTTCAGCTGTAAAGCCACCCTGCTATTCAAACAATGGCACGTCACATCTTGTGCAGGTACAGCAGTAATGGGCTTTCATATTCTAGCTTTTTCACACCGAGTTTGTTTTTGAAGTGGTTTCTTAGAGGAGCTTGTACATGTATCACATGCAGACTCATGGGAGGATAGAGTCGTACACTTTTTCAGGGATCACAAGGGCAACAGACAATATAAAAATCAACACAGTATTTGCGATTTTAACTTTTCATTCCATCTAGAGTGCCTTCCGAAAATATTTGCACCCCTTGACCTTTTTCACATTTTGTTGTGTTATGGCCTGAATTTAAAATGGATTAAATATATCTATATATTTTTTGCATACAAAGTCCAGGCTCGTGTAAGAGCTAACACATAAAACAAAAACATAAACAGACACAAAAAACATATGTGAGAGAGAGAGAGAGAGAGAGAGAGAGAGAGAGAGAGAGAGAGACAGAGACAGAGACAGAGACAGAGACAGAGACAGAGACAGAGACAGAGACAGAGACAGAGACGGACACAGGCACGGCATACAGGCTACAGTGGAGAACAGGGACGTCGGTTGATCTGTGGAAGGGAGAGGGCTGAGGGGGAAATGTCAATGATTAAATTACATAAATAACGTGATGGTTAAATGTCTTTCCATGGGGAGTTTGGAGCAGTAGGCCTGCAATAGACCACAAGACCCAGGGAATCAGATTAAGTGGGGGGTGGAAACTTGGATCGGTTGAGGTGAGGGAAATTATTTGGAATAAGAGATAAATAAAGAAGAAAACGTCATGTGGAGCACGATACTTGCAAAATCCAATCCCTCACTCCCCCCCCCCCCCTCCAAAACCCCCCCCATAAAAAAGGTTGCCATTGATCCATAAAATTGTCCATTTCATCAAGATTTAAATTGACGATCTTGATCAAAGCTCGGGTCGATAGGATGAAAATTGATGATTTTTCAAATGAAAATGGATGATTTTAGAAGTTTGACCTTGAGTTGACCTTTGACCCTTTGACCTCAAAAATAGTTGGTTTTCCAATTTATTGACTATGTGCAAATACTGTTCAATTCTCAAGTCAATCGGTTGAAAAGTGGCGATTTTAGAAATTTGACCTCCATATGACCTTAGATCTTTGACTTCAAAATCAATAGGCTTCTCAATTGTGACGACCTCTACAACTTGGTGAAGTTTCATGACAATCGGTTTAGAATTGTGACCTGTCGGTGAGTGACAGACAGACAGACAGACAAACAGACATAATAACAAACGCAACTGACCAATATACTGTACTTGAAAAATCTTCGATTTTGCAAGTAATAAATCGATGCTTCAAAAATTAACAACAATCCCAAAGGAGCAATGTTCAATTCATTTTTGGAGCAGTGCTCAAGGAGCAATGCTCAAGTCAACATTTTAAAGCTCACGTCTGGTATATGTGTTTCTGTTTTGATGCAATCATTAGTAAGACAAAAGTATGCTTAAAATGGAAAGGCCAAGGGAAGCACACAGGCTACAGTGGAGCAACAGACAATCTTAAGATTGAGATTAATTCGGCGTTCAAAATGATGTCGGAACAGGGAATTTGTTGGCACTCTTGAGGCAGTTTTTGCTCATCATATATTCACTCAGGTGTCATGAAAGCTATGTAGCGAAAATGAAAGTGGCCTAAAATTGGTGCCAGTTTGGTATTTATATTCTGCTAAACACGACTACATCAGGCTTATACATTGTTTCTGGAAAGCAACGTCTGTCTAGCCAGGGAGTGATGTTTCTGATTCAATAAGCAAAGCAAATATTCAACAGCATGTTTGTAATAGCACCTGGGCCCGACAACACAACCAAAACGTAGAAAGAGCTCCGAGACTATACGCGGCTTTCAAAATGGCGTATGAATGCTAACAAAGCCTTTTGCGCATGTGCTGTGGGTGTGTGTTCAGTGACTTGTTTCTGCTTTATAGGGCACTTTTAACTTGCCATTTCTAGTGTGAAACCATTAATTCAAATAGTCTTTTTAACATAATTTTCAGCATTTAAACAAAGGAGAGGCAAATTCAAGGTGGTTAACCATAATTGTTGAGTTCCTGGATGCAAATCGGACTCGTAAAATATCATAAATGTGAGAAAGAGCAATCAAAGATGACAGAGCCTCGCCAGGACTTGTTTTGTGTGGTTTGGTAGTACATATTTTATAGACGTACTCAAATTTTAATTGGACATACTTTGTAGAGATACTCGGTTGAAAAAAGATAACGTGTAAAATTGTAGTCTATGTTGTGTTACGGAGTCCTCTACAATCTCCTGGTCTCGGTAACCTCCGAACCCCGGGAGGAACCCCGGCAGAAAAATATATTACCCTGTGTTGAAAATCAATAGTGAAACCACACCAATGATTATAAATGAACAAACTTGTATTATAAATCACACACAGGTAATATGGTACAGCAAATGGCCATTAAGAGTGCACTCTATATATATCTTATATAAAGTCAAGTGACTCACTGCTCTGCCAGCAAATGAATGGACACTCCTCAATGTCTCTATGACTTTTCCCAAGGCGAATGGGATTCGCTCCAGCGGTCGATGGAACGAAATCCGGTCGAAGCCCGAATCTCGCTCTCCAGTCGATATCCGAAGCGTGTCCAGTGGGCAAGGGTGCTCTTCCCGCCAAACTGCACAACGGCGCCCTCCAGAGGCGCACCTTCACCGCTCTCTCAGCAAACCGCAACGTAATTGGAGACGAAGCGGTCTCACCCACTCATCCCCGACAGACGGTAGGATGTTGGGGGTGAAGATGACACGAAGCAAACGCTCACCGGTGTCCGAAGCACGAGGTTCAAAATGGCTGACGGCTCTGGCTTGAGCCGATGCGACGAGGCAAGGATTCGTCGGAATCTCAGCGCCCCAAATCTGTCTACGCAGATTTCTCCACTCCAGCGAATATTCTTATCGCAGGATGTCCCTTCCAGGAACTCAAAATCCCCTCGCGGCTGTCGGCAAACCTGGCTCGTTATGGAGCGCTGACGTCGCCGTCCTCTCCGACTTTGCGCGTGCTGCTTCTTCCTCTTCACCTCATTGTCTTCTCCTTCGGTTTCCTGTTTCACTTACAGTTATCCTTTTTAACTTTTGATAACTGTTCGTGAATAATAAACCTTGTGAAACTAATAATAATACATAATATCAGAAACATGTCCAGTGGGTGAAAACCACAATAACGGAAGTCACGAATCCGTAACACTTCCCCTCCACAAGAAAGAAAGTTTGAACACAGCGAAAACTTTCTTTGCATGCAAACTTTTTTTTAAAACGAGAGTAAATTCACAATCCAAATCATCAATTCCCATGGGCAACAATTATCAACATCTCAAAAAATAAAGCAACAAAATTTCCCACAACCCACAGAGATTTCCAAAGTTAATTCACTCTGGACAAAGCATCAGCAACGACATGGTCCCTGCCCTTTACGTGCTCAATTTCCTGTTGCACTCCTGCAAAGCCAAACTCCATCTCATCACCCTCTGATTTTTACTTTCAGTTTCTTGTGAATGAAGGTTAAGGGGTGGTGATCAAAAAATCCAAGGCCAGCAAATCTATAGCACTTTTCCCGGGAGGCCGAGCTGAAGGCCAGGTTCCATGGTGGTTGGGTGGTGAGGCCTGGAAGTATTCCGTACATGGACGCCTTTAGGAACATGGAGTTCACGATTAGTCCGTGCAGGAACGTTTACTACATGGACGCCTTTAGGAACGTGGCGTTCACGGTTAATCCGTGTTGGAAAGTTCACTACATGGACGCCTTTATGAACGTGGCGTTCACGGTTAATCCGTGTAGGAATTTTTGCTCGGCTGCTCCGCAGCATTCAGTGCTTCAACTCTTTCTAACTTTCGTAATAATCCCGGTTGGACCGCTTGTCCCTGTGGTCACGGGAATAGCGGTCTCCTTCTCGGCCGCTACCCTGATAATCATTCTTTCGGGAGATGCCGTAACTCTGGGAGCCTCCATGGTAATATCGGCTGCGTCCACCACCAAAAGTACCGCCAAGTTGTCCTCTTCTGTAGACCCCTAGGCGCCTACGAAATGCCTTTCCTACGGTTATGGTCCGACCCTCCAACTTCTTGCTATTCAGATCCTTTTCTGCATCTCTGGCATCCTTTGAGTTTTCAAACGTGACAAAGCCAAACCCTCTTGGCTTTTGTGTCTCCCTGTCTTTTATCAGCGCTACTTCCAAAAGCGGTCCATATTTGCTGAAGGCAGACTCCAGAACATATTCCTTTGTTTTGAAGTTCAGTCCACCTACAAATAACTTGCTAACTTTGTCACCATCCCTAACTGGTGTGGTGTTATTTTCCCTACTGGGCTTTTTAACAACCATCGGGTTACCATAAACTTGACCACCGGCCAAATCATTCCCGATAACAACAGATACTCCCTCTACAGGAAGAGTGGTTTGTAAACCTACGGTGACCGGTCCTGACACCACATCGGACTCCAACTGAATGGCATGAAGTCGAGCTCTAACACAGCCACCAATCCCCTGTAAACGAACACTATCACCAGTTGCTGTCTCCTCTGACAATGGCAAGATGCCTTCAAGCATTAAAGATTGATGTGCTCCGGTGTCCCTCAATATGGCGAGGATCACGCAATTTGAGATCACGGCGAGGTCACGTCTTTTCTAAGCTGCTCCATGCGCTCACGCTTTCGAAGCTAAGTGATATTTCTCAATTGTTTTTGTCGAGACTGTATCTATCTTTCGGTGTATGTACCTATAGCGTATCTTTTGGAAAATTTTCGGTGCTAATTTTTCGTACATGTATACACAATCGTCGGTTAATGGTATCGAGTATTCTGCGGCCTAGTACTCGTAGGCTTAGACTACCGTACCGTCTCCGACCTTGTGGTTTGTTTTTCTCTCAGCGATTCGTCGAATGCGCTGAAATTATTTTCGTTCTCTGTTTCATACCAGTCGTTCACCCCGTACCTCCTTGTTTAATATCTGTACTCACAAAACAAACAAAAAAAACCCAAAATTTTTTTTTCCTTCCCAGGTCTTATTCGTTTATTTGTTGTTCTTTTTGTTCGTTCGTTCTTCGTTCGCGATCACGCAGTTAGAAATGTATAATCTCTCCCCTGAACAACTATTTTCTCTCATATATTATAACACCCTTTTCTTCTTTTCCTACAAAAGGATGCTTTCGTCTTGCTCACCAAATCTATTCATTCCAAAAAATATATATAATACCATCTCTTACAGTTCCTCCTTTCTACATTCCATAAACTATCCAGAACTCCATCCCTCCTCCAGTGTCCTCAAACGTATTTTTGACTCGAAGGTCTCAAACTCATTTTGCAAAAAATGTTCGTTTCCCATGAATCGTACACTTTTCAAAATCCAATCTCACCCCTCCCCTCCAAATCCTCCCCATCACCCATCCCTTTCAAATCTCCCCCCTTGCCCCTTCCCTCCCCTCCCTCATAAACTCCTCCCACACCCCTCCCCTCTGAGACTCTCCCTCGCTCCTCCCCTCCTAGACTCCCCTCTCACCCCTCCTCCTCAAAGCATCCTCCCTGCTTCTTCCTCCTTCCAACTTTCACCTTCATCTCCCCAAACCTTCTGCCTTGCTCTTCCCCCTCCTCAAATAACACCTCACTGTGCCTCACCCAATCTCCATCAAACCTTTTGTCCGCCCCATTCTTCCCTTTCTCCAAGCTATTCTGAAATCTCTGACACACCTTCAACAGCTCTCCCTACCTCTTCCTCCTCTTCCACATCTTACCCTACCCCTCCCCCCCCCCTGTTCTGGACCCGATGCTCCCCCTTCCTCTTCATTAACGGTATGGACCTCAAACATCCGGGGCCTTCGCTCAAACTTGACTGACCTCTCCATACAGGTTGCTTCTGACAAACCAGATGTGATCTGCTTAACAGAAACTTTCCTCCTTCATGATGTCTCTGATGCCTTGGTATCTCTCCCAGGTTACTCCCTCCTCCGGTATGATAGACCTGAGCCTCGTCCTGGAGGTGGGGTTGCTATCTTTATAAAAAACTCTCTTCCTCACTCGCCCTCCACTGCCCTCTCTCCACCTCACCCCCAGGAATACCTTTGGCTACGGCTTCCCCTTCGCTCCCACCTTTTGTTCATATGTGTGTTGTACCGTCCACCAAACAGCGATGACTCCATCTACATCTCGCTGTCTGATAATATGGACCAACTTCTATCTACCCATCCCAACTCTCTCTTCCTCATATGTGGTGATTTCAATTGTTACCATGCCAGTTGGCTGGGAGTGGGTACCTCTCTCACCAGCCATGGCTCTTCAGCAAAGGACTTCTGCGACTCACTGGGACTGACACAATCTGTCAATTTCCCGACCCGGATCTCAGTCAACGGAGCATCTTCTCTTCTGGATTTGGTTATGACAAACTTCCCTGAAAATGTCTGCTGCTCTTCTTCTGCTCCAATCGGCTCATCTGATCATGTGCTTGTCAAAGTGGACATCTCTCTGACCATTCTCAGAGAGCCTCCTCAGCGTCGACGAGTCTGGCATTTCACTCAGGCCAACTGGCACGGTCTTCAAGCAGCCATCAATCATCTGGACTGGTCTCCCATCTCTACCGCCTCTGACATCAACTCATCCTGGGAATTCTTTCAAAGTAAATTGCTCTCTCTCATGCACAGATTTATACCATCTCGTCTTCAGTTGTCATACCCTTCCTCCCGTCCATGGTACACGGAATCTTGTGGTGAGGCTGTTGCCCTGAAACAACTTGCTTTCGTCTCCTGGAAAGCAAATCCAACGGAAGGAAATCTCATTTCCTTTCACAAAGCCCGAAACAAGTGTGTGTCCACCCTCAGGAGAGCCAGGAAACAATATCTCACCATTCTCAAGACCGAACTCTCTTATCTGTCTCCCTCTTCCAAATCCTGGTGGCGTCTGGTCAAATCTGTTTCTGGTGTTTGTTCCCCCTCCATCCCCTCCCTCACCTCAAACGGCTTAACGGCTGACTCCGCACGTGAAAAAGCTGAATGCCTCAACTCTGTGTTTGCCTCTAAATCTTGTGCCCCAAACCCATCCCTCTCTGTACCCACCGTACCCAGTCGTACCCAGCTGCTCCTGGACTCTGTGTCCTTTCCTCCTGACAAGGTGGAAAAGTTTCTGTCAACCCTCGACTCTGATTCTGCAACTGGTCCTGACGGCATCAGCCCACGGGTCCTAAAATCATGTTCTTCTGCTCTTTCACTCCCTCTTTCTGTTCTCTTCACCCTCTCTTTTGCTCAATGTCATCTGCCATCTGCTTGGAAATCAGCCAACATCACCGCTTTGCACAAAAAAGGTGCAAAAACAGATCCCAGCAACTACAGACCAATCAGCCTTCTCCCAATTATCAGCAAAGTCATGGAATCCATCATTGCTTCAGATATTAAATCTTTCCTCTTCTCCAATGGCTTGATCTCTGATCATCAATTTGGTTTCAGACTTGGTCACTCTACTCTGGACATGCTGCTTCTGCTTTCTCAACAATGGATGGAGGTCCTCAACGCCAAACAGGAAATTAGAGCAGTCTCCCTTGACATTTCACGTGCCTTCGATACGGTCTGGCACCCTGCTCTGCTCTCCAAACTCTCCTCCTTTGGTATCCATGGAAATCTCCACGCATGGCTGGCGGACTTCCTCTCTGGTCGTAGTCAACGTGTGGCCCTGAATGGGTTTCTCTCATCGCCTCTTCCTGTTCAGGCTGGAGTTCCCCAAGGTAGTGTTCTGGGCCCTGTGCTTTTTCTGGTCTTCATCAATGATCTCTCTGACTCTCTTGAAAATCCTCTCTATCTCTTTGCTGACGACTCTACTCTCTGTCGCTCCATTCCTCATCCCTCAGATCGGCAGTCTGCAGCCTCCTCACTCTCTGCAGACCTGGACAAAATCACAGACTGGTCAAACAAGTGGAACATGTCTTTCAATCCTGACAAATCTCACACTCTTACAATGTCTCTCCGAAAGGACCGACTGGACAACCCTCCCATCTACTTTCTCAACAATCCTCTCCAAGAAGTTCTGTCGCTCAAGCTTTTGGGTCTCACTATCTGCCATGATCTTTCTTGGGAAAACCACATTTCCAAGCTGGCCTCCAAAGCCAGTCGCCGACTGGGCATCCTCCGTCGTGCGAAGTCCTTCCTTGGCACACCTGAGCTCCTCACCACATACAAGGCTTTCATCCGCAGCTCAATGGAATACTGTTCCCCCCTCTGGGCTGGTGCTCCTGCCTCACACCTTGCTCGGCTTCACGCTGTTGAGGCCAAAGCTTTCAGAATCATTGGAATCTCCTGCGATGTAGTCAACGCCGAGGGCCTTTCACTCACTCACCGCAGGCAGGTTGGTGGTCTTTCTGTCTTCTACCGACTCCTCTCCGGCCTTGCTCCCCCAGCTCTCTCTGTGCTCTGTCCCCCCAATATTCCTTCAGGTCGCACAAGATCTGCTCTTATGGTTAAACTGCCAAAGTCTAGGCTCTCTGCTCACCTTCACTCTTTCATTCCCCTTTTCTCCCGCCTCTGGAACAAACTCCCCCACTCCCTTCAATCCCACTCCTCCCTCCAGGTCTTTAAAACAGCTGTTCACCACCATCTCTTATCGTCCCCCATCGAAAACCTTGATCTTTTCTACCCCCGGTAATTCACCCCAGAGTCCTTGCAGTGTTCATATGTTTTAATCCTCTCCCACCTCCCCCCAAGTCCTCCCGATGTCCCTGCTCTCAAATGTTGTGTTTGTGTCCTTCCCCCTCTTCCCCCTCTCTTTTGTGTCCTTCCCCCTCTCTCCCCATCTTGTCTGCCGCTCCCCTTGTTTTTTGTGTTTTGTGTGTCGGTTTGTCTTTTTGTGTGATTAATGTTAGCTCTTTCACGAGCCTCGATCTTGTATACAAAAAAAAAAAAAAAAAAAAAAAAAAATACCCTAACAGGTGTCCGGGTAGTCGGGTCTCCATCCAGTGACACAAACCCCTTTGAAATAAATGGTTGGTAACCCTTTTGAGGGCGACCACTCACATTTGCCATTGCATTCGGAGTGGTACTAGTCGAACTCCGCTCCTGATTTGCCTTTCCCAGAGCATAACAGTGGGACATCAAGTGTCCAGGTTTATGGCAAAAACCACAAGTAGGCCCGGAGGAGAACCTCGTGGTCTGCCAAGGCATGGGGGTGGCGGTCTGCCTCGAGCCCCCCGGACGATAGGTCTGTCTTGGAACCGCAGTCTTCTGATTTCTAGAAGTCGTGGTATCAGAGTGGTCCTCATTTTCATCTCGAGGCCGCCCCCCTGAATCTTCGTTCTCCGCACCAGATGTATCATAACTCTCCGTGCGAACTCTAGGTGGGAAGTTAGGTTTATGGAACCTCATCCTGTGTGTTAAGGCATAGTCATCCGCCATGGTTGCTGCCTCATACAACTTTGGTACTTTCCTTTCTTCCAGATGTACTTTAATGTCCTCGTGGACGCACTGTTGGAATTCCTCCACCAGGATCAATTGTCGCAATAGTTTGAAGTCTTTCCCAACTCCTCTTGAATCACACCACCGATCAAACACGGTTTCTTTCATTCTGGCAAACTCCACATGGGTCTCATTCTCCCTCTTCCTGGCGTTCCGGAATTTTTGCCGGTAAGCTTCAGGGACCAATTCATAGGCCTTGAGAATGGTTTTCTTCACTATCTCATAATCTGCACATTGCTCAATCGGTAAAGCCGAATAAATATCTTGAGCTTTACCCACCAGAACACTTTGCACTAATATGGTCCAGGACTCCTCCGGCCATTTTAGCATTTGAACCACTTTCTCAAAGTGTAAAAAAAACTTGGCTACCTCCTTTTCATTGAAGGGTGGAACCAGCCTCACATGCCTACCAACATCCCAAGAGTTCTGACTGGTTGTCGAACCAGTCGGCATGGGTGGTACCTCTCCCCGTTCTCTCATGAACTCCAGCTCCTTGACTTTAATTTCCTGCTGACGCGCCAATTCACGGTCCTTTAACTCCCTTTCGGCTCTTCTCTTCTCTGCTTCGAGTTCTCTTGCAGCTCTCGTTTCCTCTGCTTTTTTGTCTTCTGACCTTTCCTGGAGTTCTCTTTCCACTCTCCTTTCCTCTGTTTTTTCTCTTCTAACCTTTCCTGGCTCTCTCAATTGCATCTCCGTTTTTTGGAGCTCCACACTTTCTTGTTCTTCTGGTAACAAATCCAAGGCTCCCTCTCTCCATGTTCCTTGTTCCACCATAGATTCTATCACCACTGTCTGCATCTCTGTTTTCTTCATTTTAGCTCGGACCTCCAAGCTAAAATGTGTGCCCAATATCAAGAGTTCCGATTTTAGTAACGCTCGGAACTGTGCCTCACTAGGGGTCGCTGTAAACTTCTCTGCATCAAACTCCATGGTGACTATCCGTTAACACCTGTTAACCTTCACACAAGAAATTTACAAAAAAAAAACAATTTTTTTTTTTTTGAAAAATTTGGGAATGTTGAACAAATTCCAAAATTGGAAAATTTGGGAATGCTAGGGAATTCTATCCCGGACGATATTTAGGGAATTTTAGATCCCGGACGAAGACCCAATTTTGAGCCCACGAGTTTCAATTGGACGAGCCCCCAATTTCTGTTGCGGAGTCCTCTACAATCTCCTGGTCTCGGTAACCTCCGAACCCCGAGAGGAACCCCGGCAGAAAAATATATTACCCTGTGTTGAAAATCAATAGTGAAACCACACCAATGATTATAAATGAACAAACTTGTATTATAAATCACACACAGGTAATTTGGTACAGCAAATGGCCATTAAGAGTGCACTCTATATATATCTTATATAAAGTCAAGTGACTCACTGCTCTGCCAGCAAATGAATGGACACTCCTCAATGTCTCTATGACTTTTCCCAAGGCGAATGGGATTCGCTCCAGCGGTCGATGGAACGAAATCCGGTCGAAGCCCGAATCTCGCTCTCCAGTCGATATCCGAAGCGTGTACAGTGGGCAAGGGTGCTCTTCCCGCCAAACTGTACAATGGCGCACCTTCACCACTCCCTCAGCAAACCGCAACGTAATTGGAGACGAAGCGGTCTCACCCACTCATCCCCGACAGACGGTAGGATGTTGGGGGTGAAGATGACACGAAGCAAACGCTCACCGGTGTCCGAAGCACGGGGTTCAAAATGGCTGACGGCTCTGGCTTGAGCCGATGCGACGAGGCAAGGATTCGTCGGAATCTCAGCGCCCCAAATCTGTCTACGCAGATTTCTCCACTCCAGCGAATATTGTTATCGCCGGATGTCCCTTCCAGGAACTCAAAATCCCCACGTGGCTGTCGGTAAACCTGGCTCGTTACGGAGCGCTGACGTCACCGTCCTCTCCGACTTTGCGCGCGCTTCTTCTTCCTCTTCACCTCATTGTCTTCTCCTTCGGTTTCCTGTTTCACTTACAGTTATCCTTTTTAACTTTTGATAACTGTTCGTGAATAATAAACCTTGTGAAACTAATAATAATACATAATATCAGAAACATGTCCAGTGGGTGAAAACCACAATAACGGAAGTCACGAATCTGTAACAGTTGGCACATGTGCAGACAAAAACAGATGGACAAACGGACCTAAATGCAATACCCTCTCCTCTGGCGAGGGTAATGAGAAAATTCATTGATGCCATGTGTGAACCTCCTACCTTTTCTTGTTTATACAATTAGTGAGCATTTGTTTATACAATTAATATAATCATTCTAAACTTACCTTGTGCATCGTAAACTTACCTTCTTAAACTTACCATCGCAAACTTACCATTTTAAACTTACCTTGTGCACTTATCATTATAAGACCGAGATATGACCTTCCATCGGTGTTAAGAAGCACCCAGACCAGATACCATGTCTCCTTGTGGGATGTCTGCCTGAATTTTGAGAATGACGGCATTGTCCCTCCAATCGCAAAAACGCCCATGAAATAGATCGTCATGCATGGCATGTTCACATGAGGTAATCCTGAAAGGTTCAAAGTCCACTCACTGGCAGTGATGATCGAGTGCTTTGGTAGTACACACCCATCCACCATCCAGATCTTGCACAGGTCCACGTCATTGGGAGTTTGCAGTATGAGCTGAAGATCTCAACATTTTGGGTACGTTGAGAAAGTTCTCCAACTCTGAGAAAGTTCTCCAACTCTTTCGTTGTGCAGAGAAACACCCCTTTCTTCTGGTACGTTTGTAAGTATTTTCAACTTCATTTCGAAGCTTTGTGAGGCATTACATGGAAGAATCCTTGTCTTTTACACCCAATTCACCTTAACATGCCCGAAAAACATCGTTGCTAAGGGGTTCTGCACATGCCCGCCAAGCATTCTGGGGTGGACTACGTCATTTCGAAAGTCTCGTGTAAAGTCTAAACCAAGCCATTTATACATTTTTCTGCTTACTTAAATGACATTAAAATTTCAAAACTAGGAAGTCTTCCAGGATAGAGGCAAAAAGGATAAGAAGAAGCAATCTTCCCATGCCGAATTCCCATAAAAATACCAACTTCACGCAAAGAAAGCAACCTTGCCAGTGGGATAATGATGGTCTTTGTTTTTAATCGGATCAAAGGTTGTGAAGCCAAAAATTTAACAATTGCTGACTTGTTCAACATGCTTATTGCTTATCTGCTTGCTGAATTCATGTTTTTGAAGACATTGAGTCAGCCTGCTTAGCATTCCCATCTGAGCACGTAGCTCATCAAGCTGTGACCCGGAGTAATATAATTTTACATCAATTTTCTATGACTATTCTTTTTCATGTAAAATCCACTTACTAATATTTGTCTCCTAATATTGTTGTCCTACATATTGTTTGGTTTGTAGAGGAGGGAGTAATCGTTAGATCAAGGCCATAGATGCCATGTGTATTCACATGTAATTTTGGAACTTCTCATCTTGTATTAAGTATATCATACAAGGTATCCCTGGTGATATCCCTGGTGTTGGGCTAGCGGCTAGGGTGCCGGCTTAGGATCCAAGGATCCTGGGTTCGAATCCCGGTCGATCGCTGAATTAACGCCAGGGGGGTTGACTCAGCCTGTCATCCTTCCGAGGTCGGCTAATTGAGTACCAGTTCACTGGTAATTCCCTGTTTGTCGTTAAAGGCGGCAAAAAGGGTTGGCGTCAGGAAGGGCATCCGGCCGTAAAACATTGCTTCAAATAGGGGACCGAAAAACAACAACAACCACGGTTCCCGAAAAAGGCCAACCCCCGCCTTGCGGGGAAAAATGGCCTCTAAAGGTGGTGTTATTTTTTTATATATATAAGGTAAGGGGGTAAATGTAAGTTGTTGTTTGTGAAAGAGAAAGAAAGTTGTGCTATTAGAAAGAGCTAATAGAAACAACAGAAACAGCTGGGAGAGTGGATTAGGAGAGTGGACATCTCCCAACTCCCCTACGTTCAAGAGGTATTTTGTCAAAGTGTGAGAAGCAGATATTTGTTTAATGCCCCAGGCAGAGACTTGATAGAAGTCTATATGGTGAAGATTGGTTGACCATGGGGATTAATAAATGTAAAAACCCACTCTCTGATGGCAATAGCAGAGGAAAGGGGGAAGAAGTCGATGGAGATGGTCCTTTCTTACTGTGGTGCACTTCCTTGGTGAGGTTTGATCCGTCTACCATGGATTCTCCAGCTGCAGATCCTCTCCCACCAGGGACCTTCGCCTGCAGCAGCCTTCTCTCACTTGCCACGTGGCCTGCTCTAGTTGAAGCCTGCAGGCCCGCATGACGCTGCCATATCTTTTCGGACACTGCCCGGGTCATGAGACTAGTTGTGTGTGTGGCCCCTAAACATCTTTTTGTACTTAACGGTATATTTCGTGCTTCCACCATTCATTTTGTCATGTGATTAATCAGGATAATTTGAGCTCGCTGGATAGTTAAATTATTCTAGCTTTATTTGATAAATTATGCAGGAATAGGCTCGCCTGCTCACAGGCTCGAGGTGACCACTTGACGCAGCCTATGAGGAAAAGCTTTAGTTTGGCTGTCTTTGGGCTGCAGGCTCCAGTGCACGGAAGTAGCCATCAGGTGGAGTTGCATTCTGTCTGAAAGCTGCTGTTCACACGACAGTATCATGAAACTTTGGCAGGTACGCTTGAGAAATAATTCCGCAGTTCAAAAGAGAGGGGAGTGGTCCTACGTCACATTTTGAGCAGTGTGACACAGCAGATAAATCTGGTGACGTTATCTCTAGACATAGACAGTCACTGTGTTCTCATAAGCAAATTCATAGAACATTATTGATATCACTATTCAAATATGTGTTTGAAAAGCCATGACCTAGTCCTAGTGTGTCGACATTAAATGCACAGATTTGTTCTAACATGTGTCATGCCCTTCAGAAATGGTCGTCTCCGTTGCATTTCTGTTCCTTCTGGCCGCTACATATGAAGCACTCAAGGTATTTTGCCAACGAGTCCAGCATTCTTGGTTTCGAACAACAAGGTACATTGAGAATGATGGAGAGGTGGTTCAACGTGAGGCCCACAGCAGTGTAACAGCATCGGAACAAAGTATTGAGAGTGAAGCTCGGCTGCTTAGATCGAACAGGAAAATAGTGACGGTGTCTTGGTGAGTATTTTAATGGTTTATGCTGTTAACTTTTATTTTTCTTCAGTTTTGATTTTTATAATGCAACTACTGCAACTGCAACTGATAATGTAAAGAAATAATATGCACTTGTCACACTTAAAACATACTTTAAATGTCTTCGTGTCACAGTAATATTACTGCAACCTACCAGAAAGTAGTTAGATGCCAGACAGCAGATAGGGAGGAAGAACAGGGATGTAACATATTGAACTATTCGTTAGAGTACCCATCCCTTCTCCCCCCTCCTCCCCCTACCCCTCCTCTCTCTCCCATCCCTTCTCTCTGCCTACACACTCTCTCCGTCCTCCTGTCTCTCTTACATTCTGTCTCTCTCCCTCCCCACTCTCTTTCTCCCCCTCCAATTCCCCTCTTTTCTGTGCTTCTCTCTCTTCTGTCGCTCTCCCCCTCTTCTCTCTCTCCTCACCCCTCCCCGTTCTCTCTGTCAGCCTCACTTCTCTCCCCCTCCTCTCTATCTCTTCTCTACCACCCCACTCCTCTCTACCCCTCTCCCCTATCTCCTCCCTATCCTCTCACCCCATTACCTCTCCCCCTACAACTATATGTCTGTGCTCTATCATTTTTAAACATTGATCGTCAAGCAAGGAAGCAACACGCACCATATTTAAAGTATTTCATATACTGAATGCCAAAAGAAACGCAAATCCTGAGGACGAATCAAATATGGTTTATTAACTCAACTGGACTATGTCCAGCTGAGTTTTTGTCGACACCCAGTGTCCGTCGTCCGTCTGTCGTCTGTCTGTCTGTCTGTAAATAATTCGACGTCTACGCTCTAAAAGTCACAAATATTGATTAAATTTGATGAAACCTGTTATGCAGCATCTTTAAGACATAAAGTAGTTTGGGATTGCTTTTGGGCGTTGCATGCCCAAAAATGGGCGTGGCAGGGCGGCCATATTGAAAATCAATTTTTGTCATATTTTTTAGCACATATAAACTACAGACTTGGCATTTAATATGGAATTTTTTTTTTTTCTTGACTTGGGTTTACTTTCTTAACTCAGTATATCAATCTGGTGAGTTTCTTTTACACTTTGGTGATTTATTTGTTAAAAGAACCATGTCACTGATTGTCTGTCGCAGCAAGAAGTCAACAACAGGATTATATCACAGGTGGCGTGGCAAAATGTATGGACAGGTGCATTTGATGATTGGCTTCACAGTCGGGTATACAAGGGTTGTTGCGTTCTGTATTAGTGGAAAACAACTGCTGCACGTCTCCAAAAGTTATTGCCGCTTCCTCTGGAGATGGTCCGTTAACTCGACAATGCTGTTTGTCATGGAGTGGTGGCTTTACGAAATTACGGCATGAAACAGCATGCTATTGCTCGGCAGTATGGCATCACTCAAGATCAGGTGTCAAAGATCCTGAAACGAAATGCTCAGAGGGGTGTCCCTACTCCAATACCAGGCCAGGACGTCCCCGCAGAACCACAAGGAGGGTTGATCGCCAGCTGCACCGGTTAGTCCGCAATGGCCGTACCAAGTCAGCTAATGGGCTTAGGGCTGAGTGGCAGCAACTGACAAATGTGCCTGTATCCAGAAGGCTAGTCAACCAACGACTGGTTCAAGCAGGCTATCGTGCCAGGCGTCCCCTGAGAAAGCCACGCCTGACCAGACAACACCGCCAGCGCCGATTGCAGTGGGTCAGAGAGAACCGTCAATGGCAGCCAAGACACTGGAATCATGTGATCTTCAGTGACGAGTCTAGATTTCTGGTCTATCGTCAAGATGGCCGCGTCCGAGTGTGCAGACAAGTGCATGAAGCCTACAACAAAGATTGTATAGTGCCAAGAGTCCAAGCTGGAGGTGGTGGGGTGACCGTTTGGGCTGCTTTTCATGCAGGGGGCAAAACTGACCTGGTTGTTCTAAATGGAAACCTGAACCAGTTCAAGTGCAGGACCATTCTGGAAGAAACATTGCTTCCATTTGCTCATGCAGCATTTCGAGGAAACTTTGTCTTCCAAGATGGCAATGCACGGCCTCGTGCTCGCATGATCCAACACTTTCTTGCTGACCGTGGTGTCGAGCATATGGAGTGGCCTGCCATGTCCCCGGATATGAATCCGATAGAGAATTTGTGGGCAGAATTAACGCGTCAAATCGACCACTGGACCAGCAGCCAACCTCTGTGCGTGAATTACAGCAGACTATTGTAACTGCATGGCAAGCGATTCCTGTCCAAACCTTGGCAAATCTCGTGAACAGCATGCCTCAACGTGTACGTGCTCTCCTGAATGCTCGTGGGGGTTACACGAAGTACTGAACTGTAATTTTACTGTCCGTAATCCCAGTCGTAATTTAACTTTTGTTTTTGTTAAAAAAATTTTTTGGCTAATGTGCAAAATAAAGAGCTACTTCTGGAAAACGTACAGAAGTTTAACACAGTACTGTCCATGAATTGAGTTCGATATCAGTTTACATCACTTTCAAGGATCAATTTATTTGTTTCGAAATGTCAAATGTGGTTTTTGTTTCTTTTAAAGGTCACATTAACAAAATCTAGAATAATTTCAACATAATTCCAATGAACTTTTGGTTCTAAGACATCTTGAAAAGTAAGTTCACCCCCACAAAAAAAAGATTCCATATTAAATGCCAAGTCTGTATATAGTTTGTGGTTGTATTATGCATATTCTAACCATATTGATATAGACCAGTTGAGTTCAGGTTCCCTGGAACCTCTAGTTTATTTTTGCTATATTACAATACGACACCAACAGGTAATACATCTGGTTGTTTTTGGATGAAGTTTTGTTGCAAGCTCGTAAATGACACTGGCAGTGTGTGTAGTGGTCGTGTATCACGTGATCTTCAGCGTTTGCTGTGTTTGAAGTTAAGGTTATAATGGGATGTATGCACACTTACTGCACATGCGCCACAAGGATCACAAATTGTCCGTGGAGGTGTGCAGCTTAAAGGCCTGCCTCGTGCTGTTCTTGCATTAGTCTACTAACGTCAGCAACGGCAATCTCACGAATACGAAAGTTTTAAGAGGGAGAGAGCCATTGGACAACTGCAAGCTGGTGAGGGTGCACAGCGGGCTGCCAAAACTTTTCATCGTCCACGTGTCCACCATTTATCACCTCTATTATCCCTAGGAGGGATTCAATGTGACCAAGAGCACCAATGACCACCAGCACTCAGGCAGACCAAGGGTGACAACAGCATGTCAGGATCGACACATTCATCGCAATCACCTGCAACAACGTTTCCAGTCAGCCAGTGAAATGGCCCGTAACACTGTTAGAATCGATGGAAGGCCCCCAAAACTGTCAGATTCTGAACTTGTGAAAGAGTGCTGCAATGCAGGCGACCAGCTAGGGGTCCAGTGCTAACTCAACATCACCGTCAGGACAGACTTGCATGGCGCAGAGCTCGTGTGAACTGGCATCACCAAAAGTGGAGACGAGTCATCTTCACTGATGAGAGTCATTACTGCATTGATCCCGTTGATGGATGTGAGAGAGTGGGTTGATGTAGAGGGAAGCACTATGGTGACTAGTCTGTCCTTGAGAGGAAAGCCTGGGTGGTCCTAGTGTGATGGTTTGGGCTGGTATTGGACTCGATCAGAAAAAGGCAGGGGAATGGCGTAACACCACAGCGCAACATTGACCAAGTCCTCGGGACACATGTCCCCTTTTTTGCATGACACCCAAACTTCCAGTTCCAGCAGGATAACGCCTGTCCGCATTCCTCCAGGATAACCCAAGCCTTCTTGCTCCATCACAACATCAATAGAATGCCTTGGCCATCCCTAAGTCCCAATCTGAATCTAATAGAGCATGTTTGGGATGCCATTCAGAGACACTTGAACAACGTGCCCGAGAAAAAGGACAGCTGATCAGCTTCGAACAGCCATTCTACAGGTGTGGCGGAGCATCCCTATGAACGTTGTCAACCAAATTATTCATTCCATATACAGACGTTATACTGCAGCTTTCGACGCAAATGGTGGTCACACAAGGTTCTGAAGGTCATCTCTTCAAACTCTTCAAAGACTCTACCATCGCCAGAAGTGACTATGCAATGCTTGTGTCTCAACATCCACAGCATTATTGTCTGACATTATATCCAGAAATGTCTATCATTCCATCCGATTGTGTCAGGAATACACCAAAACAAGCCAAAAAATATATTCAGTTTGTCTTCAGGATTACGTTTCTTTTGGTGTTCAGTATATAACTCGTCAATAGGCCGGGGTTTGAAATGCCAAACTCCTTGACTCTCAAATAATTGCATAATAGGGTCCACTGAGAATTGGATTTAAGTTTATTTTGGAACTATTTGAAGATTATTATGAACTGTTATTTTTAGGTCATGATGCTAAATGCAGGGAGGTTTTTCTTTAAATAAATGACGGCCTTGCACTACAACCTTTGTCCAAAGACTTACAGTATATGCTAGTGTCATTAGCAATGCTGACATTGTTTGTTCAACTTTAATAATCCTCATACTCTGTCACATCGGTGTCACAGAAGCAGCTTCCCGAATAAGAGTTCTACTGGATGGTTTGTCTTTGCCTTTCTAACAGTAGTTCAGGAAGGAATTTGGTCATTGTGCCGGTTATAGGGCAGGAATCACAAGCTCGGCTTCACGTGGCTGAAACTAAAGCATTCAGAACCATTGGAATCTCCCACGATGAAGATGATTCTGAGGGCCTTTCTCTCACTCACCGCAGGCAGGTTGGTGGTCTTTCTGTCTTCTACCGACTCCTCTATGGCCTTGCTCCCCCTGTCCTGTCTGTGCTCTGTCCCACGAATATTCCTGCAGGACGCACAAGATCTGCCAGCAACCCTCATCTGGTGAAACTGCCAAAATCAAGACTCTCTGCTCACCTTCACTCCTTCATTCCTCTTTTCTCCTGCTCTGGAACAAACTCCCTCACTCTCTTCAATCCCTCTCCTCCCTCCAGTTCTTTAAAACAGCTGTTCACCACCATCTCTTATCTTCCCCCATCCAAAACCTTGATCTTTTCTACCCCCGTTAAAACACCCCAAATCCGCCTCTTTCAATCTCCAACTTCTTTCCTGAAATTCCTAGTAGTGTTCATTTGCTTTATACCGTGTACCCCTCCCTCCTCCCCCAGGCCTCCCCCTTCCACAGATCTACCGACGTCCCTGTTCTCTTCTGTTGTTGTGCTTGTGTGCTTCCCTCTCTCCACCTCTTGTCTCCCGCTCCCTTAATTGTATGTTTTATGTGTCTGTGCATGTTTTCATGTTCAATGTGTTCGCGCTCTTATACGAGCCTTGATTCTGTATACAAAAAACATAAAAAAGATTGCTCGCCTAATCTTCGAAGGACACCGTTGGGATCTTTAACGACCCACCAACGTCCATCAGGGGGGATAGCAACACATTGAAGAATCACCACTTCCTTGGAACAGTGTATACAATATACTGCATATCTGTTTCCTCAGAATCACCATTCCCCAGGTAGTAAAATGTATAATCTGAATTGCAGTTTAATGTGCACTTGATGAAGAAAGCCATAAAATTCATAAACAAATATTCTGTTTTTCTCTCTGTTTTTACTTTCTTAGCAATCACCTTCTCAAAGGACTATTTTGTTCGAGCCTGCACATGCTTCAGGTGTTTACAGGATACGTTCTCATGCTCGCTGTGATGTCGTACAATGCCTGGGTATTTTTAGGCATTTTAGCTGGTGCGGGCCTGGGATATTTCCTCAGTTACCCATTTCTACCCGTCATGTCACCAAGCCTGCCTTCCACAAACCCGAAGCAGATGTTGGGCGATGGATGTGATGAACCTTCACCCTCTTCAACAATGCATGAACTCTGTGGAAATGATGATGAAAGTGACAGCTGACGGGTTTGGACACCACTGTCTTGGGCAGCAATTGCTTGCTTTAAAAAAGAAAACACAACCAGACGTTCATTGGTCAAAGGGAAATGTACATCACTTTGTATCTTACCCTGGTATTGTTTTTTCAGTCGTATAGATTTTTTTATGCATTAGATGGATTTGCTAAAATGTGTATCACTAAAAGGAAAAGCATCCGCCCGTCCGTGTGTCACACTTCATTCTAAAGGGTTCCATTTGTTGTGGAATCATAACAAACAGTGCCATTGGACAGGTAATCAATTTACTTAGTTGGAAAGCCAATAATCAATTTACTTTGAACCAAAATTAGTGTTCGTTTAAAGATGCCTGTTTTAAAAGCTTGTCTTTCCTACTATGGAAGAAGAAGAAGCAGAACCTCAAGCTTTTACGTAGCCGTTCCTGCCGCGTTATAATAATAATAATAATAATAAAAAGATACCATTGGAAAGCCAATAATCAATTTACTTTGAACCAAAATTAGTGTTCGTTTAAAGATGCCTGTTTTAAAAGCCTGTCTTTCCTACTATGGAAGAAGAAGAAGCAGACCCTCAAGCTTTTACGTAGCCGTTCCTGCCGCGTTATAATAATAAGAATAAAAAGGTACCATTGGAAAGCTAATAATCTATTTACTCAGTTGGAAAGCTAATAATGGATTTTTTTTTAGAACAAAAATTGGTGTCCGTTTTATCATAAGTGTAAGGTATCTCGACAAACTGCGATCAATTGTCGTACGCGTTTATTCACTCTGCCGATCAAGGCCCGATTCACAGCAGCGCCATCCGAGGTCTGGCGTAGGGATCCAACCCGGTCCCGGTGTAGGGATACAACGGTGAATATTTGCACTGCATACATGACATCCTCCCCTTTAAGTCCAAAATTACCACGAGCAATACGTGCTAGATTTCCAGAATTGACATTTCAAAAGCAACATTTCCAAAACATGTGAAAATATGTGTGTAAACGGTTATGAGAATAATGAAAATACGTGAAAATAATGAATAATCAACGTGAATGAAAATAATGAAAAATCATCATCAACGAATTACCACGAGCAATAAGTGCTAGATTTCCAGAATTGACATTTCAAAAGCAACATTTCCAAAACATGTGAAAATATGTGTAAACGTGAAAAAAAAACATCTTCAAAGATTCAACCGGTCGGGTGCTTTTCTCTCACGCATTGAGCGTCGCGGTGTACCAGTGGATACAGAGTCCGAGGTGATTCCTTTGGGTCGCGGTGTACCAGTGGATACAGAGTCCGAGGTGATTCCTTTGGTCTCCACGAAGGGTGTAGCGTTTGCAGAGGTTTTCGGGGCATCCGAGCCGGCTGGAGCGGCCACGACGATCTCCGGCAGTGGCGGGTCGAACTGTTGTCCTGACTGTGACGATGCTAGAGGCTCCATCGACTCACAGTGACGGTAGGTTATGTGGTCCTGATGTCGACGAATTTCGCGGCCGTCCTGCAGGCGAATCACACAGGACAGTGGACCTGGCTTCTTGATGATGTCCCCCGGTAGCCACGTCGCACCTGCACCAAAATTTCGGGCAAACACTGGATCTCCAATGTTGATACATTGACTGTTGGACGTCTTATCGTGCACCAACTTTTGATTAAGCTGGCTCTGATAAACATTTGATGATATGTCTGGTTTGAGATTGTCAAGTGTTGATCTCAAGTGTCGTTTCATCAATAACTCAGACGGAGCTGCACTGGTTGTTGATTGTGGCGTGATACGGTATTTGAACAGGAGACGAGACAGCTTTGTTTCCAGGGTTCCCTCCTGAAGTTTCTGCAATCCGGATTTGATGATTCCTACGGATCGTTCGGCCAAGCCATTTGAAGCCTGGTGATGTGGGCTGACAAACTTATGTTTGATGCCGTTCCGACGTGTGAACTCGGCAAACTCGGTACTGGAAAAACACGAACCGTTATCACTCACGATCATCCTGGGCAGACCATGAGTGGCGAAACAGCGTCTGAGTCTTTCGATGACAATGGCTGACGTAGTACCACGCTTCACATAGGCATCAATCCATTTTGTGTGCGCGTCCGTAATTATTAGAATCATGCTGCCGTTAATAGGCCCGGCATAATCGAGATGTAGGCGATGCCACGGTTCGCTGGGCCATTCCCAGGGATGCAGTGGTGCTTTCGCAGGTGTATTCCGGGTGCTCTGGCAGGGGTAACAATGTCGAACATGATGTTCGATATCAGCATCAAGATTCGGCCACCACACATAGTTTCTGGCGAGTGACTTCATCTTCACAATCCCGGGGTGACAGTCATGGATTTCATTCATGACCCTGGAACGCAGATTTTCCGGGATCACGACACGACATCCCCAGAGTAGGCAACCATTTTCCACGCTGAGTTCGTTTTTATGTGCTTTAAAAGCCGCAAAATCTGGGTCACCCTCAGGTAGCAAATGCCATCCAAGCTGTACAGTCTGGACAGTTCTGGACAGAACGGGGTCTCGTCGAGTATGAGTGCGGATCTGGCCGGAATCGACAGCACAATCTTCCAGATGATCCATCAGTGCGATAATGGATCCTGGTGTAGGCGAATCATCAACAGATTCTGGAAGGGGTAACCGACTCATGGCATCTGCATTTGTGATAGACGAACCGGGCTTATAACATATGGTGTAGTCATAAGCAGCGAGAAACAGGGACCAGTGGATGATCCTGGGCGGTAGTGTGTCAGATGTCGCCTTAGTTGGACCAAACAGACTGATCAGCGGCTTGTGATCAGTGCGAATCGTGAAATGATGTCCAAGAAGGTACTGGCGAAATTTGCCGACGCCGAAAACGATTCCCAATCCTTCCTTGTCAAGTTGGGAATAGTTTTTCTCTGCCGGGGACAACGTTCTGGATGCAAATGCAACCGGTCTTTCCGTACCGTCAGGCATCACGTGTGATAATACACTCCCCACTCCATACCGACAGGCATCGCATGTCAGCACAAGATCCTTCTCTGGATCAAAATGAACGAGAACATTGGACGATTTGAGCAGATCCTTAGAGGTCTGGAATGCTGATTGTTCAGTAAACCCCCAGCTCCAGGAGACTCCTTTCCTCAAAAGCCGATAAAGGGGGCCCAAAATGTCGGTCACATTCGGGATGTAACGACCATAGAACTGAAGCAAACCGAGGTATGACTTCAATTCGGTCACATCTCGTGGAGCAGGAGCATCCTTGATAGCTCGGACTTTCTCATCTGTCGGGTGTAGACCCTCGGCATCAATCGTATGACCCAGGTACGTGACTGATGGCACCATAAACTTGCACTTGTCTCGACGCAAACGTAGGCCGGAGTCCGAAATCTTCTTCAGAACTCTCTCCAGGTTCTGTAGATGTTCCGCGTCCGTACGACCAGTAACCAGAATATCATCCTGGTAACAAACGACGTTGCGTTCGACAGCAAACAAACTGTCCATGACACGCTGATAAATTCCAGGTGCAGATTTCACTCCAAAACTAAGTCGGTGGTACCTGTACAACCCACGATGCGTGTTGATGGTAAGATACTGTTTCGAATTCTCGTCCAAGCAGAGCTGTAGATAGGCGGATTTGAGATCGAGTTTCGTAAAAGTCTTGCCTCCCGTGAGACGAGCATAGAGGTCTTCGATCCTCGGGATTGGATATTTATCCAATGAAGAACACCTGTTCACGGTCATTTTATAATCTCCACATATGCGGATGGACTGGTCCGATTTTATGACCGGAACGATGGGCGCCGCCCATTCGGCATACTGGATTTGCTCGATGATCCCCTGATCGATGATCCCCTCGATGCTAATCCATTGTGCTGTGCACGCGTGGGTTCGAATCCCATCCTCGTCGCCATGTAAGGTATCTCGACAAATTGCGATCAATTGTCGTACGCGTTTATTCACTCTGCCGATCAAGGCCCGATACACAGCAGCGCCATCCGAGGTCTGGCGTAGGGATCCAACCCGGTCCCGGTGTAGGGATACAACGGTGAATATTTGCACTGCATACACAATAAGTATGGCTGTTTTAAAAGCCCTCCTTCCGTGATCGAAGAAGAAGCGGTAATGGGAGTTTAATTCAGTGGTTCCAATGGTAAGGTTTATTATTCACCGAAAGCAGGAACCCTTCAGGAGGACGAGGAAGGGCGGCACACAAAATTATCTTTATATAGTGATATTTGTTGAAGTAATAGAAAAATATTTTCAAAGTATACGAAAGGAGCACGCATGAAACAACAACAACCACAGCCACCATGACGGCAACAACAACAATGACGTGTTATAAAAGATTCATTTTACGTCATTGAGATTCACAGATAGACATGCAATATTTTTGTTAAGTAAAACGTGCTCTTTTGATTTATACTATCAACGAAGCGATGTGTAGGCGCACCTTGGATTTTCTGTTACACGAGGGAAATGGGGATGGAGGGGTTGGGTTGTTGTAAATTTCTTCAAACTTTGTAATTCAGTAAGTCAAATATTTAAAGTCCACAGCAAAACACCTGAATGTGGAATGTGTGTTCAGTAGATGACCGGGTATTACGAGTCCAATATTCCTCATTGATTGTGTCTGTCTGTTATAGGTATTCAGTGTTGGATCTAACAGGATGTTGCAGAGACTAACAGGATGTTGTTGCAGGATGTAAGCACTTAACTTTTAGTGGTCGAGGCTCAATTTCCACCTCAAATATCAACTGTTTGATTCGCAGGTAGGTTGTGGTGTCACAAAGTGCACCCGTCCCTCAGATGGACGTTAAGTGGATTTCCCATCTACGACCATGAGCTGGTGGATGTTAAAGGTTTAAAATGTCTATATGTTCTTGAAAAGTAGGTGAGTTATCGCTGGTACCCTGAAAAGTTCTAAAGTCTTACCTAAGTCAGCTGCAACTGGCGACTGTCAGCTGCAACGTTATAGCTCGGCCAGGTGGTTCGTGAAAGACTTCGGCGAAACTTGATGAACGATTTGCATGGAACCAAAATAATTGCCTGTTTAACTATAAGAATGGCCATTTAAACGCCTTCTTTCCAGGATTGAAAAAGAAGTGGGAATAGGACCTTAATGCAGTGCTTCCAACGGTAACATTTATTGTTCGCCATCAGCAGGGAAAGGTGTATGCTGCATGTGTGAGAAGTGTTATGATTTATGGGAGCGAGACATGGGTAATGAACGTAGAGCAGCAACGAAGGCTGGAAAGGGTGGAAATGCGAATGGTTCGATGGATGTGCGGAGTATCGTTGAGAGAGAGGAAGACAAATGATGAATTGCGAAAGATGATGGGAATAGAGCCTGTGATTGATGCTGTGAAGAGGAACAGGTTGAGATGGTTTGGTCATGTGTTGAGGAAGGATGAAAGTGACTGGTTGAGAAGAGTGATGGAAATGAATGTAGAAGGAAGTAGAGGACGGGGAAGACCGAGAAAGACTTGGCTAAAGATGGTGGAAGAAGAAATGCGGGCAAGGGGGTTAACAAGGAGAGATGCAGAAAATAGGGCAAAATGGAGAAGATTGTCATGGGGACCGCAAGGCTAACCCCTGCTCTAGCAGGGAAAATGGCCTTAAAATGCATGTTGTTGTTGTTGTTGTGTATCAGCAGGAAACCTTGAGAAGGACACGGAAGGAGCACACAAAAAAATATATAGTAATTTACGTCTCGAAGCAATATAAAAGTACAGTACACAAAAGGAGAACACGAACAACATCAACCCCAGCCACCACAATAGTGATGTGATGGGGGAGGACCTGAACCTGTTGTGCCTGCAGCATGGCCCACACGGGTTTGACAGCGTCCGGACTATCTGCGGGACTTTGTCGCTTCCTTCCACACCTGACCTCTGTGCTGTGGATGAGGAGGAGGAAGGGGGAGGGGGGGGGGGGGTTATGTTTGGCTGTTATAGTTTTATTTGAATTGATGATGTCTTTGTGTGGACACTTTGTTTCCGTAAGTGGTTGCTTTACAGCACTAGTAGAGGCGCCATCTTGTTGAGGATGCGTTAGCCACGAAATAAATGTCCTCTCGAAGTTACTTCACCGAAGTTGTTGGAGTCTGTTTTTACACCATAACACAGTTTCCTTGGCAGCTATGCTGTGGGTGGTTCGTGTGCAGCCACCCGGCTGCTGGTTGCATCATTTTTCTGTGGTTGCGTCTGCCACTGATGCAATGCCTCTCTATAACCAGTTATCTGGTATTCATTTTGCCGACCTCGGAAGGATGACAGGCTGAGTCAACCCCACCTGGCGTTAATTCAACGGGATTCAAACTCAGGACCTTAGGATCCCAAGCCCGCCGCCCTAACCATTAGGCCAACACCAGGTGATGGCACCTATGCTAATCCCTTATTACATGGTGCTAATTTAGTTAAATGATTCCTGAGTTAACCCCCTCTAATGTTCTTCTATTCTCTGCCCCTAAGTATTTGTTAATGGCCTCCGGCACATTCAGACCAAACATATTTGACTTACTGCGTTTCGACTTTACATATAATTGTAAATCAGTGGGGCTGATGCGTGGTGTAGGTCGTAACTGAGGTCGTAATTGAGCTCTTCCTATTAATCGAACAATGAGGTGGCACCATGTGTTTGGCTTTACCATTCTGTTCTATATATTATAACCAAATTTACATCCTGCCACGTGCGTGCTTTGGTGGACACATGCGACCGCCCCCGCTTGATTTTTTCCGCCTTTTGGCATCGAGGATACTCGGACAAGAACCTTTGCTTTGACATATTTTGCCGACTGTTTTCGCCGACCTGGACATATTTGTACACCGAGTTCCTCTTGTGCATCTCCACGCAGAAGGGATTCAACTCATTGAAGGACCACGGTTGGAGACCGATTAGCGGCCCGATGCTTGACTACTTCCTTGGGGGAGATTTTCGACCAAGGCTAACTGCACTTCATACTTGTGTGCCTTGTGGTCCTTCGCCCGGAAGTTCAAGGCAACAATTCCCTCAATTGATTTCCACAAAGTCATTAGGAAACGTGACAAATAAGATCTCTGTTGGCATTCACAGGACCAATAAAAACGTGGGATTAATTAAATGAGAAACATATTGTCACGTTCCTGGTGATTAAAATCTTTCCAAGGAAAGGATACCTGAACAAGCTTTACTCCGAGGCACTCGGTTCAATAAGGTGGCGGAGTTAATACGCGCGGCGGGAGGTGGAGGGGCGGGGGTAGGGGGAAGGGGAGGAAGGATGCTGAAGAGCACTTACCTGCACGGATCCCACTGCCAGTCTCCAAACCCTGCAATAAATAAACTCAAACCGAGGCAAGATTAAAATGTACAGAAATGCCAGCTTTATTAATGAGACGCCGGTTACAAAGAAAAACACGATAAAGCTAAAACTCCTAAACGGTCCCCACAAACAGACACAAACACAGACGAAGGTTACAATAAACTGGAAAATAATTGTGTTGGATTTATGTGGTGGACTTAACTCAAATCGGCTGGTCTCATCTCGTCCGGGGCGTTGGCGGGGACCGCTTGCTCGTTGGCGGGAACTGCCCGTTCCCGCGTAGCAGGCCTCACTGTGCATCCCGAACAGCAGGTGTGCAGCTTGCTCGTCCAGCCGCGCCAGTAAAACCGCAACTCTCCGTCCATGGCTCTTCCGCCTCACAACCAACAGCAGGTCTCGGAACGCGGCCGCTTGTGATGAAGCCTCCCCGTGCGTCAGTTCACTCCTGGCCTCGTCACGCTGCAGCGATCACCAACGCTCATTCGCGCTTGGAAAACCACAGCTCTTCCTCCTCACGATCACCAGCAAGATCTCCCAAACACGGCCGCTCATGATCGTGTCGAAATCAGAAGGGACAAGAGCGGCAATAACGACCATTTCCCATTATTGCCAGAACGACGAGGCACAATCTCTAGCGATAAGGGAAGAGAAGAGAAAAGTGAATCTCCGCTGGAGCACTCTTTTATCACCCAGGCTCTGACATCATCTGGGGTGCTTTGCCAATCAGCGAGTCGCTTCTTACCCCAGGCTCGTGTCACTCAAAACCCCGACAAATCACGACTCCTCAGGGCGTAGCCTCGGCCTGCCAATCCTGTGCGCTTCCAAAGTCAATGTCACTAGCAGCAGCGCTCAATGTCCTGGCTTCCGGTAGGTCATATTATTGGTGTGTTTAAATACGTGCAATTTTAACTGGTGTCTAATGCGGTGTCACAAGGGACATAGGGATAAATCACAGAGGGACCAACATACAAGGAATTAATTAACATAATCCCTGAGCTAATCAACATGCCCCCCCCACCCTCCCTCCCTGACTTGGACAAATATACAAGCTTAATCCGAACACACGGTCTAGACAAGTACTTATTACATCAAGGTTTCTACACGACATTCGAAGCACCTACTTATACACATCTACCTGGACTAAAGCATGCATACCCCCACAAACATAACAATATTAACCAATGAAAACCAACATTCAAAAGTTAAAGTGTGGGTCGAAAGGAAAATAGAAGACAAAAAGGCATCCGGTTTCATATCAAAGAGGACGACAAAGGAGCAGAAAAACAGGACTGTCTTCTATAAAAATAGACGAATAGCCACCCTATTAATGACACGTGACTTTATTGGTGAGAGGAAACATAACCGCCCATGGAAAGCAAGAGTTTACTGTAGTGTCGTCTGAATATACACCCCCACATTAATATTATGCTATTATCATTGGGGTGTTATTAGAAGCGTCCTTCAAAAAATGCCACCATAAAGCTATCTTAACACGGATATACACCTCAACATGCAACGCCATTGGTGGAGAAACCCCCTTTGGGGAATGGGGCAAATTAATTTGCTACAACCTTCATTATGTCACCCTTAGCTCTCCTATCAATTTTGGTTTAGATTGAATAAGTAACGACCGAATGTATTGCGGTCAAAAATCGACAAACAAACAGACACCAAATTGCGTATTTTAGTATGATTATACTGTTTCTGCTGCCACCTTTCTACGGAGTCCATTTCATGCTTTTTCTACTGCTTGAGTGAAAGACCCATCCCTTGCTATTATCTTAAACTCTCTCCAGCTTTTCTCTCAGGCTATGGCCCCTCGTCCTATCACTGTCTACGATGCTAAATAATTATTCTGTACTTATTTTGTTGAAACCCTTCATTATCTTAAACATATTGACAAAATTCTCTCGTAATCGCCTCCTTTTTAATGTATAAAGCCCTGTCTCCTTCAGTCACTCCTCATAGCTGAGTCCAGCTAGGTCCGAAATTGATCTAGTAGCCCTAGTCTAGCTAGGCCTGGAATTGATCTAGTAGCCCTTGTCTTGCTAGGGCTAGGCCCTGAATTTATCTAGTAGTCCTAGTTTAGCTAGGTCCAAAATTGATCTGGTAGCCCTAGTCTAGTTAGGCCCGGAATTGATCTACTCACACTCGTCTAGCTAAGCCTGGAATTTATCTAGTAACCCTAGTCTAGCTAGGCCCGGAATTGATCTAGTCGTCCTATTCTAGCTAGGCTCGGAATAGATCTAGTCATCATATTCTAGCTAGGCCCTGAATTGATCTAGTAGTCCTAGTCTAGCTAGGTCCGGAATTGATCTAGTATCCCTAGTCTAGCTAGTTCCGGAATTGATCTACTCACACTTGTCTAGCTAAGCCTGGAATTGATCTAGTAGCCCGAGTCTAGCTAGGCCTGGAATTGATCTCGTCGTCCTATTCTAGCTAGGCCCGGAATAGATCTAGTCATCCTATTCTAGCTTGGCCCTGAATTGATCTAGTAGCCCTAGTCTAGCTATGTCCAGAATTGATCTAGTAGTCCTAGTCTAGCTAGGTCCAGAATTGATCTAGTAGCCCTTGTATAGCTAGACCTGGAATTGATCTAGTAACCCTAGTCTAGCTAGGCCCTGAATTGATCTAGTAGCCCTAGTCTAGCTCGGTCCAGAATTGATCTAGTAGCCCTAGTCTAGCTAGGCCCTGAATTGATCTAGTAGCCCTAGCCTAGCTAGTTCCGGAATTGATCTAGTAGCCCTAGTCTAGCTGGGTCCGGAATTGATCTAGTAGCCCTAGTCTAGCTAGGCCCTGAATTGATCTAGTAGCCCTTGTATAGCTAGACCTGGAATTTATCTAGTAGCCCTAGTTTAGCTAGGCCCTGAATTGATCTAGTAGCCCTAGTCTAGCTAGGCACTGAATTGATCTACTAGCCCTAGTCTAGTTAGGCCCTCAATTGATCTAGTAGTCCTAGTCAAGCTAGGTCCGGAATTGATCTATTAGTCCTAGTCTAGCTAGACCCTGAATTGATCTACTAGCCCTAGTCTAGTTAGGCCCTCAATTGATCTAGTAGTCCTAGTCTAGCTAGACCCTGAATTGATCTACTAGCCCTAGTCTAGTTAGGCCCTGAATTGATCTAGTAGCCCTAGTCTAGCTAGGCCCTGAATTGATCTAGTAGCCCTTGTATAGCTAGACCTGGAATTTATCTAGTAGCCCTACCCTAGAGTCCCTGTATATAGAGAGTTGTGTCAACTCAAATTTGGACGCCATTTTGTGTCTAAGTGTGTCGGATTAGATATACATGTACATTCGCGATATGGGGTGATATATTCTAAACCTGCTAAAAAAAAATTTACTACACATATTTAGTCTTATTATTACATACAGGTGATATTTGTTTTGTCAAAAACTCAGCTATTGCCGTGAAAAAGAGCTGTGTGGTGATATTAAAAGTGGTATGGCAATGCATATTACAAGCCAACACTGCATATAAGAGCTAACATTATAAGTAAGACAAACCAATGCTGTCGTTCTCTGAATTTTAATAACTTTTAGAAAGGAGTGTGGGCATATCCAATATTTTTTAAAGGGTGCCGAGAGCAATTCCGGTGTAGGACTTCCAGCCGACATATAGTCTAACACACTTAAAACAAATTCTGTACGTGGTATTGCCATATTTCTATAGTGTACAACTTTAGTTTTATCGACATTTATATTCAATTTCCATTGTAATGATTTAACAAGCTGCAAGTCAGCTTCTGTCTCTGACATAAGGAAAACGTCATCGGCATCTAGTTAGATTGAAACGTTCATTTATTACTACACCCTTGCCCAGAACTCTGATGGATATTGCCTGATCGATTAATATGTTTCATAGCTGGCGACTTAATTACTTAATAGCTGGCGCCAGTTTCAGATCTTGATCATTCTGGAATTCAGCAAAGTCGCGAATAGGCTCAACACCTGCTTTAGAAGATGACAAAGTGTTCTCTTGTACTGTTTCCACAGGCAAGACAAATGACTGTCCATTGACGAGGGCAGATTTAATGTTTTTCAAGAGATGTGGCACATCAGCTAGGAAGAAGAGGTACATCTTATATTTCCCAGATTGGTTTGAACAACCAAAAGCAGAACAACCAGTCATTTTGATTGGCAATAAACAACATTCCCGTACCAAGCTGACGTTCACGCACGGTGAAGTTAGACACAAAATGGCGCCACGAAATCACGTGACCAGAAATCTCGGGTCAGCGCATGGCGCAACTCTCTTTATACAGGGACTCTACCCTAGCCTAGCTAGTTCCGGAATTGATCTAGTAGCCCTAGTCTAGCTGGGTCCGGAATTGATCTAGTAGCCCTAGTCTAGCTAGTTCCGGAATTGATCTAGTAGCCCTTGTATAGCTAGACCTGGAATTTATCTAGTAGCCCTAGTTTAGCTAGGCCCTGAATTGATCTAGTAGCCCTAGTCTAGCTAGGCACTGAATTGATCTACTAGCCCTAGTCTAGTTAGGCCCTCATTTGATCTAGTAGTCCTAGTCTAGCTAGGTCCGGGATTGATCTAGTAGCCCTAGTCTAGCTGGGCCCTGAATTGATCTACTAGCCCTAGTCTAGCTAGGCCCTGAATTGATGTAGTAGCCCTAGTCTAGCTAGGCCCTGAATTGATGTAGTAGCCCTAGTCTAGCTAGGCCCTGAATTGATGTAGTAGCCCTAGTCTAGCTAGGCCCTGAATTGATCTACTAGCCCTAGTCTAGTTAGGCCCTCAATTGATCTAGTAGTCCTATTCTAGCTTGGCCCTGAATTGATCTATTAGTCCTCGTCTAGTTAGGCCCTGAATTGATCTAGTAGCCCTAGTCTAGCTAGGCCCTGAATTGATCTAGTAGCCCTAGTCTAGCTAGGCCCTGAATTGATGTAGTAGCCCTGTACTGAAATCTCTCTATGGCAGCTACGTCCTTCCTGAGTTGTGGTGACCAAAACTACACACAATATTCTACATTGGGCCTCACTAAGTGTTCAGGTGTTATAATTCAATGTTAATAACACAGTGATATTAAATATCGTTAAAATCCTGACGTTTAGTGCGACTGAAGCAGTCTTATACCTCACCCTTTATGACCTTACTAGCAGAAGTACCCGGCATTGCTGGGTGGGGGAGGGGAGGGGAAGGGGGAGGGGAGGGGAACGGGGGGGGGGGGAGCGAGCCCCTTGGCAAAGCGAGCGATTTTTTTTTTCATAGTGTCATAGCGTTCATAGCGTCATAGCGTTTCATAGCGTCATAGCGATTTTTTTTTTCATAGCGTTCATAGCGTCATAGCGTTTCATAGCGTCATAGCGATTTTTTTTTTCATAGCGTCATAGCGTCATAGCGATTTTTTTGTTCATAGCGTTCATAGCGTCATCACGTGATCGCTCTGAGCGAATCAGCGCCCACCTGCTCTGAATCCGTTGATTCCGTGCGCTGAAATGCGCTGAGGTAAATATGAATAAAAAATATGGATCGTCAAATATTTTGAGTTCGGCCATGTTCGTCCCAGGCTCAATGGCCATGTCTATGCCAAATATCAAGCACGTAAGCCTCTCCGTTTAGGAGTCTATCGGTAACATTACACACACACACACACAAACTGTGTTTTACTTTTATATATATAGATACAATGTAATAAGATGACGTTGAGTCACAGTTTAGGAGATGAAGGCTTATTTGATCACCATAGAATGCAGCGTGAATCATTCAATCAATACATATCGATCTATAGCATGGTTCTTGGGAGTACAGAGTTTTCCAAAAAGACCTGGACAACTTTGGTTGTTAATTATGGAACTGTTTTGGAACACCCTGTATTATGAAGGCGATTTGTGTTATACATTGTTCTAGCATGTAATTAAATTTAATTCACGATTTAAAGAGGTTTAAAGACATAAATAAAATGATTCCGTGTTTTACCGCCCTTTTATCCAGCATCTATTACATCACCTTATGTAACACTTTGCATTCGTCATTTGTGCCTGTTGTTTGTGTCCTTTATAACATCCTCCAAAACATAATTTTTTCCTGTTTGGAATAATTTTCAATTTTATTTGACTTCCCGACAGGCAGACAGTAAAAAATATTATCTCACTCCTCTCTGCACATGCGCAATTGGGACAAATTCAGTACGGAAAAACGAGGAAATTGTCTTCCTATTCATGTTCCGATTCGTGTTCAAAATCTAACATTGAATTAAAATAAGTTGTTTCTCGATCATGGATGGGTGGATGCAATGGATTTCTGGATGAATGGTTAGTCAGTGGATGTGTAGATGAAAGGATGAGAAGATTTGATAACGTGTGAATGGAATGCTTTGGTTGATGCAGGACGGATGGGAGGATGGATTGGAGGGAGATTCAGTGGGTGGTTGGATTGATGTAAGGGTGAATGGGATGAGATGATTGGTTGATGGGGAGACAGGTGGATGAGAGGTGCAATGAGTGGATTCAGTGTGATTGGTTGGTGCATTGATAAAAAGCTTTTTCATAGCCAATCAGACTACCATTCACGTCACACCTGGTGCAGGTGATGGAAAAGGCGCAGTCAGGTAAACTTTTCTTGTTGCATACTTGGGCAATTTTTCTCGGTAAATGTATAATGACCATATAAGGCAGGTTTGAATAAATTAGTAAATTTTAACACTGTCATTAAATATTCGACATCGATATGGAAAATACAATAATATAGGAAAGATTATACTAAATCTTTTTGTTAATTTTGACGCGCTCAGCTTCCTCTTGTTTTATTGTAATACCAACGGTTATGTAATGATAGAGCGCATTTACTGCTTTTTGTTGGTGAGGACATTATTGGTGCCACCTGGAGGGGGGAGGAATGGGAGGTAGTGGAGTATAATGGGGTATAGTGGTGTATGTTTTGTGGTAATTGGAAGAGTGGGGAGGGGGGTAGAGTGTGGAGGGAAGGGATGGCGAATGGGAGAGTGGTAATACTTTTTCTCTGTTTTTCTTCCATGTATATATTCCAGAAAATCACCAGGAGGCAGCAGAGCAGCATAAGGGAACTTCACCACAATACTGAACGTTTTAAGTGAATAAGAATGATAAGGCGTAAACCCAAGATCTTTGAATCTGAATGAAACAATTTTGTCAAAATATAAAGAAAAGGAGGCGTAACTAGAAAGCATCTGAAAATGCAAAGCCCATCCGCATCCTTTTGTATTCAGACTTCTTCATCTTCTTCTTCGTCCATACACTCAAAATAACGAAAACAATAATAAACAAGAAAAAGAGCAATCAGAGATTGCAAACCCTCGCCAGGATGTATTTTCAGGGGTTTTTAAGGCTTTTGTATTAAAACAAATACGGCGGCCGAACCACGTGACCGATGACGTCATCATTATTATTTTTTTCTCCACCAATTTATGCCTGCATGACGCTCAAGAAATTTCATCTTGATTGGATGAAGTTTTGTACTTGTCGAATTATGACGTCATAATGGAGGCACCTATGACATCATCATCATCAACATATTTTATTCCCCATGGAGAGTTCTTTACAATGAGCGATTTCTAGATTTTTTCTATTCAGCGCTTTCGGAGATATAGAGGTGCAAAGTTTTTCGGGTTTCCCAAGATGGCGGCCGAACCACGTGACATGACGTCATAATTATTTTAAAAATTATACATGTGAATTTGCACCTATGGTGAAATTTTCGTGTCGATCGGACCAAAGGTTGCAGAGAAAATCACATTTATTCTGTGCGGACAAAACAGACAAATGGACGCAAATGCAAAACCCCCTCCTCAGGCGAGGGTAAAAATACAAAAACAAATACAAAATGAAAATTGATGATTTTATGCAGCCTTATGCAACTTTGACCTTTTGATCTAAAAAAAAAAAAAAATTGACTCCTATCTTCTGATTAATGAACCAATTAAGTGACCCGATATGTAAATTATTTAAATTTCAGGTCAATCAAATGAAAATTGGTGATTTTACGCAACCTTGGCCTTTGACCTTTTAATCTAAAAAAAACAATTGGCTTGTAACTTTTGATTGGTGAACCAATTCAGTGAAACAATATGCAAATTCTTTAAATTTCAGGTCAATCAGACAAAAATTATCAAATTTTATGTGTCGCTGATCTTTGACCTTTTGACCAAATTATTACTTTGCCTTCTCCATATTCTCATATTAAAGCTTTGTTGAAAATTTGATGACAAAATGAAATGGTAAATTGAAATTTCAGGTCAATTAGATGGAAATTGATGATTTTATGTGATGTTGACCTTTGACCTTTTGACAAAATGATTAATTTGCCTTCGTATTATAATAATTAATAACGCTTTGGTGAAAATTTGACAAAAATAGCTCAAATGGTAAAAAAATTATGGGCCGGACACACACACACACACACACACACACACACACACACACACACACACACACACACACACACACACACACATACACACACACACATACACACACAGACACACCCACATACACACACACACACACATACACACCTACATACACACACACACACACACACACACACACACACACGACTACAAAACCTCGTTTCCTGCTGTGCAGGGGATGGGTTAACTGGAACAACACTGGGTAGAGCACATACCTCCGCCAGGCTAAACAGTTTCCGTTTTGTATCCCACTGATCGGCCAGATCTGGATTCGGACCTGAACCAAAGGCTCATCGGCTTGTTCTTGTCACCAACCCAAGTTTTGTCATAACTCGTCCGTAACTTTTTGAAATAACGTTTATACATATAAACACGTTTACACATGTATGCACTAGAGTCCCTGTATAAAGAGTCCTCTATATACAGGGACTCTAGTATACACTATACAGTGCATTCAGAAAGTATTCAGACCCCTTCACTTTTTTCACATTTTGTTATGTTGCAGCCTTATGCTGAAATCGTTTAAATTCATTGTTTCCCTCAGCAATTTACACTCAATACCCCATAATGACAAAGACAAAACAGAATTTTAGAAAGTTTTGCAAATTTATTAAAAAGAAAAAACTGAAATATCACATTGACTTTTTTTGTTTTTTTTTTGTTTTTTTGTATACAGAGTCGAGGCTCGTGAAAGAGCTAACATTTATCAAACAACAAATCAAACAAACAAGCAAACAAAGTATATAAAAAGGGGAGCGGTCGACAAGATGGGGAGAGAACGGGAGGAAGCACACAAACACAACATTTGAGAGCAGGAACATCGGGAGATGTGTGGGAGGGAGAGGGCCTGGGGGGAGGCAGGATAGGTATTAAACGCAAGGACACCAAGGACTTCCAGGAAAGAGGACAAAAGTCACCTCAAAAAAGTGGATTTGGGGTGAAATTAGCAGGGGGTAGAAAAGATCAAGGTTTTGGATTGGGGAAGATAAGAGATGGTGGTGAACAGCCGTTTTAAAGACCTGGAGGGGGGAGTGGGATTGAAGAGAGTGAGGGAGTTTGTTCCAGAGGCGGGAGAAAAGAGGAATGAAGCAGTGAAGGTGAGCAGAGAGTCTTGATTTTGGCAGTTTGACCATAAGAGGGTTGCAGGCAGATCTTGTGCGACCTGCAGGAATATTTGGGGGACAGAGCCCAGAGAGAGCTGGGGGAGCAAGGCCGGAGAGGAGTCGGTAGAAGACGGAAAGACCACCAACCTGCCTGCGGTGAGTAAGTGAAAGGCCCTCGGAGATAGCGTCATCGCAGGAGATTCCAATGATTCTGAACGCTTTGGTTTCAACAGCGTGAAGACGAGCTAGGTGTGAGGCAGGAGCACCAGCCCAGAGGGGAGAGCAGTATTCCATTGAGCTGCGGATGAAAGCTTTGTATGTGGTGAGGAGCTCAGGTGTGCCAAGGAAGGACTTCGCACGACGGAGGATGCCCAGTCGGCGACTGGCTTTGGAGGCCAGCTTGGAAATGTGGTTTTCCCAGGAAACACACACATCTATGGCAGATAGTGAGACCCAAAAGCTTGAGTGACAGAACTTCTTGGAGAGGATTATTCAGAAAGTAGATGGGAGGGTTGTCCAGTCGGTCTTTTCGGAGAGACATCATGAGATTTGTCAGGATTGAAAGACATGTTCCACTTGTTTGCCCAGTCTGTGATTTTGTCCATGTCTGCAGAGAGCGAGGAGGCTGCAGACTGCCGATCTGAGGGATGAGGAATGGAGCGGCAGAGAGTGGAGTCATCAGCAAAGAGATAGAGAGGATTTTCAAGAGAGTCAGACAGATCATTGATGAAGACCAGAAAAGCACAGGGCCCAGAACACTGCCTTGGGGAACTCCAGCCTGAACAGGAAGAGGAGATGAGAGAAACCCATTCAGGGCCACACATTGACTACGACGAGAGAGGAAGTCCGCCAGCCATGCGTGGAGATTTCCATGGATACCAAAGGAGGAGAGTGTGGTGAGCAGAGCGGGGTGCCAGACTGTATCGAAGGCACGTGATATGTCGAGGGAGACAGCTCTAATTTCCTGTTTGGCATTGAGGACCTCCATCCATTGTTGAGACAGCAGAAGCAGCATGTCCAGAGTAGAGTGACCTGGTCTGAAACCAAATTGATGATCAGAGATCAAGCCATTGGAGAAGAGGAAAGATTTCATATCCGAAGCAATGATGGATTCCATGACTTTGCTGATAATTGGGAGAAGGCTGATTGGTCTGTAGTTGCTAGGATCTGTTTTTGCACCTTTTTTGTGCAAAGCGGTGATGTTGGCTGATTTCCAAGCAGATGGCAGTTGACTTTGAGCAAAAGAGAGGGTGAAGAGAACAGAGAGAGGGAGTGAAAGAGCGGAAGAACAGGATTTTAGGACCCGTGGGCTGATGCCGTCAGGACCAGTTGCAGAATCAGAGTCGAGGGTTGACAGAAACTTTTCCACCTTGTCAGGAGGAAAGGACACGGAGTCCAGGAGAAGCTGGGTACGACTGGGTACGGTGGGTACAGAGAGGGATGGGTTTGGGACACAAGATTTAGAGGCAAACACAGAGTTGAGGCATTCAGCTTTTTCACGTGCGGAGTCAGCTGTGTAGCCGTTTGAGGTGAGGGAGGGGATGGAGGGGGAACAAACACCAGAAACAGATTTGACCAGACGCCACCAGGATTTGGAAGAGGGAGACAGATAAGAGAGTTCGGTCTTGAGAACGGAGAGATATTGTTTTCCTGGCTCTCCTGAGGGTGGACACACACTTGTTTCGGGCTTTGTGAAAGGAAATGAGATTTCCTTCCGTTGGATTTGCTTTCCAGGAGATGAAGGCAAGTTGTTTCTGGGCAACAGCCTCACCACAAGATTCCGTGTACCATGGACAGGAGGAAGGGTATGACAACTGAAGACGAGATGGGATAAATCTGTATTCAGACCATCTGTATTCCATCTGAATCTGTATTCAGACAATATTCAGACCCTTTGCTTTGACACTTGAAATTTAGCTCAAGTGCCTCCCATTTCTCTTGATCATCTTTGAGATGTTTCTACACCTTGGTTGGAGTCCACCTGTGGTAAATTCAATTGATTGGACATGATTTGGAAAGGCACACACCTGTCTATATAAGGTCTCACAGCTGACAATGCATATCAGAGCAAAAACCAAGCCATGATGTCGAAGGAACTGCCTGCAGAGCTCAGAGACAGGATTGTGTCGAGGCACAGATCTGGGGAAGCCGACAAAAAAATTCTGCTGCATTGAAGGTTCCCAAGAGCACAGTGGCCTCCATCTATCTATAATTCCAGTAATCTCTGTGTGTCTGTGTGTCTGTGTGTTTGTGTGTTTGTGTGTTTGTCTGTGACCGCTGTTTCTCGACAACCACGGGTCCGATATACTTGAAACTTGCCAGGTATATTACTGGGGACCCGAGGATGTGCCTTTTCAAGGTTTCATATTAATCGGAGAAGTAGTTACCGAGCTATGGCGATTTCTTTACCAAACTCCGCAAGCCGTTCGCTTTGGACCAAACCATTTCATGTAAATAGAGGGGGGGGGGGGATTGTCACCGTACTCGCAAGCCGTTCGCTTTGGACCAAACCATTTCATGTAAATAGAGGGGGGGGGGGGATTGTCACCGTACTCGCAAGCCGTTCGCTTTGGACCAAACCATTTCATGTAAATAGAGGGGGGGGGGGGATTGTCACCGTACTCGCAAGCCGTTCGCTTTGGCTTTGCGAATGGACCAAACCATTTCATGTAAATAGAGGGGGGGGATATAATTTTAGATATATATATAGTACGGGCATGCCCTAGTAATTCTTAAATGGAAGAAGTTTGGAACAACCAGGACTCTTCCAAGAGCTGGCCGCCCGGCCAAACTGAGCAATCGGGGGAGAAGGGCCTTGGTAAGAGAGGTGACCAAGAACCCGATGGTCACTCTGGCTGAGCTCCAGAGGTCCTGTGTGGAGATGGGAGAAACTTCCAGAAGGACAACCATCACTGCAGCACTCCACCGATCTGGGCTTTATGGCAGAGTGGCCAGACGGAAGCCTCTCCTCAGTGAAAGACACATGAAAGCCCCCTTGGAGTTGCAAAAAAGCACCGAAAGGACTCTCAGACTGTGAGAAACAAGATTCTGTGGGCTTTCCAGAGCACATTTCTTTCTGGGAGCACAGAGCACATATTCGGGAATAGTTCGGGAACAGCCTCTTTCTAATGGTAGACTCGTGCACTTTGACATCAACAGTGGCAAGACCTACCTGTAGGTCCCGTGATGACATTCTAGGGTTCTTCGAGACTTCTTTCAGCATCTTGCGGTCTGCTCTCGGGCTGAACTTGCTGGGGCGGCCTGGCCTGAACAAATTGGCAGTTGTTTGGAATCTTCTCCACTTGTAGATGATCTTCCGGACAGTCAAACGATTGATTTCAAATTGTTTGGAGATCTTTTTAAATCACTTCCCAGACTCGTGGGCATCTGTAACCTTCTTTCTGAAGGCCCCAGAAAGCTCTTTTGATCTAGGCGTGGTGACGCCGCACACTTCGACAACAAAGAGCAAACCAAACTAAATGTCTGAGGTTTAAATAAGACAGGTTCCTCCAAGATCCTCTCTAACGAAGTTCTAATCATTTGCACCTGAGCTGGTGCACCTGATTCTAATTTTAGGTATTTGAAGTAGTGATAAATGTCGGGGTGTACTTACTTTTTCCACATGCGAAATTTGCATTTTATGTTTATTTAAATTATACAATGGACTACAAAATGTAAATGTTTCATGATATTTGTTATATTATATCACCTTTATCTATCAATATTGTTGAAATGAAGATCAAATAGCTGTATGTTGAAATATGTTGAAAAAGTCAAAACTTTACATGTGGTGTACTTACTTTTTCACGTGACTGAATATATTTTTAATCTACTGATTATATATATATATATATTTGTGTGGATGGGAATTCATTTTCAGTAGTATAGAGGGAATTGCCCAAAAGGTGGCAAATTAGTGTTAATTTTGAGGAACCACTGTGGTTTGGGGAATAGGCAATAATATATCTCTCAATAAGATTAATGAATCACTTTTTTAATGGGATGACTTTGGATTATATTCTGTGGGAATAAGACTTGGTAATAATTGTGAATATAGTTGAGCAATTAAAAAGGCAAATAAGATGCATTAGCCAGATGATACTATATATTATTTACAGATATGTTCTTGGGGGTAAAATTAGGGATATTTGAGAATAGTATTTCATAATCCGTATTTGCATAAGTGTAGTGTAATCCCCTTGTCTAATACCAAATAAATAAAAGTTATTCTCTAATACCAAAGCATGCATTCAGAAAGTTCTATTTTCCCCATGTCTTTATCGCAGTCATACCTCGCTCCCCCCCCCCCCCCCCAACCATGACAGCCAATGAGTACCACCCATGGCGTGATTGCAATATCTGGCGTGAGGCTGCTGAGCTGGCTCAAAAACCAGCCCATAAATGGCGATCTGGTTGAGAGTCAGCCAATGAGCGTGAGTCAAAGGTTCTAGTAGAGGCTCGGTGGGGACTATAAAAAAAAAGTGCAGACAACCTGTGCATATGGGTGGCACAAGGTGTGCATATGAGTTTGGCAGGAGCTTCAGTGGATCCTCGAGAGAGTTTGTGAGTCCTGGAGAGAGGCACACGAATTGCAACGAGATGAAGACATGCACCTAACTGCTCTGCTCCCAAATCCTCTGCATATGTATAGTGTGTCGTGAAAATCAACCAAGTCCACAACTTTGTCCCATAGGTAGGTTTAATAACAATCAGATCTCTGGCATCATCCTGTAAAATACAATCATGCAATATATATCAGGATCGTGGCATCATATAGGGAGGATCGATAATATTAGTCAAAGCAAGCAAGCCTAGAATATAAAAGGGTACATACCATCCGAGTCTACATGTCATAGAATAATGTCGCAGGAGTGGCCCGAAGTCGCGGACGTCCGAGGTCTTATAGACGCCTCTCAGTGGTTTAAGCGAGCATCACACCTGGGTTCAACTTTAATGCATTTTCACTACATTCTCCCCGCCGTTAGAACTACACTGCCACTAGGCAGGAATCAAGCGTGCGTCAGCATTAATTGATTAGGAATGTCAATCCAAGTCAGTCGGTCCATCCGTAGCGGTCAGGGCGGCGAATTATCCTGCCAGCATGGGTATGGAAACTACCGGGTATGACATCCCCAAGCCCAGAGTCCCCTGCATCGGAGTAGCTGCTGGAGGCAGGTGTCGGAGGGGGCACCTCAGTGCCTTCAGGCAGGGGTGTATCTGGCGAGGGGAGGGACGGCAGATGCTCCATAGTGGGAGCTTCGGGAGAGTCCATAGACTCGTAAACCGGTTCGTCGATATCCCTATAAGGGTCGATGACCCCACAAGGGGCGAGATGGCGTACGGAGACAGTGGACTCACGTCCATCTGCCGTCATCACACGAGCATGCTCGGGATTAGCCTGGAGTACCTGCACCTTATCCACTAAGGGATCGTACTTGCTCGTGTGAACTGCACGTTTGAGATAAGCCGGCCCCGGCTCAGCGGGGCCAACTGGGTAAAGATCAGATACTACCCGAGCTTCTAGGGTGGTGGAACAGTCTTTCGTGAGGAGTCTGGTTGGTGGCCATAGATAGTAGAGCCCTGATCGAGTTCAGCGCCGCAGGTAGCGACCAAGCCCATTTATCTAGGCCGCGGCCGAGGGTCCTGAGGCTTAGCATAACGGCCCTCCATATGATCCCATTAAAGCGTTCGACCTGCCCATTCGCCTGCGGCCTGTACGGTGTGGTGTAACTCGAAGCGACATTATTCTGGAGCAAGAAGCACCTCACTTCCTGAGACAAAAACACCGCACCCCGATCTGTATGCACGTAGGCCGGATACCCAAACATAGAAAACAAATTCTGCAGGCACCGTATGACTGTGGGAGCCGTCATATATGCGCACGTATAAGCGAAAGGGAATCGCGAGTACTCATCAACGATAGTGAGCAGATAACGAGAGTTACTCGACACCGGCAGCGGGCCTTTGAAATCCATCGCCAATCTCTCCCACGGTCTAGTAGCCCTGACCAGCGTCCCCATGGGAGGGTTGTAAAAACGCGGTTTGAGTTCCGCACATACAGCGCAGTCGCGGCAGAGTCAGTGGATGTCCTCAATCGAGTACGGCAGATTACCACGACGCACAAAATGAGCAAAACGCGTCACCAAAGGATGACACATAGTGTCATGCAAAGCGCGCAGACCCTCCAAAGTTATGAGACCCGCACACGTAGCCGGCCTTGATAAGGTGTCGGCGACCAGGTTATCCTTCCCCGGGCGATATTTGATGGTGTAGCAGAAGTCGGCGAGTTCGATACGCCAGCGAGTGATTTTCTCATTCTTTATGCGTTGGGCATGTAAGGTGTCGTACATAAACGCCACGCTTTGTTGGTCTGTGATGATTTGGAAGCATCGCCCGAGCAAGAAGGAACGCCATCGCCGAATCGACTCGACGATCGCGTACGCTTCCTTTTCGACAGACGAATGCCTCCGCTCAGCGGAGGTGAGAGTCCGCGAAAAGAAAGCCACAGGGCGCCCCCCCCCCCCCTGGGGGAGAGTCGCCGCTATCGCATGATCCGAGGCATCACTTTCTAAGACGAAAGATTTGCTCTCGTCGATCGTCGCCACAGCGGCGCCAGCGATGTCGTCCTTAAGGCCCCTAAAGGCAGCCAAGGCGGCTGGGCTCATGGGGAACGCGTCGCAGGCCACAAGTGGGTGGAGTTTCGCAGACAAATTTTGCACCCACTTAGAATAATGGGCGAACAGCCCGAGAGCACGCTTCAGCGAAGCTCGATCGCAGGGCGGGGCCATATCGAGCAAGGGTCGCAGACGCTCCTTATCAGGAGCAACAGAGCCGTGGGTCATGGTGTACCCCAGAAGATCTATCTTGCGCATGGAGTAACGACATTTAGCCTCATTCATGGTTAAACGATACCTCTGCGCGACCTCTAGGAAGTGCTTCAGATTCGCATCATGATGCCCCTGGTCATGCCCGCAAACCGTAAGATTGTCCAGATATACAAAGACATCGGTCAAGTTCTCCTTAGCGATGAGGTCGTCCATAGCCCTCTGAAAACAGGAAACCCCGTTCGTCACCCCAAAAGGTAGTCGGGTGAAATGGTATAACCTTTGACCTGATTCAAACGCGGTATAGATGCGGTCTGCCTGAATGATGGGGATCTGATGATACGCACTGCGTAGATCGAGAGTGCTGTAGACCGAGTACTGGGCAACCTGTCGAACCAAGGCATCCATTCCCGGGAGCGGTAGGCGTCCAGCTGTGTAAATCGATTAATCGTCTGCGAATAGTCGATTACCATTCGTTTGCGATGCGCCTCACTTCGCACCACTAGGACCTGTGCCCGCCACGGCGACCGGCTAGGTTCTATGATACCTTCCTTTAAGAGCTGGGCTGTCTCTTCTGCAATGAATTGCGCGTCAGCTCGGGAGTAGCGCCGTGATTTTACCGCTACCGGTGTGCAGTCCGTGGTCATATTGGGGAACAGCGACAGAGGCTCAATCTCCATCCCTGCGAGTGCACAAACAGCCAGCGTATCAGTACCACCAAATTCCATTTCCAATCGTCCGTGTCGCTTAAGAAAGTCGTGTCCTAACAAGATATCAGCACATAGAGCAGTCAAGACCATGAGATGTACATCTGGAAACATTCGTCCCTTTATCACAAGCTTCAATCGACATTCCCCTTTTGTGTTGAGCCTAAGCCCTTGGGAGGCCATAAAGATCCGACGGCATGTCCCGAGAATCGGCCATCCATGTTTTTGCACCAGTCGATGATCAATATAACTATCTGTGGACCCTGTATCGATGAGAGCCCGTGCAAAAATTCCCTCAATCATAAGTGGGATGATGGCCTGAGCCAGGCCAGGTGGTCCGGCAGACGCCGAGCCATCAGAACGAGACGATCACGCCTCGCGTGTAGATCCGACGCCAGCTGCAGTTCTCCGTTTGTTCGAGCAGCCTCCGGAGGGCGCTCGTGTCATGCGCGTAGTTTGAAAGCCATCTGCAGTCTTCCGTGCCAAAACAGGAGCTTGTAGTTCGTACAAGCAGCCTTCGGATGGCGCTAGAGTAGCGCGGTGAGTCTCATAGCCATCATGAGACTTTCGGATACCAGCCAAGGACAGTCGCTCCACGTTCGAGCGTATTTTCGCCATTTGTTTTGGCGGCCCGTTGAATCTCACCAAGGTCGAGCGCGCAGCCAGGGGCCCACGAGGAGGTACGCCGCTCATCAAAGGCGGGTGATGCGCCCCGCTCTGTGCTCGGCCCTTTGGCCCGGCAATAAGCACATTCATTGTCGCGCGTGTTCGTTAGCCCCGCGCAGCTTTTCGGCACACTTTTGCGAAATGCCCTTTTGTTGAACACAGATGACATATTGCCTCCCGAGCCGGGCACGCCGACCGGGGATGTTGCCGATTCCCGCAGAAATAGCACGTAGCGTTTCGTCTGGGCTTTGGACCCGCAGCTGCAGCTGCAGCCAAGCCGGAATCAGGGTCCTCCTCCGGGGAAGCCAGGGGTTTCGGCAGGGATGCCGTGTCGGCTTCCGGGTTGTCGGCGGTAGCTCTCTCCGGTCGGGCTTGATGAGAAATCCCCACAGTGACGCGCGTGTGATCGTAAGCGTCAGATTGTTCACGAGCTGTAGTGTAGACGTGAGCCAGCTGTAAAGCCTCCGTGAACGTCAAGTCCTCAACCTCAAGAAGCCTCTGTCTAACGGTAGAAGACCCAATTCCTGAGACAAAAGAATCACGTACAAGGTCGTCCTGGACTTGCTCGTGTGTCCGCACCTCCTGGGCACTCTCAGCGAGCAGACGTCGCAGCTCTTGTGCGTAGTGGTCTAGCGACTCTGTGGGCTGTTGAGTCCGCTTGGCGAGCAGATGCCGGGAATAGACCACGCTTCGCTTTTTAATGTAAAGCCGCTTTAGCTCCGTCACCGCTGCATTGAATGTCGTACACTGTTCGATTCCCCTGTAGACAGTGTGGTGTACTTTAGTTTGCAGTACCTGTACTTTTGTTTCTTCAGTGACATCGGTGTCCTGGGCATTGAACTGATTGTCCAGGGACTTTAGCCAATGCGTCAGCCCCGAGGCCGAATCCGTGGCTTGTGGGTCGGCGGAAAATTGCGGCACCTGGATCATCTTGTGTCCCGCCATGTCCGCCTCGTGTCCTCGAGTGGACGGTAGACTGATTGTTATTAAGTGTCGTGAAAATCAACCAAGTCCACAACTTTGTCCCATAGGTAGGTTTAATAACAATCAGATCTCTGGCATCATCCTGTAAAATACAATCATGCAATATATATATCAGGATCGTGGCATCATATAGGGAGGATCGATAATATTAGTCAAAGCAAGCAAGCCTAGAATATAAAAGGGTACATACCATCCGAGTCTACATGTCATAGAATAATGTCGCAGGAGTGGCCCGAAGTCGCGGACGTCCGAGGTCTTATAGATGCCTCTCAGTGGTTTAAGCGAGCATCACACCTGGGTTCAACTTTAATGCATTTTCACTACATAGTGTATACTCACGTATTGTCTTTGTGCCGAGTTTGAAGAAAATCGGTTCATGCATTCCGAGAAATGGATGGGGACACGTTTAAGTAACAAAATGGCCACCAGTCAGACATCTTAGATTTGATCTCGAAAAAATGACGTACATATGTAAACCATCATTCATTAGCTGTGTGCCAAATTTGAACAAGATCAGTAAATTCATGTCCAAGAAATGGTTAAGGACGTGGTCAATATCGGGTTTTTTTTTTACAACTAAAATGACCACCAGTTTATCAGTCAGCCATCTTTCATCAATCACAAAATAAAGCGAGGTGCATGTGTTTGCCATCATGTCCTGTGCTTGTGCCACGTTTGAACAAAATTGGACGACGCATGTTCAATAAATGTTTGGGGACACTTTTAAGGAACAAAATGGCCGCCAGTCGGCCATATTGGATCTGATCTCGAAATAAAATGACGCGCATATGCAAGCCTTCATTCATTATCTGTGTGCCAAGATTGAACAAGATTGGTAAATACATGTCTGAGAAAATGTTGAGGACGTGTTCAATACCGGGTTTTTTTTACAACTAAAATGGCCCGCCAGTCTGCCAGTCGGCCATTTTTGATCAGATTGCAAAATAAAATGAGTTGCATATGTATACCGTTGTGGTGCTATGCACACACAACTCGTTTGCCAAGAAGGTAGGCCACCACGCGTTGAACAAAACCAAACACTTTATTCCATGCTCGCACGTAAGCACACTGGGCGGGCTCGACTTTCGAGCCCGCGTATATATCCCGAGGCCACGCCTTGCCCTCGGGCGTGGCCGGTCGGCCGAAAGGCGGGGCATGTATTCCAGTTCAACCCTGAGCCTCATGACTCCTTTGCTCCGGGCGTGGCCCGAGCCTTGCTTCCACGTCCGTCGCTCGCATCACCCACTGGTGCACGGAATTATGACCCACTGGCATTGTGTCCGCCACACGCGCCCCCCCAGAATTCCCGCGCACCTGAAGGGTGAGCTTGCGGGGAGGCCAGATGACCCGGCCGAAACGCCCTCTGGCGATGCGTGCAGGGCTGGGGGGTGGCGGGGGTGGGGGGTGCCGGGGGTCTGCCCGCCGGGGGACGGCCTCGACGCGGAGGCAGAGCTGCTTGCGGGGGGTGGTCCAGGTCAAGGTGGGCCAGCTTGAGGCGGTCCACAGAGATGCGATCTGGAGTACGCCGATGTCACGGTGAAGTGCTTGTCCCTGGTCACCAGCACGCCGAAGGGCCGGTCGTACGGGGGCCGCAGCGGTGCCCGGTGGGCGTCGTGCCAGACAAAAACGTACTCTGCCGTGCGAAGCTCCAGGGTGACGTGTGAGGACGGGCAACCGTGGTGTGCCGTCGGCACCGGGGCGAACCTCCTGGCGGTCTCCTGAAGGGTGGAGCACTGTTGCGTCACGGACCAAGGTGCCGTGGAGTCGGGGATGAATTCGCCCGGTACCCGCAGCGGTTGTCCGAAGACCAGCTCTGCTGAGGACGTGCGCAGATCGTCCTTGGGCGCCGTCATGAGGCCCAGAAGGACCGGCGCTCAGCTGAGCGTGATACCCACCTCGGTGCAGGACAAACAGGCCGCGCTTTGCGGCCCCGCCTTGGTCGTCGCAAACAGCTCCTCCATCTGCACCATCGGTTCCCGCAGCGTCGCATTCTGCTTCGGGGGCCAGCGCTTCAGGTGGGACGTCATCACGGCGAACGTACCCATGGCCTTGCTGGGTGCAGATTTTCTGTGCGCGCATGGGCTTTTGGTGGACGTCAAACGGCGTCGGCTCATCAACGCGGATCCTTCAGCTCGCTCGCTTGCTCATTGAGCGGCTCCGCACCAACCAAGCTAGCCTGCGCGCTCCCGGCCGCGGATGATTTCACCCGCCTGCTCGCCGAGTTTCCCGCCCTCACGCAACCGACGTTTTTGGCTGTCGCCATCAAACACAGCGTCGAACACCACATCCCGACCACAGGGCCACCGGTCTACGCCAGGGCTCGTCGCCTCGACCCGACCAAACTCGCCGTGGCGAAGGCGGAATTCGACGCGCTGGAGCGATTGGGCATTGTGCGGCGCTCGAATAGCGCGTGGGCCTCGCCCCTGCACATCGTGCCCAAACCGGGTGGCGGATGGCAACCATGCGGCGATTACCGCCGCCTCAACGACGCCACCACCCCCGACCAGTACCCGATACCACACATACAGGACTTTTCCCCAGTTTGGCGGGGCGGGTGATCTTTTCCAAGGTCGACCTCATTCGGGGCTACCACCAGGTACTGGTCCGGCCGGCCGACGTGCTGAAGACGGCGGTAATTACACCTTTTGGCCTCTTTGAGTTCCTTCGCATGCCGTTCGGCCTTAAGAACGCGGCACAGGCCTTCCAGCAGCTGATGCACAGCGTGCTGCGCGACCTCACCTTCCTTTTCGTCTACTTGGACGACATTCTCGTCGCCAGCACTTCCCGGGTGGAGCACCTCATGCACCTGCGCACGCTTTTTCAGCACCTCGGCCAGCATGGCCTCATCATCAACCCGGCAAAATGCCAGTTTGGCGTAACGGCCGTCGACTTCCTGGGGCACCGCATCACGAAGCGCGGGGCCGTCCCGCTGCCTACCAAGGTGGAGGCAGTCACAAGTTTCTCGCGCCCCCACTCCATCAAGGCCCTACAGGAATTTTTGGGGATGGTAAATTTCTAGCACCGGTTTGTGCCTCGCGCCGCCCAACTCATGCGCCCCCTGTACGAAACCCTCCGGGGCAAGCCGGCCAAGCACGACGTCGCCTGGACCAAAGAGATGGACGCGGCGTTCACGGGCGCTAAGCTGGCCCTCGCCAACGCGACCATGCTGGCGCACCCGGGCTCGACGCACCCATCGCCCTCACCACAGATGCTTCCGACTACGCAGTGGGCGCCGTGCATGAACAGTGGGTGAATGGGGCTTGGCAACTGCTGGCCTTCTTCAGCCGGCAGCTTCACCCTAACGAGCGCAAGTATAGTGCTTTCGACCGCGAGCTCCTCGGCCTTTACCTGGCCATTCGCCACTTCCTCCATCTTTTAGAGGGCCGCCCGTTCACGGCGTTCGTGGACCACAAACCCCTGGTCTTCGTCATGGCCAAGGTTGCAGAGCCGTGGTCGGCCCGCCAGCAGCGCCACCTCTCCGCCGTGTCCGAATTTATGACGGACATCCGGCACGTCGCGGGCAAGGACAACGCTGTGGCCGATTGCCTCTCCCGGTCCGGCGCGAACGCCGTCCACCTCGGTGTGGACTTCGCCCGCATGGCGGCCGACCAGAACGCCGACCCCACGGTGCAAGCCGTCCGGACAGCAGACACAGGCCTACGGTTGGCCGACGTCCCCTTCGAGGACACAGGCACAGTTCTCCCGTGCGACGTTTCCCTGGGCCAACCTCGCCCCATCGTACCCACCAGATGGCAGCGGCACATTTTTGACGCCCTCCACGGCCTTTCCCACCTGGGCTGGAAAGCGTCGCAGAAGCTCGTGGCAGCAAAGTTCGTCTGGCACGGGCTCTGTAAGGACGTCCGCGACTGGGCCAATGCCTGTGTCACCTGCCAATGCGCGAAGGTCCACCGGCACACCCAGGCCCCGTTGGCACCATTCGACGTACCCGCGCCGCGCTTCGACCACGTCAATGTGGACCTGGTGGGACCCCTTCCCTCCTCACGGGGCTTCACCCACCTCCTCACGATGGTGGACAGGACCACCAGGTGGCCGGAGGCCGTCCCGCTGGCATCAACAACATCCGCCGACGTGGCACAGGCCTTCATTGGCACCTGGATTGCCCGTTTCGGCACCCCCTCGGACATCTCCTCCGACAGAGGCCCGCAATTCACCTCCGAGCTTTGGGGCGCGGTCGCCCAGGCCTTGGGGGTCAAGCTACACCGCACCACGGCCTACCACCCCCAAGCCAATGGCTTGTGCGAGCGGTTCCACCGCTCGATGAAGGCCGCTCTCAGGGCCAGCCTCCAGGACGACGGTTGGGCCGACAGGCTCCCGTGGGTCCTATTGGGCCTCCGAATGGCCCCTAAAGAGGACCTCCAGGCTTGCACCGCCGATCTGGTCTACGGCCAGCCACTGCGCGTGCCGGGCGAGTGCATGCCTGATGCCACCGGCCCCTGGTCCGCGGCTCGCCAACGCTCGGTCCTCCAGGAGGCCGCCAGGAGATTTGCCCCCGTGCCCACGTCCCACCACGGCTGCCCCCAACCCCATGTCCCCCCAGCACTGCGGAGTACATTTTTATCCGGAACGACACACACCAGGGACCACTCCGGCTGCCGTACAATGGACCTTTCCGGGTCCTGAAGAGGGACGACAAGTCGTTCATCATTGACATCGGTGGCAAACCGGACCGCATCTCCGTGGACCGCCTCAAGCCGGCCCATTTGGACCTCGACCAACCTCCACGGTTGGCCCTTCCTCCACGACGGGGCCGTCCCCCGTCAACTAAGCCCCCCACCCGACCATCCACCGCCACGCCACCTACCACCCCCACACGAATCGCCAGGGGTCGTTTTGGCCGGTCATTAAGGCCCCCCTCAAACTGACTCTCCCGGTGCAAGTTAATTCTGGGGGGGGGGGGGGGGGGGAGGCGCATGTAGCGGTTATCGGAAGCATGACACAATCACCTTGCACCGGCCGATGACGTAACTGGCGGGCGGTTACTTGCCCGGACGTGTCCGGACTTGCCTTGCCCGGGCGGACTCTCGATTTGCATACCACGCCCCGTTGAGAGGCGTGGCTGACTTATTTGCATACCACGCCCCGCCTGAGAGGCGTGGCTTTTGTGTGGTGAACTTTTGATATAAATTGCCGCCCGTGTTAACGGGCTATTCAGTGCTTTTGAGTTCTTTCGAGTTGAGCGAGAATAAATAGCTCAGTGAAACTTCGTTCCTGGTGTCGTCCATTTTGTCTGGCTTTATCGTGCGAGCATAGCTCCACACCTTGGTAATTTCCCCAACAGTTTTCCAGACGACAGACTGCCGGTAGGGGACATGTATTGCAGCGCAATACTCAGAATGCTTGTTTACAATGAGCCACGTTTCAATTTTTTCCATAGAGCGGTTTTGGAGATATAGAGGTGCAACGTTTTTCGGTTTTTCCAAGATGGTGTCTGTAACAAAATGATCTATGACGTCATGATTATCATTAAAATATTCTGAAGGAGGAGGCGATCCTATGGTGAAAATTTCGTGTCCATCAGACCAACAGTTGCTGGGAAAAAAAATTCACAATGATCAGATAAGTGTTGTACTTTTCAAATTATGACGTCATAAAGAAGGCACCGATGACATCATCATTAACATATCTTATTAGTCCCCTACCGGTGTACACCAGAGGGGACTATAGGTTTGCACTCCGTCCCTCCGTCTGTCAGTCCGTCAGTCCGTCAGTCCGTCACGCAAAGAACAGTTTTCCAGACTTTTTTTCTAAACACTTAATGCTAATGATTTCAAACTTGGCAAATGGTTTCCTTATGATAGGTTACAGATCAAGTTCGAACTTCACGACGTTTCGATCATTTTTGACAAAGTTATGGCACTTTGAACTTTGGGAATTCTGATAATTCTGATGATCCTTAACTCAGTGCCATTTTAAGTTTTAATTTCCTTTAAAAAAGATTTTCTCTGCACTAATAGGACCGATTGAGATCAAATTTTCACCGTAGGGGGGACTCCGTCTGTAGAATATTGTAATGGTAATTATGACGTCACAGGTCACGTGGTTCGGCCGCCATATTGTTTTTCGTGATAACACGAAAACACCTTTTTCTCTGAAACGGCTGAACAGATCGAGGCCAATCTTTGCAGGCAGAATCGCATTCCCATGACGAACAAAAAATTCAGTGAGCATGACGTCATGCGTCACATGGTTTCAGAGTTATGACGTTTTTAAGCATGAACCTTTAAAACCGAGCTCCTCCCTCATTTTTGATCCAATCGAGGGGAAACTTCACACATCTGTTCAGCATAACAGTGTACTAAAATGCCCTTTTGGAATTTGCGATAGGGCACGTGGTTTGGCAGATATCGTTAATTAAACGAAAATATTTTAAAAATGGATATTTCTTGTTTATTCTAGAGTTCTCCTCAAGCCGCTCCGCGCGCCCTCAGCCTCGTCTGCGAACGTCAAAAGCGTGACACAGCGTGCGCTTTCGGGAGGGGCGGAGCCAAGCCGAGCAACATATATATACACATCGATCATTGATCGTGAACTGGAAAATATAATAAATTACTGATATTTAGCGACTCGAAAGGTTCTTTATCAACAACGTATTTTCTCGTGCTTCTGCTGTCCTGTCTGCAAGGTGTATAAATCGAAGTCCCGAGTGCGAATCACAGGTGAGCCCGTCCTGAGGTAATTAGCGATTGGGAACGATTCAGAACCTGTGGGTACATAACCCTTGGTAATTTCCCCAACAGTTTTCCAGACGACAGACTTCCGGTAGGGGACATGTATTGCAGCGCAATGCACAGAATGCTTGTTCCCCAAGGGCAGTACTTAACAATGAGCCATGTTTCAATTTTTTCCATGGAGCGGTTTTGGAGATATAGCGGTGCAACCTTTTTCGATTTTTTCCAAAATGGTGTCTGTACCAGGTGACCTATGACGTTATAATTATCATTAAAAAATTATACGAGTAGCCACACATATTCTGAAAATTTTTTGTCCATCGGTCTGACAGTTGCAGAGGAATTTTTGTTTTATTCATACTGATCAGATCAAGCGTTGTACTTGTCGAATTATGACGTCATAATTAAGGCAACAATGACATCACCATCAACATATCTTATTCCCCATGGTGTGTACTTGACAATGGGCCATGTTTAATTTTTTTCCCACTTAGCGGTTTGGGAGATATAGAGATTTTTTTTTTTTTTTTTTTTTTTTGTATTCAGAGTCGAGGCTCGTGAAAGGGCTAACATTTATCAAACAAACAAGCAAACAAAGTATATAAAAAGGGGAGCGGTCGACAAGATGGGGAGAGAAGGGGAGGAAGCACACAAACACAACATTTGAGAGCAGGGACATCGGGAGATGTTTTTGGAGGGAGAGGGCCTGGGGGGAGGCAGGATAGGTATAAAACGCAAGGACACCAAGGACTTCCAGGAAAGAAGTCAAAAGTCACCTCAAAAAAGTGGATTTGGGGTGAAATTAGCGGGGGTAGAAAAGATCAAGGTTTTGGATGGGGGAAGATAAGAGATGGTGGTGAACAGCCGTTTTAAAGACCTGGAGGGAGGAGTGGGATTGAAGAGAGTGAGGGAGTTTGTTCCAGAGGTGGGAGAAAAGAGGAATGAAGGAGTGAAGGTGAGCAGAGAGTCTTGATTTTGGCAGTTTAACCATAAGAGGGTTGCAGGCAGATCTTGTGCGATCTGCAGGAATATTTGGGGGACAGAGCCCAGAAAGAGCTGGGGGAGCAAGGCCGGAGAGGAGTCGGTAGAAGACGGAAAGACCAGCAACCTGCCTGCGGTGATGAAGTGAAAGGCCCTCGGAGATAGCGTCATCGCGGGAGATTCCAATGATTCTGAACGCTTTGGTTTCAACAGCGTGAAGACGAGCTAGGTGTGAGGCAGGAGCACCGGCCCAGAGGGGAGAGCAGTATTCCATTGAGCTGCGGATGAAAGCCTTGTATGTGGTGAGGAGCTCAGGTGTGCCAAGGAAGGACTTCGCACGATGGAGGATGCCCAGTCGGCGACTGGCTTTGGAGGCCAGCTTGGAAATGAGATGTAACGTTTATCCAAGATGGCGTCCGTACCACGTGACCTATGACGTCATAATTATGAATAAAAAAATTATACAGGCAGAGGCGCTTCGATGGTAAAATTTCGTGTCAATCGGACCAACGGTTGCCGAGAAAATGAATTTTTAAAATGCAGACACGTACGGCACACGGCAGCACGTGGATGCTTAACCCCGCTTCTCGCTTGGCGAGCGCAGGGTAAATAGCCACCTGAATATCTCGAAAGCCTTTGATGTCTCCACGGCGTCAAGCTGAGCAAGGTGTGAGGCAGAGGAGCAAGCCTCAAGGGTAGAGCAGTACTCCATCAGGCTGTGGATGAAGGCCTCGTCGGTGGACAAGAGTTCATTTGTGCCAAGGAAGAACTTTGCACGACAGTTTGACTCATCAGAAGTTACAGGAAGTACCAAAATTACCACTAATCAAACTTTCAAAAGGTCAGAGGAGAAGGCCAACCCATTAGTGCTTTGAATGCCTTGTAAAATGGAGAGTCTTCACCAAACCAGGGCATTAGCTACACAAACTGAATGTGAATTTATTGGCCATGAACAATAATAACCGTAATCATTGTCACAGGACAAAACAGGAAAATGACTGCATCTTAGTAGTCGTTAAATGTGACGGTAAGCACACTCATTGTGTACACTCAATGGATTACGACTGAATGCTTTTCACATCACAAGGACAAAAGGGAAGTCTGTTCAAAGATGTCCTCCTAAGAGCAGGGATTGTCAGCGTGAAGCTGAGGAAGTGAGGAGGGGGACGTATGGCGGCGATAAGTGCAGTTCGTTTGATGCTTTGCGGATTCTCGGTCTGCAATAATTGCGAGGGAAGTTTGTTAAGAATCGAGAAGTAAAAGCAACTTGTCGTGTTCGTTCAGCTACCTTCACCACCCTGACCTCTCAAAGGTTCTCCTTCACTCTTCTGTTTTTATTTAAATCTTTCTATCCGTCAACTGAGATTAAGCTTGTTACCTCCGCCACCAAAAGTGGATGGAGGTTATGTTTTCACCCATGTCTGTCTGTCCGTTTGTGAACAAATTATCTCAAAATGTTGTGGACAGATTGGGACGAAATTTGGTAGAGAGGTAACGTATATACAACAACATGCATTTTAAGGCCATTTTCCCTGCTAGAGCGGGGGTTAGCCTTGCGGTCCCCATGACAATCTTCTCCATTTTGCCCTATTTTCTGCATCTCCCCTTGTTAACCCCCTTGCCCGCATTTCTTCTTCCACCATCTTTAGCCAAGTCTTTCTCGCTCTTCCCTATCCTCTACTTCCTTCTACATTCATTTCCATCACTCTTCTCAACTAGTCATTTTCATCCTTCCTCAACACATTGCCAAACCATCTCAACCTGTTTCTCTTCACAGCATCAATCACAGGCTCTATTCCCATCATCTTTCGCAATTCATCATTTGTCTTCCTCTCTCTCAACGATACTCCGCACAACCATCTAACCATTCGCCTTTCCAGCCTTCGTTGCTGCTCTACGTTCATTACCCATGTCTCGCTCCCATAAATCATAACACTTCTCACATGCAGCATACACCTTTCCCTTCAGCTTCAATGACACTCCCCTCATCATCAGCACGCCACTCAGTTCCCGAATCTACTTCCATGCACATCTCACTCGAGCAACCGTTGCCGAGTCTGATCCACCCTCTCCATTCAGCATGTCCCCTAGGTAACAAAATGTTTTCACACCTTCCAGCTTCACGCCGTCTCCAAGATCCAACTCAACATTTCCTCCATCTGCAGCTCCCTCTGTGCACACCTTACATTTGAATGTAGCTGCCACACTGGTTAATGACCCTCTCAGACCACCACATTTTTGATGAACCCACTCAGCACACATTGTACATTGAATGGAGTTCACCCCCGACACCCTTCCTGCACACAGCACACGGCCACTTCCCAGTTCTTTCCACCTCACCACATGCTTTACCACTTGCCATCACGTTCGTCTTTCCGATATTCACCTTCAGACATTTTGTCTCCATACATTCCTTCCACTTGTTCATCTTTTCCTTCAGTCCATCCATACTTTCCGCAATCAACACCAGATCATCTGCATACAACAACTCCCACGGTAAACCCTCCTTTACATTCTGAGCCAGCACCTCCATCACAGCTACAAATAGTAGTGGACTTAGTACCGACCCCTGATGCACTCCCACCTTCACCTCAAACTCACCACTGTTCCCGTCCTTCGTGCTTACAGCTGTGCGTGCTCTTTTGTACATTGCCATCACTACTCTGATCAACCATTCCTCCACTCCTAATTTCTTCATTGCCCATGTCAATACTTTACGTGGAACCCTATCGAATGCTTTCTCCAGCGTATATGGCAAGGACAAATTGATTAGATTTTGGTGAGGATCCCGATTCGGATCCGGCTACTAGAATTTTTCCAGTGATTCTTCACCATTGGGAGAATGGGGCCAAAAACGATACATAGCAGGATATCTCAAAAAGTTGGGGACGGATTTGGACGAAACTTGGTGGACCGGTTGTGTGTCTGACAAGGAGAAATATATTCAATTTTGGTGAGGATCTGAAGATGTATTCGGATATGATAATTATTTATTTTTTCGGTGATTCTTCACCATTGGGAGAAAGGGCCAAAAATGATACACAGCAGGATATCTCAAAAGGTTATGCATGGATTTGGACGAAACCTGTTGGACAGGTTGGGTGTGTGACAAGGAAGAATCGATTCAATTTTGGTGAAGATCCCGATCTGGATCCAGCTAGTATAATTTTTAAAGTGATTCTTCACCATTGAGTGATATGGCCAACCAGGTGGAGGTATGCTCTCTACTGAGTGCCGTTCTCGTTCCATATGCTTTATATGCATCTTCTGATTCCTAAGGAATTTCTCATTGATCCCTGAACTAATCCACTTTTGGGGCGTTCCATTATTTGGATGATCATTCAAGCACTGAAGCGGTACTCCACCCCCGCTTTGAAGGCAACATGACAGAAAACAAGCAAAAGCAAGCAGGCCACCCTTTTTTAACGAACCGGCAGCCAGTTCTCACTGTCTGCCTCACTGATCTTTAAAGGTTTTTCATTCATTCTGGTTGAAGGCCGACTCAAAGTTGCCCAGCTTCAATGAAAGGTGTTAAATTTATCCAATGAAGCTAATTAGCCTTATCCTGCCTTGAGATGGCCAGAAGAAGGGATTATCATGTTAAGAAGAAACAGTTCTTATATTTGTGCCCTATGATGCAAAATGCAATTCAAACCACCTTTAGAGGTCTCATCTGACCCCTGAAGACCTGTATTCTGTCATATTCTATAACACCTTTTTCTTCTTCTTCTATAAAAGGATGCTTTCGACTTGCTCACCAAATCTATTCATTCCAAAAAAAAATTCCATCTCTTACAGTTACAGTGCATCTTTCATCCATTCCCTAAACTCTCCAGCACTCCATCCTCCCTCCAGCGTCCTCAAACGTATTTTTAGACTCGAATGTCTCAAGAAACTCATTTTGCAATAAATATTCGTTTCCCATTAATCGTACATTTTTCAAAATCCCATCACCCCAAAATCCCATTTCCCATCACCCCTCCCCTCTAAATCTACCCCTTGCCCCTCCCCTCCAAATCATCCCCATCACCCATCTCTTTCAAATCTTCCCCCTTGCCCCTCCCCTCCAAATCTTCCCAATCACCCATTCCTTTCAAATCTCCCCCCACACCCCTCCCCTCCGAGACTCTCCCTCGCTCCAACCCTCCTAGACTCCCCTCTCACCCCTCCTCCTCAAAGCGTCCTCCCCGCTTCTTCCCCCTTCCAACTTTCACCTTCATCTCCCTCAACCTTCTGCCTCGCTCTTCCCCCTCGTCAAATAACACCTCACTGCGCCTCTCCCAATCACCATCAAACCTTTTGTCTGCCCCATTCTTCCCTTTCTCCAAGCTATTCTGTAATCTCTGACACACCTTCAACAGCTCTCCCTACCTCTTCCTCCTCTTCCGCATCTTACCCTACCGCTCCCCCCCCCCCCCCCCTGTTCTGTATCCGATGCTCCCCCTTCCTCTTCCTTAACAGTATGGACCTCAAACATCCGGGGCCTTCGCTCAAACTTGTCTGATCTCTCCATACAGGTTGCTTCTGACAAACCAGACGTGATCTGCTTAACAGAAACTTTCCTCCTTCATGATGTCTCTGATTCCTTGGTATCTCTCCCGGGTTACTCCCTCCTCCGGTATGATAGACCTGAGCCTCGTCAAGGAGGTGGGGTTGCTATCTTTAGAAAAAAACTCTCTACCTCACTCGCCCTGCACTGCCCTCTCTCCACCTCACCCCCAGGAATACCTTTGGCTACGGCTTCCCCTTCGCTCCCACCTTTTGTTCATATGTGTGTTGTACCGTCCACCAAACAGTGATGACTCCATCTACATCTCGCTGTCTGAGAATATGGACCAACTTCTATCTACCCATCCCAACTCTATCTTCCTCATATGTGGTGATTTCAACTGTCACCATGCCAGTTGGCTGGGTGTGGGTACCTCTCTCACCAGCCATGGCTCTTCAGCAAAGGACTTCTGTGACTCACTGGGACTGACACAATCTGTCAATTTCCCGACCCGGATTTCAGTCAACGGAGCATCTTCTCTTCTGGACTTGGTTATGACTAACTTCCCTGAAAATGTCTGCTGCTCTTCTTCTGCTCCAATCGGCTCTTCTGATCATGTGCTTGTTAAAGTGGACATCTCTCTGACCATTCTCAGAGAGCCTCCTCAGCGTCGACGAGTCTGGCATTTCACTCAGGCCAACTGGCACGGTCTTCAAGCAGCCATCAATCATCTGGACTGGTCTCCCATCTCTACTGCCTCTGACATAAATTCTTCCTGGGAATTCTTCCAAAGCAAACTGCTCTCTCTCATGCACAGATTTATCCCGTCTTGTCTTCAGTTGTCTAATCCTTCCTCCCGTCCATGGTACACGGAATCTTGTGGTGAGGCTGTTGCCCAGAAACAACTTGCTTTCGTCTCCTGGAAAGCAAATCCAATGGAAGGAAATCTCATTTCCTTTCACAAAGCCCGAAACAAGTGTGTGTCCACCCTCAGGAGAGCCAGGAAACAATATCTCTCCGTTCTCAGGACCGAACTCTCTTATCTGTCTCCCTCTTCCAAATCCTGGTGGCGTCTGGTCAAATCTGTTTCTGGTGTTTGTTCCCCCTCCATCCCCTCCCTCACCTCAAATGGCCACACGGCTGACTCCGCACGTGAAAAAGCTGAATGCCTCAACTCTGTGTTTGCCTCTAAATCTTGTATCCCAAACCCATCCCTCTCTGTACCCACCATACCCAGTCGTACCCAGCTGCTCCTGGACTCTGTGTCCTTTCCTCCTGACAAGGTGGAAAAGTTTCTGTCAACCCTCGACTCGGATTCTGCAACTGGACCTGACGGCATCAGCCCACGGGTCCTAAAATCCTGTTCTTCCGCTCTTTCACTCCCTCTCTCTGTTCTCTTCACCCTCTCTTTTGCTCAAGGTCATCTTCCATCTGCTTGGAAATCTGCCAACATCACCGCTTTGCACAAAAAAGGTGCAAAAACAGATCCCAGCAACTACAGACCAATCAGCCTTCTCCCAATTATCAGCAAAGTCATGGAATCCATCATTGCTTCAGATATGAAATCTTTCCTCTTCTCCAATGGCTTGATCTCTGATCATCAATTTGGTTTCAGACCTGGACACTCTACTCTGGACATGCTGCTTCTGCTTTGTCAACAATGGATGGAGGTCCTCAATGCCATACAGGAAATTAGAGCAGTCTCCCTTGACATATCACGTGCCTTCGATACGGTCTGGCACCCCGCTCTGCTCACCAAACTCTCCTCTTTTGGTATCCATGGAAATCTCCACGCATGGCTGGCGGACTTCCTCTCTAGTCATAGTCAAAGTGTGGCCCTGAATGGGTTTCTCTTATCTCCTCTTCCTGTTCAGGCTGGAGTTCCACAAGGCAGTGTTCTGGGCCCTGTGCTTTTTCTGGTCTTCATCAATGATCTCTCTGACTCTCTTGAAAATCCTCTGTATCTCTTTGCTGATGACTCTGCTCTCTGTCGCTCCATTCTTCATCCCTCAGATCGGCAGTCTGCAGCCTCCTCACTCTCTGCAGACCTGGACAAAATCACAGACTGGGCAAACAAGTGGAACATGTATTTCAATCCTGACAAATCTCACACTCTTACGATGTCTCTCCGAAAAGACCGACTGGACAACCCTCCCATCCACTTTCTGAAAAATCCTCTCCAAGAAGTTCTGTCACTCAAGCTTTTGGGTCTCACTATCTGCCATGATCTTTCCTGGGAAAACCACATTTCAAATCTGGCCTCCAAAGCCAGTCGCCGACTGGTATGGGCATCCTCCGTCGTGCGAAGTCCTTCCTTGGCACACCTGAGCTCCTCACGACATACAAGGCTTTCATCCGCAGCTCAATGGAATAGTGCTCTCCCCTCTGGGCTGGTGCTCCTGCCTCACACCTAGCTCATCTTCACGCTGTTGAAACCAAAGCATTCAGAATCATTGGAATCTCCCGCGATGAAGCTAACTCCAAGGGCCTCTCACTCACTCACCGCAGGCAGGTTGGTGGTCTTTCCGTCTTCTACCGACTCCTCTCTGGCCTTGCCCCCCCAGCTCTCTCTGGGCTCTGTCCCGCAAATATTCCTACAGGTCGCACAAGATCTGCCTGCAACCCTCTTATGGTCAAACTGCCAAAATCAAGACTCTCTGCTCACCTTCACTCCTTCATTCCTCTTTTCTCCCACGTGTGGAACAAACTCCCTCACTCTCTTCAATCCCACTCCACCCTCCAGGTCTTTAAAACAGCTGTTCACCACCATCTCTTATCTTCCCCCATCCAAAACCTTGATCTTTTCTACCCCCGCTAATTTCACCCCAAATCCACTTTTTTGGAATACCAACTTCTGTCCTGGAAGTCCTTGGTGTCCTTGTGTTTTATACTTCTCCCTCCCCCCCCCCCCCCTTCCCACACCTCCTCCCCCCAAGCCCTCTCCCTTCCACACATCTCCCTGCTCTCAAATGTTGTGTTTGTGTGCTTCCCCTTCTCTCCCCATCTTGTTTTCCGCTCCCTCTTTTTATATATTTTGTTTGTCTGGTTGATTTGTTTGTGAAGTAAATGTTAGCTCTTTCACGAGCCTCGATTCAGTATAGAAAAAAAAAAAAAAAAAAAAATGGCTTCACCCAAGATATGGGCATACCTGATGTTCTCGGCATATCTGCAAGTCAATATGGAAAGAGATTAAAGTGTATAGAACCACCTTTAGAGGCCATTTTCCCCCTCAGAGCAGGGGTTGGCCTTTTTCGGGCCCCGTGGTCCCCTTTTGAAGCAATGTTTTATGGCCGGATGCCCTTCCTGCCGCCAACCATGTTAATCGCCTTGCGACACACAGGGAATTACCAGTGAGCTGGTACTCAATTTGCCGACCTCGGAAGGATGACAGGTTGAGTCAACCCCCCTGGTGTTAATTCAGCGATCGACCGAGATTCAAACTCAGCATCCCAAGTCGGCACCCTAACCGCTAAGCCAACACCAGGCTTAAAGTGATTAAAGTGTATATTAGCCTGAAAACTTAGATGATGATTTGTGTCAGTGTGTTGTTTCAAAAATCTCTGCGAAACAATGTGAAAAATACAACAGCACTCGGTAGTGCGCATACAGTGCTTTCAGAAAGTATTCACACCCCTTGACTTTTTCACATTTTGTTGTGTTGAAAAAAACGAAAAACACGGTCCCCACATCCCAATATACACGTTATCGTGGCCTCAAAACGGACGTCAGCACCAACGCCTGGTAGCTGAAAACCTTGCCCACAGTCTGAAGTACCGACACATAAAATTTGGAGCCTCTGGGTGCTACGGTTCGACCGTGAAAGAATAACGTAGAAACACACAAACACTTGAAAATATTTACACTTTATATATATATCTATATATATGGTACTGTGGCGGATACGAAAGCACTGACGTGGTGACATCACCCCGCACACCGAGTGGGGGTGGGCCACGCCCGGGAGAGAGGCGTGGCCTCACGATATACACGGGGCGCGCAGCCCTGAGAGTTCAGTGTTACAGTGAGCTCTTGAATAAAGACTCTTACAAATTACCGCGTTGTCCGCTTCCTCCTTGTTTACAAACGGCGCGCGTAACACCGCGCTTTACTGGTGACCCTCGACGTTGGATCTGCCGTAGCGATCCTTCCAAACACGACGCCATTGCCATGGCCAACAACGCGATGTCGATTAAACTTCCCGAATTTTGGGAGGCCCAGGCCGAAGTTTGGTTCGTCCAAGCCGAAGCCCAGTTTCAGCTTCGGCGCCTCACCCACAACGACACGCGCTACTGCCACGTTGTCGCCTCCCTCGGGCCCGGCACGGCCGCTCGAGTTGTGTCCGTCCTTCGCCACCCACCGGACGGCCACAAGTACGAGGCACTCAAGCGGCTGCTCCTAGCCACGTTCGGCCTCACGGAGGACGCACGGGCCGACTGCCTCCTGGATCTCCCCGAGCTCGGCGACACACGCCCGTCGGTCCAAATGGACCATATGCTGTCACTGTTGGGCAATGAAGCCCCTGGTTCTCTATTCCGGGTGCTTTTCCGTCGCCAACTTCCAGCACAGGTACGCCTCGCGTTGGCCGGGACCGTGCTAACGGAACCCCGAGCATTGGCCGCTGCGGCGGACAGGTACTTCGCGGCTTCGGACACGCGGGCGAGAGTCGGTGCGGCCGTCACGGACCTCGAGGCTGATGCTGCTGATGATGCTGATCCACAGCATCAGCTTACACAGCATACGCAGCATGCTGATACGCACCTCGTGGCCGCTGCCACGCTCCGCCCATCGCCGCGGTGAAAACCGCCACCGCGGGGAACACCACCAACTCCGCCGGCCTGGCGGAGCCAGCCGCACTCCTCCAGCTCCACCACCTGGTGCTGGTTCCACGCCAAGTTCGGCCACGAGGCTCGACAGTGTCATCCGCCATGCTCCTTCAACAGGTCGGGAAACGCCCGGGCCGGCGCTCGATAGTGGCAATGAGCGCCGGCCGTTCGAACAGCCTGCTGTTCATCATGGACACCTTATCCGGGCGCCGTTACCTGTGCGACACAGGAGTGCAGGTGAGTGTCGTTCCTGCCGGTACGTCGGACAAGCACGCCGCGGGCGGGGGCCCCGTGCTGCTTGCCGCAAACGGGACGCCCATCCGTACGTACGGAAAACGCTGCCTCTCTCTGCGGTTCGGAGGGCATGTTTTCCGATGGTCGTTCGTCACCGCCGACGTGCCCATGGCATTGCTTGGCGCGGACTTCCTGTGCACAAATGGGCTCCTGGTCGACGTAAAGCACAGACGTCTTGTCCAGGCCGAGACGTTCAGCTCGCTCGCTTGTGCGCTACCCAGCTCGTCGAGCAGCCCACTGAGCGGCTCACCGAGCGGCTTGCCAAGTGGCTTGCTGAACGGTTCGGTTCCGGTCACGTTGATCTGAACGCTTCCGGCAGCGGACGAATTCACCCGCCTCCTCGCCGGCTTCCCGGCCCTCACGCAGCCCACCTTCTCGGCGGGGGCCGTCAAGCACGGGGTGGCCCATCACATCCCCACCGTCGGGCCACCGGTCTACGCCCGGGCACACCACCTCGAGCCGACGAAGCTGGCGGTAGAAAAAGTGGAGTTCGCTACCCTGGAGCGACTCGGAATCGTTCGGCGCTCGGAGAGTGCTTGGGCGTCGCCGCTGCACATCGTGCCGAAGCCCGGCGGGGGATGGCGACCGTGCGGGGACTATCGCCGTCTCAATGACGCCACCACCCCCGACCGCTACCCTGTCCCCCACATTCAGGACTTTTCCGCCTGTTTGGCGGGCATGTCCTTCTTCTCGAAGGTGGACCTCATACGTGGTTACCATCAGGTCCCCGTCAGGCCGGAGGACGTCCCGAAGATGGCGGTCATCACGCCGTTCGGACTCTTCGAATTCCTGCGGATGCCCTTCGGTCTGAAGAATGCGGCTCAGGCGTTCCAGCGGCTGATGGACAGCGTCCTGCGCGACTTGGATTTTGTATACGTCTACCTGGACGATATCCTCGTCGCCAGCGCATCCCGCGAAGAGCACCTACACCGCCCCCGCACGCTCTTTGAACGCCTGGGCCAGCATGGCCTGATTGTGAACCCCGCAACGTGCCGGTTCGGCGTCGCCAAACTCGATTTTCTGGGGCACCGCGTCACCAGGCACGGAGCCGTCCCCCTGCCGGCCAAGGTGGAGGCGGTGAAGGGGTTTCTGCGCCCCCGCACGATCAGGGGGCTGCAGGAGTTCCTGGGCATGGTGAACTTTTACCATCGGTTCCTGCCCCGTATCGCCCAGCTCCTGCGCCCCCTGCACGAAGCTCTCCGAGGTAAGCCGGGCAAAGGCGACGTCACCTGCACCGAGCAGATGGACGCGGCGTTCACGGGCGCGAAGCTCGCCTTGGCTAACACCACCATGCTCGCGCACCCGGCGCCCGATGCGCCGATCGCCCTCACCACCGACGCCTCGGACTACGCGGTGGGCGTGGTGCACGAGCAATGGGTGCGTGGAGCTTGGCAACCGCTGGCGTTCTTTAGCCGGCAGCTTTGCCCGCCCGAACGCCATTACAGTACCTTCGACCGCGAGTTGCTCGGGCTTCACTTGGCGGTCAGGCACTTCCGCCATCTGCTTGAGGGCCGTGAATTCACGGCCTTCGTCGACCACAAGCCGCTGGTCTTCGCGATGGGCAAGGTCACCGAGCCGTGGTCGGCCCGGCAGCAGCGTCACCTCTCGGCCGTATCCGAGTACACGACGGACATCCGGCACGTCGCGGGGAAGGACAACCCGGTGGCGGATTGCCTTACCCGGGCTGTCGCCCACGCAGTCCACCTCGGCATCGACTATGCCCGGATGGCAGCGGACCAGGCCGCTGACCCCGACGTCCAGGCCTTGCGGATCGCCGTCATGGGCCTCCGCGTCACTGAGGTGCCGTTCGACGGCACGGGCGCGGCCCTCTTGTGCGACGTCTTCCTAGGGCGGCCTCGCCCCATCGTGCCTGCGGACTGGCAGCGCCAGGTGTTTGACGCCATCCACGGCCTGTCCCACCCGGGCGTGAGGGCCTCCCAAAGGTTGATCGCCGACAAATTCGTCTGGCATGGCCTCCGGAAGGCCGTCCGCGGCTGGGCCAGGACGTGCCTCGCGTGCCAGCGCGCCAAGGTGCACCGGCACACCCAGGCCCCGTTGGCCCCGTTTACGGTGCCGGAACGCCGGTTTGACCACGTCCACGTGGACCTGGTGGGACCTCTGCCCCTCTCGCGGGGTTTCACCCACGTCCTCACCATGGTGGACCGCACCACCCGGTGGCCGGAGGCCGTGCCCTTGCCGTCGACGACGGCGGCGGACGTCGCGCAGGCTTTCATCGCCACCTGGGTCGCCCGGTTCGGCGCCCCCTCAGACATCTCGTCCGACCGCGGCCCCCAGTTCACCTCGGAGCTCTGGGGGGTGGTCGCGCAGGGGCTCGGGGTCCGGCTGCACCGAACCACGGCCTACCACCCCCAGGCTAATGGCCTGTGTGAGCGATTTCACCGCTCATTGAAGGCCGCGCTCCGGGCCACCTTCCGTGACGGCGGCTGGATCGACAGGCTCCCCTGGGTCCTGCCGGGCCTCCGGACGGCGCCCAAGGAGGACCTGCGCGCATCCGCGGCGGAGTTGGTCTTTGGGCAACCGCTGCGGGTGCCGGGCGAGTTCCTCCCCGACTCCATGGCACCATGGTCCGCGGCACAGCAGCGCTCCGCTCTGCAGGAGACCGCCCAGAGGTTCGCCCCGGTGCCAACGGCATGCCACGGGCACCCACCGACGCACGTCGCCCCGGAGCTTCGCACGGCGGAGTACGTCTTCGTCCGCCACGATGCCCACCGGACACCACTGCGGCCCCCGTACGACGGGCCTTTCCGCGTGCTGGAGACCGGGGTGAAGCACTTCACCCTGGACATCGGCGGTACTCCTGACCGCGTTTCTGTGGACCGCCTCAAGCCGGCCCACCTCGACGTGGACCATCCACCGCCAGTGGCCCGACCCCCACGTCGGGGCCGCCCCCTTGCGGGCGGACCCCCGGCACCACCCAGCCCCGCCGCCACGCCGCCCCCCAGTCCTGCACCCATCCCAGGGGCAGCCGGAGGCATCCCAGATGGCATCCCTGCATCCCAGTCGCCAGGGGGCGCTTCGGCCGGGTCATCCGTTTGCCCCGCAAACTGGCCCTTCAGGTGCACGGGGATTCTGGGGGGGCACGTGTGGCGGACACGAAAGCACTGACGTGGTGACATCACCCCGCACACCAAGTGGGGGTGGGCCACGCCCGGGAGAGAGGCGTGGCCTCACGATATACATGGGGCGCGCAGCCCTGAGAGTTCAGTGTTACAGTGAGCTCTTGAATAAAGACTCTTACAAATTACCGCGTTGTCCGCTTCCTCCTTGTTTACAAACAGCGCGCGTAACACCGCGCTTTAGTACTATTATTCTCCGACCTGGAAAAATGCCGTGGTGATACCATCACAACGACATCACAACTACAAACCCAGAAGGGCCTGTAGTCGTGCAAGAATGGCAAAGTCAAATGCTGTCACCAAGCAGATGAAAAGCGGAGCTGCCGACCGACCAGTTTCGCTCTTATTGGGGCTCGTCAGGGCAACACTTCGCCGTTCCATCCACCCGGTTACTTTTGAAGCCTCACGGCTTCATATCGTTTTTAATGACGCATCCTCGACTGTGATTGGTCAGCGGTGGCACAGCTTTGGAGCTGCCTGGTGATTGGCTGTTTGCATTTGTTAGGAGCGGCCTGTATTTGTGCAACATGTCAATGTCGTTTTTGCGATGAAATCCCTCCAGTTGGGTGGGAAATGGCGACGGCTTTGTTTGTACGAAGCGCACTTTGACGTGTCGGGCAATTTTCAGGGCGATTTTCAGTACGTGTATCAAAGGAGCCTCGCACACTTGACAGTAAAAAAAAGAAAAGAAGAAGATAAATCATTTGACTCCCTCATTATCCATGTAAGTGCAGTTTCCTCCTGTAAACAACATATCACGTGTATGCTAATGCAGCACTCTGCTCTGGCATTCCATGACATCCCTTGTAAAGGAATTGATTGTTGTTTGGAAGTGTAAACACAGAGTGAGATTATTTATTCCAACTGCTCTAATTTACACCTTGTCATTGCTTCACTATCTGCACAATTCAGTACACTCTTTGTAATTCTGCAAAGCAGCTCATTATCAGTTCCACGACAATACAATCCAGGGTGACAGTTTTACTATCTTGCTGTATATTGGTTATCTCCTTAATTCCTCATTCTACTATCTCCTTGGGCGGGCAGGATGGCCGAGAGGTACACACACTTTCCTATAAGCTGTCTAGCCTGGGTTTGAATCCCGACCGAGCCATAAACGGTCATCCCGGTGTTCCACAGATGTTCAACTGCGTGTCCCATCTGTCGGCATTAGTTGATGGACGTTAAAGATCCACAGTGTCCTTCGCATAGAGTCGGTGATTTATTGAAAAGACCAAATTCCTGCCCTGACTACTGCTTGGAAGGCAATGGCAAACCACCCAGTAAACCCCTTGCCAAGAAACTGCTTCGTCAGCACAGCCACTCTGTAAGAGTAAGGTACTCAGAAACAAAATCAGAATATTTCCTTTTTAATATTTTTGTATACAAGATCGAGGCTCGTGTAAGAGCTAACATCAATGACAAATAAAACAAGCGTTACACCTAGGTCCTACCGTCGGTGAAGTGATGTGAGTTGACAAAGTGGAAGACATAAGGCGGCCATCTTGGATTTTGACGTGGCGATCCAATTTTCAATAGCGTTCTCCCTTATGTCTCGATACACCCACACACCAGATTAGTAGTTGGTACTTCGCTTATTTTTCAAGATATTCCGCTCACAAGGTTCAGACATACATGGCGGCGGCCATCTTGGATTTTGACGTGGGTTGCACCCACACCAAATTAGAATTCGGTCCTTTGCTTACGCACGCACGTACGCACGCCCCACACGCACGCACGCATGGACGAACGGACGCACGCACGCACGGACGGACGCACGCACTTACGCACGGACGGGCGCACACACGGACGGAGGGGGAAAACCATAGTCCCCCTTTCGCTCCGTGGTGCGACGGGGGGACAACAAACGGACACAAAACGTACAATAAAGGGAGCGGGAGACAAGATGGGGAGAGAGAGGGAAGCACACACGTACAACAGCAGAGAACATGGACATCGGGAGATCTGTGGGAGGGAGAGGGCTTGGGGAGAGGGGCATTGGAATGCGGGGTGTGGGGGGGGGGGGGGGCGGTGGAGAGGTATATAAAACACATGGACACTGTGAGAACTTCCAGGAAAGAAGTCGGTATTTCAAAAAAAAGTGGATTTGGGGTGTATTAACGGGGTTGAAAAGATCAAGGTTTTGGATGGGGGAAGATAAGAGATGGTGGTGAACATCTGTTTTAAAGACCTGGAGGGAGGATCTATGATCTACGACTATCTATAGACTGACCTATGACTTTGCTGCACTTGCACCCTGAAGCAAAACAACAATCTAAGATTTTCCAAGGAAATTGGTTGATCTTGTGTGTCATTCTGTCTGTTTGTCTGTCAGTCGCCTACAGGTCACAATTTTAAACTGATCTTCACGTAACTTCACCACATGGTAGAGTTGGTCATTTGGAAGAAGCCTATTGATTTTGAGGTAAAGGTCATCTTGAGGTCAAATTTCTAAAATTGTCATTTTTCATCTGATTGACCTGAAAGTTGAACAGCATTTGCATATTGAGTCAGGACATTGGGAAAACAACTATTTTTGAGGTCAAAAGGTCAAAGGTCAATTCAAGGTCAAACTTCTAAAATCATCAATTATTTTTATCTGAAAAATCGTGTTCTCATCTGATTGACTTTTCGTGTTTTCATCTGATTGACTTGAAAATTAAACAGCAATTGCACAGTGTCTCACTGAATTGGGAATCCAACTATTTTCGTGGTCAAAAGGTCAACTCAAGGTCAAACTCTTAAAATAATCAATTTTCATCCGATTGACGAGCTTTGATTAAGCTCATCAGTTTTTGTCTTAATTAAATGGATCTCACACTCTTACTATGTCTCTCCGAAAAGATCGACTGGACAACCCTCCCATCTACTTTCTCAACAATCCTCTCCAAGAAGTTCTGTCACTCAAGCTTTTGGGTCTCACTATCTGCCATGATCTTTCCTGGGAAAACCACATTTCAAATCTGGCCTCCAAAGCCAGTCGCCGACTGGGCATCCTCCGTCGTGCGAAGTCCTTCCTCGGCACACCTGAGCTCCTCACCACATACAAGGCTTTCATCCGCAGCTCAATGGAATACTGTTCTCCCCTATGGGCCGGTGCTCCTGCCTCACACCTAGCTCGGCTTCACGCTGTTGAAACCAAAGCTTTCAGAATTATTGGAATCTCCCGCGATGAAGCTATCTCTGAGGGCCTTTCACTCACTCACCGCAGGCAGGTAGGTGGTCTTTCTGTCTTCTACCGACTCCTCTCCGGCCTTGCACCCCCAGCTCTCTCTGTGCTCTGTCCCCCAAATATTCCTACAGGTCGCACAAGATCTGCCAGCAACCCTCTGATGGTTAAACTGCCGAAATCTCGGCTCTCCGTTCACCTTCACTCTTTCATTCCTCTTTTCTCCCGCCTCTGGAACAAACTCCCTCACTCCCTTCAATCCCACTCCTCCCTCCAGGTCTTTAAAACAGCTGTTCACCACCATCTCTTATCTTCCCCCATCCAAAACCTTGATCTTTTCTACCCCCGCTAATTCACCCCAGATCCACCTTGTTTGAAATTCCAACTTCTTTCCTGGAAGTCCTGGCAGTGTCCATATGTTTTATACCTCTCCCACCGCCCCCTTCCCATGCCCCCCCCCCCCAAAGCCCTCGCCCTCTCTCAGATCTCTCGATGTCTCCATGTCTCTCGGTCCCTGCTCTCAAATGTTGTGTTTGTGTCCTTCCCCCTCTCTCCCCATCTTGTCTACCGCTCCCGATGTTATTTGTTTTATGTGTCTGTCTTTCTGTGTGATTAATGTTCGCTCTTTCACGAGCCTCGATCTTGTATACAAAAAAAAAAACCAGTCCTTCACCGTCTTGGAAGAGCCCTCACGGGCTATTGATGCGATCACAATAGGCATTTCAAGCCGATTCTAGCACGAATCGATACAGATTTCAGCGGGAAAAAGCTCACACAATAGCCGCCATGAATGGCAAACGTAAAATGGGTGAAGTTGCCTGAGGCACTTGCGACGCTCTGCGCAGCACGCACTGCGCAGCATGCGGTGCAGACGGCGCCAAATTTGACTGTGAAAAGATCGTTTTTGAATGATTTTTTTCAAAATAAAAAATAAAAAAAGTTTCGGGTCGGGTGTGTTTCGTAGGGTCGGGCGGGGACGATCACCAACTCTTTTTTTTTATCTTGCCTAATAGAGATGTCTGTCTGTCTGTCTGCATGTGTTTTGCCATTTTTCTCAGAGATGGCAAAACGGATCTTCGTCAAACTTTCAGAAGTTCTTCAGTGAGTGCATGGGAGTGTTTTAAGACAAAAAAAAATTATGAAAAAAAAAAAGATTGGTTTTTTTGAGTTTTAAAATAAAAATCGCTCAATAGTGCCTACACCTTTTTAATTAATGACAGTTATATACAAGTACACATTCGCATAAATAAATACAAAACAATCACCAGACATTTGAATACAAATAAATCAAACTATTCCGGAAGTGTACGATGTTGGTAGTATGGCTTCTTCTCCTTCCTGATTGGCATCACCCACCAGCATATATATGAACCCCCGACCTCTCCTGCTTCCCCCCTCCCTTCCCCTTCCCCCCTCTTCTCCCCTTCCTCCTCCATCCCCTCCCCTTCCCCCCAATCCCCTCCTACCCCCCTCCCTTTCCCCCTCCCTCCCTTTCCCCCTCCCCCTTCCCCCCTTCCCCTTTCCCCTCCCCCCCCCCCCCCCCCCCGCCCGGCAACGCCGCGTACTTCTGCTAGTCTTCTTACTACAGTATATAAGAGAGATGTTGGTCTGTGTGTCGCCATTTTTCTCAGAGTTGGCTGAACGGATCTTCCTCAAACTTTCAGAGGTTCATCAGTGAGTGCCTGCGAGTGTTTTAGGCCCCAAAAAAATTCGTTTTTTTGGAGTTTTAAAAATAAAATCGCTTGATTGTGCCTAAGCCTTTTTAAATTAATGACAGTTATATACAAGTACACATTCGCAAATACAAATACAACTTTGTCTGGGAGGGGGGGGGGGGTAACATAGGCTATGTGGCCGTGGCCTCATTCGGGGGTGTGGGGGACCACTAGAGGGGCGTAAATTCTCTATGTAAATGTGTACCGTATAGCGCCACCTGGTGATGGTGGCAGAGGGTATTACAATTTCCTATTTTTACCTGGGCAACACTGAGGTTAAAGCACTCTTTGCACGGGTAATTTATTTCTCCTTCTCATCCTCCCTCCCCCAAAACGGAGGAGCCTGCCAAAGCCCCCCCCCCCCCCAAATATGTATATGTAGTAATGTAGTATATATTTCCACTCCCTCTCCCCTCACATCCCTCCCCCTCCCCCCACTCCCTTCCTCACCCCTCCCTCTCCTGCCTCCCCCCCCCCTTTCCTCCCCATTGCCTGCCCGGCAACACCGGGTACTTCTGCTAGTATATATCTTGCTATAATTCACCAAATGCCTGTCTGTCTGTCTGTTCCCAGGTACCGCAAAAACGGCTGAACCGATCGCAACGAAATTTTGTGTGGATAATCCTGGGACCCCTTGAGTAAAATAGGCTATATTGTTTTTCCAATTTTTCCAATTTCCAATTTTTCCAATTTTCCAGTTTTTCCAAACACGATGGAATAATATTGTTATGAATTTGGTAGAGCAATATCTAGAGCTAGGTAGATCTGAATAGGTAGGTATTCGGCTGTCGTGACAGGGACTCTACATGTAATAAGTTCTTGATGTTTAGGCGTTTGTCGGGGTAAGATGTATGATTGTGGATCTACCTGGAGGTCCGAGTGTTAAATAGTGAGGGATTAAAGGTAACGCCCCTGTGAGTCTCACCTGGTAGTCAAACCTTTGTCCATTATGGCACTGCAAACCACATAAACATTAGTTAGGTCCTTAGCGCAACATTAAATAATTCCCTTTCCCTGACATTGACTTCGTAATAAATAGACAGGAAACCAGGCCAAAAACACCGCCACGGTTGGCCGCCGCCGTTCGCACCTCAAAGGCCTACCAACCTCGCGTGTTACGTGTTACAAAACGACCGCGGGGGGGGGGTCGCGGACGGGAGATGTCAGGAGTCGCATGCCGCAGAGGGCGTGACCTGGGCGAGTTGGGAGGCTGTGATTGGCTGAGGAGTGCGCCAATGTGACGTCATCGGCCACCAATATATGCGACGGTCGGACGCCATCGCCATTTCGTGGCAGACGCAGGCAGACACCAGAGAGTTCGTAGGAGTTGGTTGGAGCACACAGTCGACGCAGAGACACAGTTGGTGGAAAAGCTCCCCGAAGGCAGTTGGTGGAAAAGCTCCCCGAAGGCAGTTGGTGGAGAGTTCGTTCACACACCAAGCCCACAGAGCACGCGGCAGTTCGCAGCAGTTCGTTGCAAGTCGAGCCCTCCGTTGAACCATTGGTGCACGGGCCTTGTGGAGATCGTCCTCGTGTGAAGCTGCTGGCCACGCGTCGGACGCGTGGTGCTTGGAGCGGGGCCTCGTGGAGCTTGGAGCGAAGGACCTGGTGGTGTGCGATCGGGCCAAAAGGAGCGGTGTGGACGGCCGCCATCAAGACGACGAAAGACAGATAAGCCGCATCCGCGTACATTTGAACGACGTGACGTGTTATTTTTGTATTCATAATCTCCCTCGTATCGTGTTTGCTGTCAGTCGTGTGGGGACGTCCCGATTTAGAGTTATTAGATTTACCGGCGCGGCTTTTTCACTGTATTACTATTCGATAATAAATCCTTATATTATTTTCTGTATATATATCTGAACGCAGTTTTCCTGGGTGTTTGATTTTAATAGGTAAGGTTGCGGAGCCTTCGCTGTGTCCCGCCATTCCGCGCGTTTGTGTTGAACTTGAATCCGCAATTGAGTTTTCGCCTCGGGAGTTAAAGTCTCGCAAATCGGCCATCCGTAACTGTGGTGTTAATCACAGTTGCGTAACAATATTTACCGATGTGAACAGTGATGTGGCTTTTATTGAAATTCTTCAAATACTGTTTAGATTTTGATGTTTTGCGTGTGATATGATTTAACGGATGTTTATATAAATCGTTTAAAATAAAAAAGCCTTAAATTTCTGATATTTTACCTTTTAATTTGGGCTTCCCAATTGGAGCCCCGCCCGTAGGGTTAGGGTACCGTTGCTAATATATATAATCTAATTGCTGAAAAAAATCAAAAGCATTTATACCGATTTGTAGGCCCAAAGTACTGGCACTCCACATCTCCGTTCTTACTGTGTACAGTATGACCATTTTTTTTTCAATCCGAACAAGAGCACTTTTGGGATCGCAAATCTTTGCGACATATAATTTGTATATTATTATGATTTATGACATTGTAGTAATGAGCTGAAGTAGCAGTTGCACAGGGGAGACGCAGGGAATTGTGCTTCCATAGCTCCCTGTTTAAAAGTCACTTTCATGAAGTGCAAGCAGCTTAGTAATTGGCTGTTTTTAAAACAGTTCCGTTGTATATTTTAATGTAATGACAGCATTGCTCTTGTGAAAGCACGGGAGTAAAATAGATGGTAACAGCTGTGGGAAGAAGATAACTTTGATTTAGCCTTGTATTAATCATACCACTTGCCTTTTGTGAAATGTTAAATGCATCATTTTGTCTTCACCATTACCAACACCGACAATTCAAACTTGAAAAGCCTCACTTTGAGTTCTGAAATTATCCAGATCATGAAAAACTTTGCTTGGATGAAATTTGCTTCAAAGCATTTGACAAACATCAAAGCGACCTCACAAAATGGCATTATTTGCAAAACAAAGCCACAGCGTTAAGTATGCAATGAAACCACGATACGGGGAATGCATTGTACTTTTTTTTTTTCTTTCTTCTTCTTCTGCTTCTTCTTCTTCTTCTTCTTCTTCTTCTTTCGTTCCCATTGCCTTTTCGTTTTGTTGAAGTAACAAGTGAATCCTCTTGGATTGCGCTGAGGTTCGGGCATGGAATTTCTAGGAGGAAGTATAATTTGTATGCAATGAAAGTACATGTAATATGGGATCGAGTAAGATTTGACATATCCACTTTTGTTATTCCCGATTCCTCATTATTTCAGAGTACATAGGCATAATGAAGAATATGACAATAAAAATCAGTATACAGAATTATTTTATTTAATTAATGCAAAGGAATTGGAAAGTCCGCCACGAATTTTTAATATATCTCGCCATTTTCCCGTCTGTTATTTTAGGCGGTGTATGACCGACCGTGCAGCGATTTAAAAAAAATATATCTTGGCAATTTTTTCAACCGAGTCTAAAACTATGTTAGCGGCTGTTAAAAATGAAATGATATATCGAATTAGAATTGAAATAAACCTGTGTGAGGGAGAAAGACAGCACGGGCCTAACTAAGCAGGCCTCAAAGCTATGCGAGTTAATAAAATGGTGGATATTTGTTTATGAAGCCTCTCCCAGAAGTCCCCCAACACGAACCAATCAGGAACTGCCACGCCCACTTATATGATCTCAGAATTCCTGTGACAGGAATTAGCGTTACACTGGCTGGAAGTCAATCGCTAGAGGCGCTTCCTCAGCGCCAATAAATATGCAAGCTGCTATAAAACAGAAAATATTGATTATATGTCACTTAACAAACGTAGGGATGATCAGAAAAATCATTTTATTTTTTGGACATAACCTATACATTGAACATGCAATCAATCTTCAGGTTCCGGCCTCCCCCAGACCCTCCCAACTTTCTTTTTGACCATGTTTTGTTGTTGCCCTCTTCTGTATGCTTCCTCAACATTCTTCACTCCACTTTCAAATCCTTAATACTGTTGTATTTAGTACTTGCGAAAATCGAAGATTTTTCAAGTATATTGGTTGGTCTTTTGCGTTATTCTACCTGTTTGTCTGTCTGTATGTCAGTCGCCTACAGGTCACAATTTTCATCGGACTTCACCAAACTTCACCAAATGGTGGAGTTGGTCATAAGCAAGAAGCCTATTGTTTTTGGGGTCAAAAGGTCAATATAGGACAAAGGTCACCAACATTGTCAAATTTTTAAAATCCTTAATTTTCATCCAATTAACTTGAAATTTTAAGAGGATTTTCATATCAGGACACTGAATTCAACCACCAGCTATTTTTGGGGTCAACATAGGCCTAAAGGTCAACATAGGCCAAATTTCTAAAATCCTCAATTTTCATCCGATTGATTTGAAATTTTAAGAGGATTTGCATATATAGTCACTGAATTCAACCACCAAGTATTTTTGAGGTTAACAGACTAAAAGGTCAACATAGGCCAAAAGGTTAACATAGGCCAAGTTTCTAAAATTCCTCAATTTTCGTCCAATGAACTTGAAATTTGAAGAAGATTTCCATATCTGGCCATTGAATTCAACCATCAAGTATTTTTGAGGTCAACATAGGCCAAAAGGTCAACATAGGCCATGTTTCTAAAATCCTCAATTTTCATCTGATTGACTTGAAATTTTAAGAGGATTTGCATATCTGGTCAATAAATTCAACCAAGTATTTTTGAAGTCAACATAGGCAAAAAAGGTCAACATAGGCCAGATTTCTAAAAGCCTGAATTTTCATCCGATTGACTTGAAATTTTAAGATGATTTGCATATCTGGTCAATAAATTCAACCAAGTATTTTTGAGGTCAACATAGGCCAAAAGGTCAACATAGGCCAGATTTCTAAAATCCTCAATTTTCATCCGATTGATTTGAAATTTTAAGAGGATTTGCATATATAGTCACTGAATTCAACCACCAAGTATTTTTGAGGTTAACAGACTAAAAGGTCAACATAGGCCAAAAGGTTAACATAGGCCAAGTTTCTAAAATTCCTCAATTTTCGTCCAATTAACTTGAAATTTGAAGAAGATTTCCATATCTGGCCATTGAATTCAACCATCAAGTATTTTTGAGGTCAACATAGGCCAAAAGGTCAACATAGGCCATGTTTCTAAAATCCTCAATTTTCATCTGATTGACTTGAAATTTTAAGAGGATTTGCATATCTGGTCAATAAATTCAACCAAGTATTTTTGAAGTCAACATAGGCAAAAAAGGTCAACATAGGCCAGATTTCTAAAAGCCTGAATTTTCATCCGATTGACTTGAAATTTTAAGATGATTTGCATATCTGGTCAATAAATTCAACCAAGTATTTTTGAGGTCAACATAGGCCAAAAGGTCAACATAGGCCAGATTTCTAAAATCCTCAATTTTCATTTGATTGACTTTCAATTTTAGCAGGATTTGCATACCAGGGCACTGAATTCAACCACCAAGAAACGTCTAGGAGCAACAACAGCTCAGCCGCGAAGTGTTAGGCGACACAAGCTCACAGAATGCAGCCACACACAGGACCGCCGAAGCACGTAAAAATCGTCTGTCCTTGGTTGCAACACTCACTACTGAGTTCCAAACTGCCTCTGGAAGCAACGTCAGCACAACAATTGTTCGTCGGGATATTCATGAAATGGGTTTCCATGGCCATTGGCCAAGCAACCACACACAAGCCTAAGATCACCATGCTCAATGCCAAGCGTTGGCTGGAGTGGTGTAAAGCTCACCACCATTGGACTCTGGAGCAGTGGAAACACGTTCTCTGGAGTGATGAATCATGCTTCACCATCTGGCAGTCTCACGGACTAATCTGGGTATGGCGGATGCTAGGGGAACGCTACCTACCTGAATGCATAGTGCCAATTGTAAAGTTTGGTGGAGGAAAAATAATGGTCTGTGGCTGTTTTTCATGGTTCAGGCCAGACCCCTTCGTTCCAGTGAAGGGAAATCTTAACGCTACAGCATACAATTGCATTCCAGACGATTGTGTGCTTCCAACTTTGTGGCAACAGTTTGGGGGAAAGCCCTTTCCTGTTTCAGCATGACAATGGCACCGTGCACAAAGCGAGGTCCATACAGAAATGGTTTGTCGAGATCAGTGTGGAAGAACTTGACTGGCCTGCACAGAGGCCTGACCTCAACCCCATCGAACACCTTTGGGATGAATTGGAACGCCGACTGTGAGCCAGGCCTAATCGCCCAACATCAGTGCCCGGTCTCACTAATGCTCTTGTGGCTGAATGGAAGCAAATCCCCGCAGCAATGTTCCAACATCTAGTGGAAGCCTTCCCAGAAGATTGGAGGCTGTTATAGCAGCAAAGAGGGGGGGGGGGGGGACTAACTCCATATTAATGCCCATGATTTTGGAAAGAGATGTTCGATGTTCGGGTGTCCTCATACTTTTGGTCATGTAGTGTACATACACATACATAGCAGCAAAGTAACAACAGAAGAAAGTGAAGCTAGAGGTGCTATTTTGTAATCAGTTTAAATGCTCGTACAATGTGGAACGTTTTCCTAAATATTATTTTAAAAATACAAAACCAAACATTGGAAGTTCAACCTATTCATTCAACCAATATTCTCCATCGGTCATGGTTGAATTCGGGCATCGATTATGTCATCACTCACAAACAGTCTTGGGAGAGGCTTTCCTTGATAACCTGGAAAAAAAATTGACCAACTGTGAGACTATGTTAAAATGCAAATGAAAAGCTTTGAAAAATCCCTTTGCATTTCATATGATTTGCAAGTGTCTCAACAACGAAGTATCAGCGAAGGTAATAACAATATTTGATGTAATATTAGACATGAATGTAAGTCAACAAATGAGTCGCAGACAGAAATCTAATAACTACAGGGTATCCAATAGATATAAATAATGAGGCTTTTATTTTTTATAACATCAGACATCAATAATCCATATCCTTCCTTTTTTATGTCATCCACTTAACATGATGTTCTCGTATGACATGATGAGATATTTTCCAATGTTCTCGATGGGATATAGCATTGACTACATCAAGATAATCCACATATGACGGTTTTAATAAGAATGATTTACGAATCAGAGCGAGATTGCAAAATAGCAATGAAAAGGATGCAGTGAAAGACTAGGGCTGGCATGGTACCGTAGACATATGTGCATTCGCCTCTTAGCTGTCTCGCCTGGGTGCCAATCTCAACCATGCTGTGATGGAAGATCTTGCAATGCTCTACAATGAGCAGATTTTCAGAAATGCTCCAGAAAAGTGAGGATACCTTTTCCATGTTAATAGAGTGCGATAATCGCATGGGATGTGGAACACGATGTTTGTCAAATGGAGGAAAAATCGTTTTTTCCCTACATTTGCCAAACATCCGAAAAGAGCAATATGCTGGGCACCTGATGGGATGTCAAGGGTTGGACGACCAACAGAGACCTCGAGAAGGAAATGAAAGGAATGAAGGGACATCTAGAATAAAATCGGCACGTGGGCCCAAGACCTTCAAAAGTGGTGAATGTTCATATGCAAGGTCACATGATTGAATAATAAGCAAGTCAGCAACATTTTTGACTTATGATGATGTCATTTTTGAATTTTCAGGCATTTGTTATCGCATCTTTGCAAACCCTAAAGTGATCATATTACATGCACGTTTTATTTTTTAAAATACAATACATTGTGTTGTTGGTATACATACACCACCGGGTGGCACCACACGGTGTATATTTACCTAGATAATTTATGCCACTCCCACCCTCCCCCACATACCATGTGAGGCTGCAGCCATATAGCCTATGTTATAGTATAGTTACCCACCACCCCCTTACCCCACAAAGTTGTATTTTTACCCCGAGTTTGGAGTTTGTAACTTAAAAGATGTGGCTGTGCATAGAACACAGAGACAGAGAGAGAGAGAGAAAGAGAGAGAAAGATGAAGAGAAAGGGCAAGAGAAAGAGCAAGAGAAAGAGCAAGAGAAAGAGCAAGAGAGAGCAAGAGAAAGAGCAAGAGCAAGAGAAAGAGCAAGAGAAAGAGCAAGAGCAAGAGCAAGAGAAAGAGCAAGAGCAAGAGCAAGAGAAAGAGAAAGAGCAAGAGCAAGAGAAAGAGCTTGAGCAGGAGCATGAGCAAGAGCAAGAAAGTCGGATTTCTCCACCTCCATCTGCTCACGAGATGTACCATCCCAAGAAGACTGGCGGCATGACCTGCTGGCGTTGAGGTGGTGGACATGGTGCATTCCAAGGTCGTTATAAACAATTCATGTGCCATGGCTGTGGGAAGAGGAGGCATCTGTAAGCCCGATGTCCCAGACCCACCTCTTTCACTCACCATGTCAATGTCGACACTGACAACGCAAAGCCAACTGATCGCATGCTTCACGTAACAACAGCACATCAGGCGCTGCCATAGTCGAAGGTGAGAATTATTCCGTTTTCTCTGTGGACACCAGGAATACTGAACCTCCGTTTGTTGTGGCGGTGACAATAGATCATTCCCCTGTGGAAATGAAGATCGATACTGGTGCTTCAAGATCAATCATGTGTGAAGGCATGTTCACCTCGCTGTATCCACAGGGTGGGGTTCCGGAGATCACACCTGTGTCGACTAAACTGAAGACGTATACCAGCGAAATTGTGCCTCTGATTGGCTCAGCCATTGTGTCCGTCGATTACGATTTACGGTGACTTGTCACAAAGGGCAAGGGTCCGGCTTTGTTAGGCAGAGACTGGTTAAAGGTCAAAAGACTCAACTGGCATAATGTGAACCGTGTGTCCACCAGTGCTGGATGCGCATCGATTGTCGACAAGTATCCTGATCTATTTTGTGATGGTGTGAGCACTTTTTAAGGCACCAAGGTTAAGATTCATGTGGATGCCGAGGCTAGGCCTATTTTCCAAAGGGCAAGACCTGTACCGTACATGATGCGAGCAAAGATTGAGCAGGAGCTCGATCATCTTCTCGATGAAGGAATCATCGCCCCAGTTCAATACTCCGACTGGGCTGCTCCAATTGTACCGGTGCTGAAAGCTGATGGGAGCTTACGTATCTGTGGGGACTACAAGACTACCATAAATCATCATTCAAAACTGGATGGATATCCTCTGCCCAAAGCTGAGGACCTGTTCACGTCTCTCATGGGAGGTGAGACATTCACAAGGTTAGACCTGACTAATGCTTATGCACAAATGGAACTTTCAGACGAATCTCAAACTTTCACCTGTACCAATACACACCGTGGACTGTTCGTGTACAATCGATGCCCTTTTGGCATTCAGTCCACCGCGCCCATTTTCCAGCAAAAAATGGAGAAGCTTATGAAGAACTGTACCCCGCACGGTTGTGTTTCAGGAGCATGTATTGGTGACCGGTTGGTCAGCCCAGGAACACCTCCAGAACCTGAATGAAGTGCTAAGCCGTCTCTCCAGTGCAGGTCTTCGTCTCCGTCGTGAGAAATGTGTCTTCATGGCCCCTGAGGTTGAGTACTTGGGTCATCGCATTACGCGGAAAGGCATTTTGCCCTCACCGGCTAAAGTGGAAGTTCTCAAGAGAGCTCCCACTCCCACCAAGGTGTCTGAGCTTCGGGTTTTTCTCGGAATGTTAACCTACTTTGGTAATTTCCTACAAAACCTGAGTACTGTCTTGGAACCGTTGAACATTTTGTTGCGCAAAGGTGTTCATTGGAAATGGGGTTCTGCTCAAGGAAAGGCTTTCAGGGATGCACAAACCCTGTTATGTACGTCACCATTGCTTGTACATTACGACCCTACGAAAGAGCTCACGTTGAGCTGTGACAGTTCATATTGCGGAATAGGTTGTGTAATATTGCAAACAAACGATGCTGGTCTTTTGCAACCTGTTGCACATGCATCGAGGAAACTCAAGTACGGAACGTCGGTACGGGCAGGTTGACCGCGAGGCACTTTCTTGCATTTTTGGAGTAGGTAAAATGCACCGGTACCTTTATGGCCGACATTTCATATTAGAAACTGACCACAAATCCCTCCTCGGTCTGTTGGAGGAGGATAAGGTAGTATCACCGACTTCATATGGTCGTGTGCAACGTTGGGCTCTAACCATTGCTGGTTATGACTACAAGCTTGTGTACAGGCCAGGACATGAAATGTATTGTGCAGACGCATCGAGTCGTCTACCGCTTCCGCAAACCATTGAGGAACCACCTATACCCGGTAATGTTGTTCATCTACTCATTCTACTGTCTCCCGTTGTTCATGAGGAAGCACCTGTCACTGCAAAGCAAATTGCAAGAGGTACGAGCGACGATCCTACATTGTCGCATGTCAGACGCTGTGTCCTGTCGGGTGATTGGTCATCTTGTACAGGTGAAGGTAAACCGTATCTAAACAGGAAGGACGAGTTGTCAGTTGACATGGATTGCCTCCTTTGGGGGAGTGTATCATCATCCCACCTAAACTACGTGAGACAATATTGTCAGAACTACATGATGCTCACTCTGGGATGGACATCATGAAAACTGTAGCCAGAGCTCACGGTGGTGGCCAAAGTTAGATGATGACATAGAAACCTGCGTACGTCATTGTCTCACATGTCAGGTTAATGCTAAGTCACCACCGGGAGCACCACTTGAAATGTGGTCATGGCCAGGTAAACCTTGGTCGAGGTTACATATTGATCATGCTGGACCTTTCTTCGGTAAGTTGTTCCTTGTCGTCGTTGGTGCTCACTCAAAGTGGATTGAGGCTGTTGTTGTACCCTCGACAGGCTCGGGCGTTACAATCGAAGCCCAACGCAGTATGTCACAATGTCAAAAAGTTGTGGACAGATTATGACAGAATTTGGTGGATGAGTTGGGTAGGTGACGAGAACAAGCCGAATACATTTTGGTTTTGGTCCGGATGCAGATCCGGCCTCTCAGTGGGATACAAAATGTGACCTGTTCAGCCTGGCGGAGGTGTGCGCTACACGGAGTACCGTTCTAGTTTGACTTGTGATGACGTCATTTTTTATTTATTTTCAGGAATTTGTTGGATTTTCACCATGTGTGTAATAACTTTATTAATGCTTAGGCCCTTAGATGCTCATATTCCAAGAACTTTTTATTTAAAATATTGTTGCGAATATGGAATTTGGCCTCCATATCCGCTTGTAAATATTCCCCTATTTTCTCCGATACTCCCCAACTCTCCCTTACCCCATTCCCTAGTCCCATTGTCTGTAAACAACACCCATTAGAGCCGATCTTCCCCTTCATCCCCCCATTAAATGTCGTGCCCAGGTCCCCCGCACCACACGTAGACAATTATAGGACATCTTGCTAGTTATTCTTAATCTATGTCAGTTAAGGACTTGTTTCCATTAATTATGACTCTTCGTTGCACCAGAATGTGATTATATGGCACCTGTTAGGAAGTTTAGGACCTCCCCATACCTCTCCGCATCTCTTCCCCATGAAGAAGCTCCAACAACAACCACAACAACAGCGGCTTTGCGTCCTCACTCCGGCTCGGTTGGCCGCCATTGAACATGTGCTCGACGGGGTTACCCAGAAGGGGGCTCCCTGTCGGCCCCTCGTCAAGGGCGGAGCCGGTAACCCCCGCACCCAATGAGAAGCCATGGGCCGATGCCATATGGGGCGGAGCTAACGAGCGAGGGCGTGACTCCCCGCCGGATATACGCGGCCCCGCGCCGGACGTGACGTAAGATGCGCCCCGAGCTTGGAAGGACAAGACGCCACCCTCCCGAGCGCTGAGCGACCTCCCCGGCATCTCCACCAAAGTCGCGACCCACGAGCGCTGAGCGACCTCCCCGCATCTGCTGGACACCACCGTACGTGATTCTGTCCCTGAGCCAGGTGCACCTGAGCCATCGACTGCCGCTTTCCTTGCCATCAAATCCCGTGTGAGTCAGTTTTGTCCTGTTTCTCTGTGGTCTGTCTAGGGTTAATATAAGGTTGTGTCTAAGTGCCCACCTTCCTATGTTTCCCTCTTGTCCCTGTAATCTAACCTTTTCCGCCTTAATATAACCTCCTCCGGAGGTCTTGAGAACTGAACCCCTGGTGTCGTATTGTGTGATTATAATCCAGCCGGGTGTCTTCTTTTCCTTATTGAGCCAGCATAGCGCGGCTTCGTCGACGTTCGAGTACAATCGGGTAACTTGTACGGATACGGCGGCCATCCCGCTCGGCCCACCATACCATCAAAGTCGTATCTGTAACAATATCATATCTTATGTGTCTGTCAATGCATATTTGATAAAATGTCAAATTTAATAATAATATGTTTATTATCCACAGAAAATTGAAAATTGCACTGTCAAACAAGAATGAATCATAAATAAAGCTCACGTCATGATAAATGATGACAAAACAATAACCAAAGTTCAACAACAAACCCCTATCAAACTTTCAAGGTTAAACAAAGAGAGCAACTCAGCAGACAACTGCAGAGTCCACACTGCTACCCACTACCCACACTGCTACCCACTACCCACACTGCTACCCACGATCCACACTGCTACCCACTACCCACACTGCTACCCACTACCCACACTGCCACCCACTATCCACACTGCTACGTACTACCCACACTGCTATCCACTACCCACACTGCTACCCACTACCCACACTGCTACCCACTACCCACACTGCTACCCACTACCCACATTGCTACCCACTACCCACATTGCTACCCACTACCCACACTGCTATCCACTACCCACACTGCTACCCACTACCCACACTGCTACCCACTACCCACACTGCTACCCACTACCCACACTGCTACCCACTACCCACACTGCTACCCACTACCCACATTGCTACCCACTACCCACATTGCTACCCACTACCCACACTGCTATCCACTACCCACACTGCTACCCACTACCCACACTGCTATCCACTACCCACACTGCTATCCACTACCCACACTGCTACCCACTACCCACACTGCTACCCACTACCCACACTGCCACCCACTATCCACACTGCTACGTACTACCCACACTGCTATCCACTACCCACACTGCTACCCACTACCCACACTGCTACCCACTACCCACACTGCTACCCACTACCCACATTGCTACCCACTACCCACATTGCTACCCACTACCCACACTGCTATCCGCTACCCACACTGCTACCCACTACCCACATTGCTACCCACTACCCACACTGCTATCCACTACCCACACTGCTACCCACTACCCACACTGCTATCCACTACCCACACTGCTATCCACTACCCACACTGCTACCCACTACCCACACTGCTACCCACTACCCACACTGCCACCCACTATCCACACTGCTACGTACTACCCACACTGCTATCCACTACCCACACTGCTACCCACTACCCACACTGCTACCCACTACCCACACTGCTACCCACTACCCACATTGCTACCCACTACCCACATTGCTACCCACTACCCACACTGCTATCCGCTACCCACACTGCTACCCACTACCCACACTGCTACCCACTACCCACACTGCTACCCACTACCCACACTGCTACCCACTACCCACACTGCTACCCACTACCCACATTGCTACCCACTACCCACATTGCTACCCACTACCCACACTGCTATCCACTACCCACACTGCTATCCACTACCCATACTGCTATCCACTACCCACACTGCTACCCACTACCCACACTGCTATCCACTACCCACACTGCTACCCACTACCCACACTGCTACCCACTACCCACACTGCTACCCACTACCCACACTGCTACCCACTACCCACACTGCTACCCACTACCCACATTGCTACCCACTACCCACATTGCTACCCACTACCCACACTGCTATCCACTACCCACACTGCTACCCACTACCCACACTGCTACCCACGATCGACACTGCTACCCACTACCCACACTGCTTCCCACTACCCACACTGCCACCCACTACCCACACTGCCCCCCACTACCCACACTGCTACCCACGATCCACACTGCTACCCACTACCCACACTGCTACCCACTACCCACACTGCCACTCACTACCCACACGGCCACCCACTACCCACACTGCTACCCACTACCCACACTGCTACCCACGATCCACACTGTTACCCACTACCCACACTGCTACCCACTACCCACACTGCCACCCACTACCCACACTGCTACCCATTACCCACACTGCTACCCACTACCCACATCTCTACCCACTACCCACACTGCTACCCGCTACCCACTACCCACACTGCTACCCACTACCCACACGGCTACCCACTACCCACACTGCTACCCACTACCTACCCACTACCCACACTGCTACCCATTACCCACACTGCTACCCACTACCCACACTGCTACCCACTACCCACACTGCTACCCACTACCCACACTGCCACTCACTACCCACACTGCCACCCACTACCCACACTGCTACCTACTACCCACACTGCTACCCACTACCCACACTGCTACCCACTACCCACACTGCTACCCACTACCCACACTGATACCCACTACTCACACTGCTACCCACTACCCACACTTCTACCCACTACCCACACTGCCACTCACTACCCACACTGCCACCCACTACCCACACTGCTACCTACTACCCACACTGCTACCCACGATCCACACTGCTACCCACTACCCACACTGCTACCCACTACCCACACTGCCACCCACTACCCACACTGCTACCCACTACCCACACTGCTACCCACTACCCACACTGCTACCCACTACCCACACGGCTACCCATTACCCACACTGCTACCCACTACCCACACTGCTACCCACTACCCACACTGCTACCCACTACCCACACTGATACCCACTACTCACACTGCTACCCACTACCCACACTTCTACCCACTACCCACACTGCCACTCACTACCCACACTGCCACCCACTACCCACACTGCTACCTACTACCCACACTGCTACCCACGATCCACACTGCTACCCACTACCCACACTGCTACCCACTACCCACACTGCCACCCACTACCCACACTGCTACCCACTACCCACACTGCTACCCACTACCCACACTGCTACCCACTACCCCATTAATATCACTGACTTCCATTAAAAGCCCAAACAAACCTGACCTCATTTGACCCTTTCAATCCAGAAAGGGACCTTCAACATCAAATCCAGAGCCCTATAAACATCCCATGTTTGGAATCCCATGCCCTATTGATCTATCATGGTTATTTACTGTTATCAAAGTTGTGTCCTATGCACAAAACAAGTTCCTGGAAGGCCTACTATAAACTTCCATCCTGGTCTTTCATCTGCAGGGCAATCCATCAATGTGTGTACTGTCCATAGGATGGATGTTAAAGTGGGCATCCAGTCTGCCAACATTAGTTGATGGACGTTAAACATCTCACCGTTGTGTCTTTCGCGCAGAGTAGGAGAGAGGACAAATTACAAGTTCCTGCCCGAAAATAAAGAGGGCAACTGCATCAGAGGTGCCACCATCCCCCCAATCACATGCCACATATGGAGGAAGGGCAGAATACATAGGGATTGTTGCTTTCATACTGTTTACATAATAATGGACAAAGTATAATAAATTAAATTATTGGAGGAATTGGAATGGGAATTGTTTATTGCTACTTATTTTACATATTTAAAGAATTTGCCAAATTGAGCCAGTTTTCAGTGTTACCATGAACGATCCATCACCTTGCTTGAGATGGCTCGTTGTTTGTCCAGCCCAGCAATGTCTGTTCCTTCTCTGGTCATGCATTGCATCGCCTTCCCTTTGAGCGAGGTTCTGATCGATATCCTCCCTCACCTGCGGAATGGAATGGACTGGAGAATGGTGCAATACGTCTTGCCGTCGCTTCCACCCGAGAACCCAAGATCTTGCCCATCGTTTGAATCGATGGTTGAGGACAAACAGATTCCCTGGAATGGCCCTGGATCATTGTTTAAAGCTGATATCTGAAAGTAGTTTAAGTAACACATTGCTCTGCTGAAAAATAAATCTCATGGAAGCACATACATGTAGTCTTAACACCCCTTTGCACGTTCGTATCCATTTGGTGCACTTTTATATTTTGCCTGCAAATTGGTAAGGCCCCAACCCTAACCCTAACCCACGTAGGGTCCTATTTTTCTTTCTTCTTATTCCTATAGCATAATGTTCACCGCCGGGATGTGAATGATGCTGGGCAGAACTGGACCACTTGGCGGGCAGCACTGGACCACTTGTCGGGCAGCACTGCACCACTTGGCGGGCAGCACTGCACCACTTGGCGGACAGCACTGGACCACTTGGCGGACAGCACTGGACCACTTGGTGGGCAGCACTGGACCACTTGGCGGACAGCACTGGACCACTTGTCGGGCAGCACTGGACCACTTAGCGGCAGCACTGGACCACTTGGTGGGCAGCACTGGACCACTTGGCGAGCAGCACTGGACCACTTAGCGGCAGCACTGGACCACTTGGCGAGCAGCACTGGACCACTTAGCGGCAGCACTGGACCACTTGGCGGGCAGCACTGGACCACTTGGTGGGCAGCACTGGATCACTTGGCGGGCAGCACTGGACCACTTGGCGGGCAGCACTGGACCACTTGGCGGCAGCACTGGACCACTTAGCGGCAGCACTGGACCACTTGGCGGCAGCACTGGACCACTTGGCGGCAGCACTGGACCACTTAGCGGCAGCACTGGACCACTTGGCGGCAGCACTGGACCACTTAGCGGCAGCACTGGACCACTTGGCAGCAGCACTGGACCACTTAGCGGCAGCACTGGACCACTTGGCGGGCAGCACTGGACCACTTGGTGAGCAGCACTGGACCACTTGGCCGGCAGCACTGGACCACTTGGCGGCAGCATTAGACCACTTGGCGGGCAGCACTGGACCACTTGGCGGGCAGCACTGGACCACTTGGTGGGCAGCACTGGACCACTTGGCGAGCAGCACTGGACCACTTAGCGGCAGCACTGGACCACTTGGCGGGCAGCACTGGACCACTTGGTGGGCAGCACTGGACCACTTGGCCGGCAGCACTGGACCACTTGGCGGCAGCATTAGACCACTTGGCGGGCAGCACTGGACCACTTGGCGGGCAGCACTGGACCACTTGGCGGGCAGCACTGGACCACTTGGCAGGCAGCACTGGACCACTTGGTTGCAGCACTGGACCACTTGGCGAGCAGCACTGGACCACTTGGCCGGCAGCACTGGACCACTTGGCGGCAGCATTAGACCACTTGGCGGGCAGCACTGGACCACTTGGCGGGCAGCACTGGACCACTTGGCGGGCAGCATTAGACCACTTGGTGGGCAGCACTGGACCACTTGGCGGGCAGCACTGGACCACTTGGCGGGCAGCACTGGACCACTTGGCAGGCAACACTGGACCACTTGGTGGGCAGCATTGGACCACCTCGCGGGCAGCACTGGACCACTTGGCGGCAGCATTAGACCACTTGGCGGGCAGCACTGGACCACTTGGCGGGCAGCACTGGACCACTTGGCGGGCAGCATTAGACCACTTGGTGGGCAGCACTGGACCACTTGGCGGGCAGCACTGGACCACTTGGCGGGCAGCACTGGACCACTTGGCAGGCAACACTGGACCACTTGGTGGGCAGCATTGGACCACCTCGCGGGCAGCACTGGACCACAGACCCTTGCGATGGAAGACTGCTGCATGACGCATCATTTTCAAGGTGGGAGTTTCATTGAACGCAGTGAATTTGCTGATTTATGCAAAATCTGTTTCTCTTTTATGGCATTTGTGACGTTTCTATAATTTGGTACCAGAATTGAGTTTGTGAGACGCTTTGCTATGTCCGTTTCATTGCCTCCCTGGAAGAACCTGATGCCTAACGGCCTTGCTAATAATCACAGTATTTATACTACATTTGGCCTTGCTTCACGAGCAAGTAATATATTTATGGGAAAGTTCGAGCTTATCTTTGATACTATAAAATCTTAATTGGACATTTAGTCCTTTACGTACCCAAGGTTATAACATCCAGGCTTCACAATGTGGCTGCAAACTCGGGATTTTTCGGCCTTTTAATTTCAATTTGATTCTTAAGCCTCCTAACTTTTCATTAAGACTTCATTTTGTTGAGGTGACATTATTTAGTTACTACGGATCTTGAGTTTGGAACATTGGAGGACTGAAACTATCGTCATCGCTGTTACGTCATTGCAATGCCTTTGGTGGTCCAACCATATGCCCAGGCTGATGGTCAGATGCTCCGATTAATTATTAGAGTCTCTCCGTCTACTATTCCAGGTACCCCAGGCCCAAGTTGTCCATGAGGGAGATATGGGAATGCCTAAGCCTTATATCATTTACCTTAATGTGGTATTTTGTAACGTCAGATGAACCATTAACATGGACCAACTGAGCCATGGGCACAAGACCCTCACAAATGACTAAAATGTAGTAAAAATTTGCTACACTGCATTCAATTAATATTACGATTAATATTCCCAAGGGTCACCCAAATTAGGCCCAAACCGGTAGTGTTTGTGCAGGAAAGCAGACAAATGGGGAAATACTCCTTATATTTGAAAGGGGGTTTATTTACAAAGCATTCCGGGGAAAAGGGTAGACATGACATTCAAAAAGCACGACATATATAGCGGTCGACAGACACAATTATGGTAGGATGCCCACTAATTGTGAGTGGTGTCAATTTTTTCAGGCCACCCCAACCGACGGGACGGCTCTGAGGAGAAATGGTCCGTTGTCTGAGGTTTAGTAGTCTGATGATGTTAGGTCACCAATCATCGAGCATTAAGCGAGTAAACATCTTCAAACAAGATTATGAATGGACCTGTAAACAGCACTCGGTAGAGCACATACCTGCACACTCAGTAGAGCTCCACACTCGGTAGAGCACATACCTCCGCACTTGGTAGGGTGCATACCTCTGCACTTGGTAGAACACATACCTCCGCACTTGGTAGAGCATATACCTCCGCACTTAATAGAGCACATACCTCCGCACTTGGTAGAGCACATACCTCTGCACTCGGTAGAGCACATACCTGCACACTCAGTAGAGCTCCACACTCGGTAGAGCACATACCTCCGCACTTAATAGAGCACATACCCTCCGCACTCGGTAGAGCACATACCTCTGCACTCGGTAGAGCACATACCTGCACACTCAGTAGAGCTCCACACTCGGTAGAGCACATACCTCCGCACTTGGTAGAGCACATACCTCTGCACTCGGTAGAGCACATACCTCCGCACTTGGTAGAGTGCATACCTCTGCACTCGGTAGAGCACATACCTCCACACTCAGTAGCGATCCACACTTGGTACAGCACATACCTCCGCACTCGGTAGAGCACATACCCCCCGCACTCGGTAGAGCACATACCTCCGCACTTGGTAGAGCACATACCTCCGCACTCGGTAGAGCACATACCTTCACACTCAGTAGAGCTCCACACTTGGTAGAGCACAGACCTCCGCACTTGGTAGAGCACATACCTCCGCACTTGGTAGAGCACAAACCTCTGCACTCGGTAGAGCACATACCTCCACACTCAGTAGAGCTCCACACTTGGTAGAGAACATACCTCCGCACTCGGTAGAGCACATACCTCCACACTCAGTAGAGCTCCACACTTGGTAGAGCACAAACCTCTGCACTCGGTAGAGCACATACCTCCACACTCAGTAGAGCTCCACACTTGGTAGAGAACATACCTCCGCACTCGGTAGAGCACATACCTCCACACTCAGTAGAGCTCCACACTTGGTAGAGCACAAACCTCTGCACTCGGTAGAGCACATACCTCCACACTCAGTAGAGCTCCACACTTGGTAGAGAACATACCTCCGCACTCGGTAGAGCACATACCTCCGCACTCGGTAGAGCACATACCTTCGCACTTGGTAGAGCACATACCCTCTGCACTTGGTAGAGCACATACCTCTGCACTTGGTAGAGCACATACCTCCGCACTCCGTAGAGCACATACCTCCGCACTCCGTAGAGCACATACCTCCACCAGGCTGAACAGTTTACGTTTTGTATCCACTGATAGGTCAGTTCTGGATCCGGACCTGAACCAAAATCTAATCATTTCGTCCGTGCCACATACCCAATCTCCCCACCAAATGTCATCCGAATCCATCCACAACTTTTTAGAGATATCTTGTTCACAAACAAAAAATGAAAAATCACTCATAGAGCGACACTTGGCGAAAGAGAAACAAAGTAGAATGTCACTCAGTAGGGCAGCCTTTTGACCTCAAAAATAATTAGTGGTTAAATTCAGTGACCTGATATGCAAATCGTCTTCAAATTTGAAGTTAATCGGATGAAAATTGAGGATTTTAGAAATTTGGCCTATTTTGTCCGTTTGGCCTATGTTGACCTCAAAAATAGTTGGTGGTTGGATTCCGTTTGCTGATATGAAAATCCTATTCAAATTTCAAGTCAATTGGATGAAAATTGAGGATTTTAGATACTTGACAAGGTTGTTTACCTTTGGCCTATGTTGACGTTTTGGCCTATGCTGATCTCAAAATAGTTGGTGGTTGATTTCAGTTAGCTGACATGTAAATATTTTGACAAAAATAAATAGGATTCTGTTGGACGACCAACTCTACCATTTGGTGAAGTTTTGTGAAGATCAGCTTAAAATTGTGACCTGTAGGCAAGTATAAGTGAACGGACAGACAAACACACACAGACAAACACACACAGACAAACACAAACAGACAAACACACACAGACAAACACACAGAGAAACACACACAGACAAACACATACATACAGACAAACACACAGGCAAACACACACAGACAAACACACACAGACAAACACACACAGACAAACCCATACATCTATCTATAATTCCAGTAATCTCTGTACGTTTGTACGTTTGTCTGTGACCGCTGTTTCTCGACAACCACGGGTCCGATATACTTTTAACTTGCCAGGTATATTGCTGGGGACCCGAGGATGTGCCTTTTCAAGGTTTCATATTAATCGGACAATTACTTACCGAGCTATGTCCAAAAAACGATTCAACCAATCAGAGAGCAGCGAACTATCGCGTGTGCCGAACGTGGCGGACACACTCTGCCTCGGATGGCACATTTGAGAGCGTATTCATTTATTTCACGTTTGCAAACTATGTTGGCGTTAAACTATGTTTTAAAACTAATAAAAACGAATTTGCGATTCATTCGCTTTCCTGCGCGTTTGTGCACGCGATGGCGATTTCTTTACCAAACTCCGGAAGCCGTTCGCTTTGGACCAAACCATTTCATGTAAATAGAGGGGGGGGATTGTCACCACTCGCAAGCCGTTCGCTTTGGACCAAACCATTTCATGTAAATAGAGGGGGGGGGGGATATAATTTTAGATATATATATAGTACGGGCATGCCCTAGTACAGACAAACACACAGGCAAACACACACAGACAAACACACACAGACAAACACACACAGACAAACACAAACAGACAAACACAGACAGACAAACACACAGAGAAACACACAGACAAACACATACATACAGACAAACACACAGACAAACACACAGACAAACACAAACAAACACACACACAGACAAACACACAGACAGACAAACACACAGACAGAGAAACACACAGACAGAGAAACACACACAGACAAACACACACAGACAAACACACACAGACAGAGAAACACACAGACAAACAAACACAGACAAACACACACAGACAAACACAAACAGACAAACATACACACATACAAACACACAGAGAAACACACACATACAAACACACAGAGAAACACACACAGACAAACACATACATACAGACAAACACACAGACAAACACACACAGACAAACACACACACACAACCAAACACACACACACACACACACACACACACACACAAACAGGAGTGATCAACATACTTGGCAAAAAAAAATTTTTTTTGCCAAGTAACAAACGGGTGAAAAGACAACCTGCATCCACCTCCGTTGGCGGAGATAAAGACGGTTGTCTCCAAGCTAGCGCACAGAGCTCATCACAATTGTGGACATTCATTTTTAGAGTTTGGACTGGAGGGATAAAAGCAAGTAATTTGACAAGCACTCCCAGAAAGGTTTTTCTTTCATCCAAATCTGACAATCTAATTTACTGTTGCAGCTTTCCTTTCATCCCCATCGTAAATGTAATTTCCTTTCAACACCTGCTGAAAATGCACGTTTCGTCTCATTCTCAACATTTCTGTTGCACAATAAGTGATTGTTTGTTATAATAGTTTTCTTTTCAATTCAATTTCAGGGCTTGTGACATTTGTGAAATCTTTCTTAACAATTCTTGCAACGTGCATGTTTACCATTTCTTTGATGGATAGAACATTTGAGTAGAACATTTGAGTAGAATATTTGAGTAGAACATTTGAGTAGAACATTTGAGTAGAATATTTGAGTAGAACATTTGAGTAGAACATTTGAGTAGAATATTTGAGTAGAACATTTGAGTAGAATATTTGAGTAGAACATTTGAGTAGAATATTTGAGTAGAACATTTGAGTAGAACATTTGAGTAGAATATTTGAGTAGGATATTTGGCAGGATAGCCCAGAGATGTGCACACTCTTTCTGAGCTCTCTAGTCGAGGTTCGAATCCCAACTCAGCTATATCCTGTCATCCTTTGTGTTTCGCATGAAGGGCGATACACTAATGTTTGTGGATTCGATTGGATGGACATCAAACTGGGTCTCCAGTCTGTAGCATTGGTTGGTAGATCCCATCGTGTCCCTTGCGAAGAGTAGCGGAGTTGTTGTCCAACAGCTATGGCACTTTCAATCCTGTGTTTGAAGCCCAAAGGTTTGAGCAAAATTTCAGAAACAGAATATTGTGCTGAATCCGAAAACTCATTTCTTAGTTGCCCCAGCTGTTGACTTTTTGGTGAAAAATGCATTGTTGTGCTTTTGGTTTTACTGGAAAAATATAAAAAAGCATTTTTGATGCTGAGATTTCTCAAAAATACCGCTGCATATGCATGTGAGGTATTAAAATATAGGTAACTAGCAGAAGTACCCGGCGTTACCGGGTGGGGGAGGAGGGGGGAGGAAGGGGGAGGGGCGGAAGTGGAGGGGAAGGGGGAGGGGAGGGAAGGGGGGTGAGGTATGGGGGGGGGGAGGAGGGGAGGTGGGAGGGAGGAGGAGGGGAGGAGGTGGGAGGGAGGAGGAGATGGGGAAGGGGGAGGAAGAGGAAGAGGGGAAGGGGAAGGGAGGGGGGAGGCAGGGGAGGGGAGGAGGGAGAGGGAGGCAGGAGAGGAAGGGGGTTCATATATATGCTGGTGGGTGAATGAGGTGAATGTGGCATTCATCACGTTTCTGAGGTAAGTGTGATGCTGATCAGGAAGAAGAAGAAGCCGTACCACCAACTTTGTACACTTCCGGAATTGTTTGATTTATTTGTATTCAAACGTCTGGTGATTGTTTTTTTGTTTTTTTATTCGAATGTGTACTTGTATATAACTTTCATTAATTAAAAAAGGCTTAGGCACTATCGAGCGATTAAAAGAAAAAAACTCCCAAAAAACGATCTTTTGGGGGGGGGGGGGTTTAAAACACTCCCAGGCACTCACTGATGAACCTCTGAAAGTTTGACGAAGATCCGTTCAGCCATCTCTGAGAAAAATGGCGACACACAGAGGATGGAACATCACGTGATCGCTCTGAGCAAATCAGCGAGCTGCTCTGGCACAGGCTGAGATCAGTGTATAATATAATGTTCCTCGCTGAAATGCGCTAAGTTAAATATGAATAAAAAATATGGATCTCGTCATCTGAGGTCATTTATAGGTCGGCCATGTCCTTCCCAGGCCCAATGGCCATGTCTATGCCAAAAATCAAGTACGTGAGCCTCTCCGTTTAGGAGTCGATATGTAACACACACACACACACACACACACACACACACACACACACACACAAACTGTGTTTTATTTATATAGATTACCTGGTGGACCCTCAGACATTAAAAAATACATGTGGATTAGAAAATTACCTTTGTTTGAGATGATTTTGTCTGAAAATGGAGAAAAAAAACCTCCAATGATTTGGACAATGTTTGCAATACATCATCGACCAGGTTTCTTATCGACATTACTTGCCTATTATCTTTGTTGAAAGTTGACCAAAACTTTCTTATGTTCAATTAGGTCAATATTTGTCATGGGAACATAACTAAGTATGTAAACAAGTACAGATACAATCAAAGTGCACTGCCCCCATACCAAATAAGTAAATAACATCCTCCAGCGCGGCATTGCCAAGGCGCCCGGTGGTACCGCCATGCAACACATAGATGGTATTGGGAGGTAACTTTTGAAAGTAACTTGTAAAGAGAAAAAGTCACATTTAGATAAACTAGGACACAAACTCATGTACGCAACAGGAAGGCTCATGTTATTATCCTCTCTGAGATATATATTGTTGCGGATATGAGGATTGCATTTTTTTGATTGTGTTGTATTATATTGGAAATGGTGATGAACATTGTTGAATATGGCCCCTCCTGCCTCCAGAGTTGTGTAAAGGTAAAAAGGGCGTCCCGGTAGTTATTCCATGAAACACCACATTGAAGGACACGATAAAACCCTTGTTCAGTAGCTTATATCTTATTATGTGTTTTAGAGTAAGGCCTTGTCTTCCATTAGAATGACACTCCATTGCACCGAATCAATTAAGAATAGCTCCCCTTCAATCATTCCATTTCCCAGCCAAACTCTCCATCTGTGGGTAAAGCAGTTCACAAGCGTGGGATGCACGCCCTCTCATTTCGCTGCGATAGTGAATATGTGCTCCGTGCTCTGTTTGAACAGGAGGGGCGGGGTCGCCAGGGAGAGGCAAGCCCAGGGCGCGCCACGAAGGGCGGGGCTGTTCAGCCCCATGCCCAAATAAGGAAACAAGCCCGTGGGATTACCATACAAGGTCACGAAACAGAGCACGGGGGGGGGGGGGGGGGGAGGGCGGTACCGAAACCGAGGAGGGCGTGTTAGACCCGCGCTGAAGGTTTGGACAGAAGGGTGCGACGATCGCTGGGACAAGACACACCAGAGATACGGCAGAGGAGTCCAGGTGCGTAAGAGGGTTGGCAGTCCACCGGGAGAGAGTTCAGAGTTGCACCGGAGTTGCGTGAGAGATACGAAAAGCCTTTGACAAAGAGCCGCTTCAACCAGCCCCGTTTCAACCCGCCGAGTGACCCTGCCGGCGTGTGCTGTAAAGCCGAATACAAGGAGCTGCCGGCTCCTCGCTTCCCGCCCGGAGTGGACCTGCTCGCTGTGCCCTGTGATCCCACCTGCTCATCCCTCCAAACGATTCCTACCCTTCCATCCATTTGCGTACGTGAGTTTGTTTTGTTCGTGCTGTCCTGGGTAGGTAATTAAGTCCGTATAAGCTAGTAATTTTCACTGTGTCACCTGTAAATAATCGTGACTGCTCTTTTTGCTTATGTGTGTGTAAATAATAATAAACCCCGTTACTCTTCTGTACGTCTTCTTCTTCTTCCTCTTTGCATTCGTCGTCTTAGTCTTTTCCACATTGAATATCTGTGGCGCGATACGGCCAACGTTTGGGTGAATCGGGTTTAGTCGGGGAACAACTGTTCGGTTCGCGGAGCCTCCGCTCGGCAAACATACCATCCTTAACCGCGTACCGTAACAATTGGTGTCTGGGAGTGAGATACGAAGCCCGAACCAAATTTTTAAAACATCTATAAAAAAAAATTTGGTCAAAATTTGGAACCACCGAAATTTGTGTTGTTTTAAAGCAAAACCCGAATTTTGAAATCGCGCCATGGCTGGTCAAGGCGACGGGATGTCGGTGGGAGAGATAAACGGGGTAGAATCGACCCAGGACCCCAGGGAAGAAGTGGGGAAAATGGTGGAGGAGAGTAAAGAAGGTGTGGTCGTGGGGGTATCAGGTGCACAAAATGGCGCTCTCGCGCACGAGGTTTCAGGCGCGCAAAATGGCGCCTCGCACATGGCTACGGCGCCCGCGACCATAGCAGCGCCGCCGGTGGATTTGAACCTTTTGTTGCTACAAGCCGGGGTCCCTGTGCAAGACTGGGTGAGCATTAAACTATAGCTAATCCAGATGGATGCAAAAATGGACGCCATGATAGACAAAACAAGGTGTGATCGGGGAAAATTGGAGGGAATAAATGACTGGGCCAAAGAAGTAAATGAGGGACGGGAGAGGGACAGAGACCGCGGGTTGGGCGAGCAGGTCCCACGGGTGCACGAGGAGGTAACGCGGGTCGAGAAGCGCTGGTTGAGCGAAGCGGAGGAAAGCGCGGGTACAATGACAGGGGTAGAAATCGCGACCCGGGGTTTGGAAAAGCCGGCGACCGATGAGGTAGAGGGTGTTTTATTAAAGGCAGCGGTCGTCGAGGTGAATAAAGAAAAAGCAGTGCTGGGAATTAAAATTGAAGAGATGACGGAGGTAGCCCGGGAATTGCAGGGAGAAATGGAAAATGTACAAAGTCCCTGCTCACATCACGATGCTGTGCTTAACCCGAATGGAAGTTTGCAGGTGCGCGTGGAGAAAAGGATCCCCCAGGTGAGTCGTGCTGTATATTGTGCGGGTAGATTTTGCAGGAGGATGTTTAACGACAAGAGAATTGTCGCGCGATTGGGATCAAGGAAGCACCCAGGCGTTGGTGAAGGGTCGCGTGTGAAAAAAAAGTGTGCGTCAAGGGGTGAGCGTGTTACGAAGCGCGAGTGTGATACCGAGTGCGAGAAAGAATGCACGTCGGGGTGTACGGAGTGTGACACAAGGAGTGAGAGCAATACGTGTGCGTCAAGGGGTGAGCGTGTTACGAAGCGCGAGTGTGATACCGAGTGCGAGCGAGAATGCACGTCGGGGTGTACGGAGTGTGACACGGGGAGTGAGTTGGTGGTGGAGCGGGTGCGAGAATGCACGCTTGGAATGGTTGAGGGTGTGCGAGGAAGCACACCTGAGTTGGTCATGGCGCGGGTGTGGGAGAGCCCATGTGAGCGCGTTAGTGGGTGGATGCAAGGGTGCACGCCCATGGTGGTGAGTGGTACGGAATACGTACCGAGGGAGAGTGTGCAAGACGGTGCGCGAGGTGTGTTAAGGGAGTGTGCGAACGGCGAGTGTGCGAACAGCGAGTGTGCGCGAGAGGTGTGGTGTGTAACAGGGAGTGCGTTGGTGGAATGTACGGACGGCGTTGACGCACCGACCTCGGTGAGGGTGAAAGGGGTAGCGTATGCGTGTGAGCATGCAGGTGAAGCATCGACGGTAACCGGGTTAGCGGTTAGGGCGACGGATAGCCGATGCGAGCACTCGGGGCGCGGTGTGCTTTGTTGGATGCGAGGCCCGGCGCGAATCGATGCGGCGTCGCTTCTCTTCGAAGCGTCGTTGCCGATTCGGGCTTGGCCCCGCCCCGCACGGTCGAGTCCGGGCCTTGTCGGGCGAGGCGACCGGTCCGGTTCAAGGGCGAGTGGGAGGAAGCGGAACGGTGCCCCCTCGTGGGGACGGGGTTCCGACCGGGGGAGATTGAGCCATCGGGCCCGGGACCGCAAGGTACAGCGCCGAGATGGTGCGTGGAATCTCGGCCCGACCAAACCACCTCCCTTGAACCGAAAGCCGGACGGATTCAACCTGCAGGCGACCAAACCACCCGAATTCATTGCTCGGCTTTACGAAGCCGAGTTTAATGATGTCATGACGCACCGAGGCTAGGATATAGCGGACTGTGATGATGGTGATACTGATAGTGGTTTTGATCCGAAATTTAGAAAAGTGAATGGAATTGGCAGTAATTGGAAATTTTTGATTGGTTGGAATTTGGTAAGCAAAATTGATAGTGGGACGTCCCCGATGTGGTGGGATGGCCAATCCACCATCCCTCACAGCGGGGGGCAAAGGAGCACTAGATTATGGGGTGTATGGCAGTGAAAACTAGCCCGGGTGGGTTAGGATATAATATCGTGTGTAGGGATCTAGCGAAGTTGACATTAGGATAACGTTAAGATTAGTTAGTGACAAGGATACCTGTAGTGGGGATGCAGGTAGATTAGTGTGGATGATAATGACGTGGTATGTGCTTAGTTTAAAGGGAAGACGGGGAGCACTAAGCTAGCAGGGCAACAGGTAGTGCAGATGATGCCGTGTGAGTGTTGGAGGTGTATTCAAGTGTATTGAGCAGGGTATGAGTAAATGATTGTGAGTTGTAGTGTGATTGCACAGGTGTGCAACTGGACAGGTGTGTTGAGCAGTGTATGAGTGAGTGATAGTGATGTGAGTTGTATTGACCAAATGGTCCAGCAAGGAAGGAGGGTGCAGGTGGCACCAGGTGTGAGTGCACAGGTGTGCACCAACAGGTGTATGGAATACATGGAGTGTGGAATATATGGAGTATTGGAATGAATGGTCGTGGAGTGAGTATGGTGGAAACTATGGAGTGGAGTGGATGGTGCGAAGGTGTGAATGGGGGAAGAGTGGACCCCCATCACGGATACCCGGGGCGGGTAGTGTAAGTGTTAGGTAGAGGGTACAGGTAAATTGTGGTTGGATATTGGCATCTGTGGTGCGGGTGGAAGAATGATGTTTGGATGGGTGCATTAGTGTTGTGGAAATGGCTGGGCGTGTAGCCTGTTAGTGTGTGTAGTTGGTTTGGGCACTCCACCACTGTGAGGATGTCGGCCAGGTGAGGCCGCAGGTGGGCTCTGGGTGCCGGTAGTTGTGGATGGGGCCCGAGGATCCGGAGGACGGACCCGGGTAGCCCAGTGCCAGAGGGCACCGAGTGGGGTGACAGAGCCAGGAGGGGCCTTCCCCAGTTAGTTAGGTTAGGGTGAAGAGCTAGGTAAGCTCGGGTGGCAACTGCAGTGGTGGAGGTGTGCAGGTGGGTCGACCTGCTGGGAGAGCTACACGACCCATCCCAGAAATTGTGCAAGGGCACCGGGAGATGAATTGGGGGAGTGAGACTCCAAATTGAGAAGCACCACAGTTGGTCAATGGGAATTGGTTTTTAGAACCCATAGTGTAAGTTGGCCAATGGATTGGCAGGGAAAGACCCCGGGTAGTGTAAAGAGTGTTAAAGTCATTTAGAGGAAAGTTAGGATGAAAATCTCCTTGCACCATCTGCATCCACTCACCTGAGGGGACAGGTACTCCACACCATGCCATGTTTTGATTATTTTTTATGTGCAAATGTTTTGGATTGTGAGACGCATCATGACGTGGGTGTGACATTGTGCTTGTGTTCCATCTCTCCCTCCTTATGAGGATTGATGATGAATTGGTGATGGCAAATTTTGGATAGAGGGATTGTGAAGACGAATTTGGTATAGGGAAAATATGGGGAAGACGTGACAGTAGTGACGAATTTGTAAATGTGTAGATTTTGTACATATGGGGTAAGGGCAAGGGTAGTGTAGGTGACAGGGGGGTGACGTACGGTAGGGACGAGCTTTCTCACTTCGCCCTCCGTACGCATTTCACCTTGCATTGCCTTATTGATGTGTACCCTTGTGACCTTACCCCTCGCTCATCTGTCTCTCCCCCCCCTTTGTCTCCCACATGAGGACCTGAGCACCACTCGGCGCCGAGGGGAGCGTGCGTGAGTCGGCCATTGTGCGACCGGAACTCCCAGAACCAGCTGTCTGCATCGATGCACCGCATTATGGACCACATGTCTGTGGCCGAGCACCACTTATGGACTCCATGGGTTGGGGCATGGCCCCTCTGCTGGAACCGGCCATGAGGGCCCGAAATCTTGCTGGCGGACCTTGATCACAGGGCACCGATGCCCCACAGGTGAACCACACTAGTCGGCCCTGTGGGCCATAAATAAAATAAATAAAAATGGACACGTTGGGTGCATTTTATTGCAAATAGGCCGCCAGCAAAGGAAAATGACAACATCTGGAAGAAATAATAATAGCCAGCAGAGGGAGCCGAAGAGCAAGAGACCACCTGCAGGGTTAGGGGTTGTGTGGTTATTTTTTATTATTGAACATTCATGAACACTGATGAACTGTGGTGACTGCACCGATTGGTGCTTGAGGGTGTGTTGGTGCATTTTTGGGTGCCTTCATGGTGCATTGATGCATAGCAGACTGTCTCCCCCCCAGAAAGAACAATTACAGGTCCTGGGGTAGTTTTGTAAATAAAAGTAGCGTCAATTGTAAATAATGCTCCCCACCGTCAGTGTGTAGTTTGAAGACCATTCCGCAATTCGGTTAACTGTGGGCGTGAGTCTGTTAGGCAGGGTGCAATGGAGCAGCGGGACACATTTATTTATGTTTTAAAACTGTCGCACTCAGGGTCAGGTTAAAAGTAGAGGGAACGACACCTACGTGTCACACTAAATAAAAGTTGTAGGCCCGGGACGTGCCTAAGAGGAGGAGGGTGCAGTGTTGCGGATATGAGGATTGCATTTTTTTGATTGTGTTGTATTATATTGGAAATGGTGATGAACATTGTTGAATATGGCCCCTCCTGCCTCCAGAGTTGTGTAAAGGTAAAAAGGGCGTCCCGGTAGTTATTCCATGAAACACCACATTGAAGGACACGATAAAACCCTTGTTCAGTAGCTTATATCTTATTATGTGTTTTAGAGTAAGGCCTTGTCTTCCATTAGAATGACACTCCATTGCACCGAATCAATTAAGAATAGCTCCCCTTCAATCATTCCATTTCCCAGCCAAACTCTCCATCTGTGGGTAAAGCAGTTCACAAGCGTGGGATGCACGCCCTCTCATTTCGCTGCGATAGTGAATATGTGCTCCGTGCTCTGTTTGAACAGGAGGGGCGGGGTCGCCAGGGAGAGGCAAGCCCAGGGCATGCCACGAAGGGCGGGGCTGTTCAGCCCCATGCCCAAATAAGGAAACAAGCCCGTGGGATTACCATACAAGGTCACGAAACAGAGCACGGGGGGGGGGGGGGGGGGGGGGGGAGGGCGGTACCGAAACCGAGGAGGGCGTGTCAGACCCGCGCTGAAGGTTTGGACAGAAGGGTGCGACGATCGCTGGGACAAGACACACCAGAGATATGGCAGAGGAGTCCAGGTGCGTAAGAGGGTTGGCAGTCCACCGGGAGAGAGTTCAGAGTTGCACCGGAGTTGCGTGAGAGATACGAAAAGCCTTTGACAAAGAGCCGCTTCAACCAGCCCCGTTTCAACCCGCCGAGTGACCCTGCCGGCGTGCGCTGTAAAGCCGAATACAAGGAGCTGCCGGCTCCTCGCTTCCCGCCCGGAGTGGACCTGCTCGCTGTGCCCTGTGATCCCACCTGCTCATCCCTCCAAACGATTCCTACCCTTCCATCCATTTGCGTACGTGAGTTTGTTATGTTCGTGCTGTCCTGGGTAGGTAATTAAGTCCGTATAAGCTAGTAATTTTCACTGTGTCACCTGCGTTTTCATGTCACCTGTAAATAATCGTGACTGCTCTTTTTGCTTATGTGTGTGTAAATAATAATAAACCCCGTTACTCTTCTGTACGTCTTCTTCTTCTTCCTCTTTGCATTCGTCGTCTTAGTCTTTTCCACATTGAATATCTGTGGCGCGATACGGCCAACGTTTGGGTGAATCAGGTTTAGTCGGGGAACAACTGTTCGGTCACGGAGCCTCCGCTCGGCAAACATACCATCCTTAACCGCGTACCGTAACAATATATATATATAGAATATTGTGTATATATATATATATATATAGAGTTGTTAGGGTTAGGGTTAGGGTTAGTGTATATATGTATATATATACGCTCAGATGCGTTCGTCGACGCGATAAGCATAGATTCCTTCACGGATGTTGGGATTCCTCCAAATTTCTTTCAGTTTTAGTGTTAAACAGCATTAGCGACTGTTTAAAAGGTAATCATACTTGTTTGTGGTTTATAATATTTTTTATTTCTGGTAGGGGTTCCCCCATGAAATGCCATGATAAGCTATTTATACCCGTTAACATGGCATTTGTCCAAGGAGAAAAAAAACCCTTGGGAAGGGGGAATATATTAGTATTAATATTGTTTTTTAAGAACATTAATATTATGCTATTATCAATAATGCTGTTGTTACTTTTGTTATTTAAAAACGCCTTGGAAAAACGCCACGAGATGCTATCTTAATACGGATATACACCTCAACACGCAACCTTCTTTGCGGGGAAAACTCCCTTGGGGAGGTGGGAAAATGAAGTCGCTACAACCTCCATTGTGTGACCCTTAGTCCTCCGGTCAAGTTTGGTTGCGATGGAATAAGTAACGACCGAATGTATCATGGTCAAAAAAGTTTGTTTGCACCTTCTTGTATCATGGTTAACAGACAGACAGACAAACACCAAATTGCGTATTTTTTATAAATAGTACCATGAAACTATCATGCGTCATATTTCATTATGCTAAATAACTTGTAGCCTTGGATATGATTCCGTTTTAATGACTAATTTCTATCGGAAAATATCACTTCTCAGTCCACATCACTGTCTGACTCGTCAGAGGAAGGGTAGCCACTCCAATTCAGGATATTCAACTGCAAGAGCAGGAATTTGTGATTTGTTTGCGGGTGTCGCATATAGTTTGCTTTCTCCTCGCGAAGGACACCAGTGGGGTCTTTAACGTCCACCGACTAATGTTAGCAAACGGGACAACCCAGTTTAACGTCCGTGCAAGCAAGGATGCACAAATTGATGAATCGCCTTGCATGTGAAACACAATGATGGCAGCTTATAACTGTGTCGAGATTTTAACCTAAGCTAGACAGCTCAGAGGCAAGTCTGCATACCTCTAGTAGCTCTACGTTATCCTGCCAGCCCTTCCTACATAATAGCTACTTAAAATAGTGAACAAGATATCACCACTTGTGCTGGATTAAAACATGTCTCCTAATGCTCCCAATGAAATGAAATAACATCCTAAATGAAAGCAGATCCCACAAGAAGGTACAAACGAACAAAGATTGAAGAATAACACTCAAAGTTGAGCAACAAAGTCATTACAAATACTTGAAAGTGTTAATTTGTTCTCTGGATATCTACGAACGTTGGAATTCCCCAAGGCAGTGTTCTGGGCCCTGTGCTTTTTCTGGTCTTCATCAATGATCTCTCCAACTCTCTGGCAAATCCTCTCTATCTCTTTGCTGATGACTCCACTATCTGTCGCTCCATTCCTCATCCCTCAGATCGGCAGTCTGCAGCCTCCTCACTCTGCAGACCTTGACAAAATCACAGACTGGTCAAACAAGGAGAACATGTCTTTCAATCCTGACAAATCTCACTCTTACTGTGTCTCTCCGAAAAGACCGACTGGACAACCCTCCCATGTACTTGCTCAACAATCCTCTTGAAGAAGTTCTGTCACTCAAGCTTTTGGGTCTCACTATCTGCCATGATCTCTCCTGGTAAAAACCACATTTCCAAGCTGACCTCCAAAGCCAGTCGCCGACTGGGCATCCTCCGGCGAAGTCCTTCCTTGGCACACCTGACTCCTCACCACATATAAGTTTTCATCCGCAGCTCAATCGAATACTGTTCTCCCCTCTGGGCCTGTGCTCCTGCCTCACACCTAGCTCGGCTTCACGCTGTTGAAACCAAAGCATTCAGAATCATTGGAATCTCCCGAGATGAAGTTGATTGTGAGGGCCTTTCAGTCACTCGCCGCAGGCAGGTTGGTGGTCTTTCCGTCTTCTATCGACTCCTATCCCGCCTTGCTGCCCCCAGCTCTATCTGTGCTCTTTTCCCCAAATATTCCTACAGGTCGCACAATATCTGCCTGCAACCCTCTTCAGGTAAAATTGCCGAAATCAAGACTCTCTGCTCACCTTCACTCTTTCATTCCTCTTTACTCCCGGCTCTGGAACAGACTCCCTCACTCTCTTCAATCCCACTCCCCCCTCCAGGTCTTTAAAACAGCTGTTTACCACCATCTCTTATCTTCCCCCATCCAAAACCTTGATCTTTTCTACCCTCATTAATTCACCCCAGATCCACGTTTTTGAAATACCAACTTCTTTCCTGGAAGTCCTCGCAGTGTTCATGTGTTTTATACTTCTACCCATTCCCATGCCTCCTCCCCCCAAGCCCTCTCCCTCCCACAGATCTCCCGATGTCGCTGTTCTCTACTGTTGTACTTGTGTGCTTCCCCCTCTCTCCCCATCTTGCCTCCCGCTCCCTTTATTATTTGTTTTATATGTCCGTTTGTTTTTTTTGTGATTAATGGTCGCTCTTACACGAGCCTCGCTCTTGTATACAAAAAAAATAAAAATAATAATAATAATAATAAACGTCTCCAAGTGTCTCCATGCAGTGTTCGTACCTTTATTTAATTTCTGCACATTTTACAACTAAAATATGACAAGAATCTCTTAACCTGAGCCACATTAAAAAAAATTTAAACTGCGGAGTTGAGCTTAGCAGCAGTTCTGACTGCTAAAAAAAAAAGAGCGAATTTGTTCTTCGGTCGACTACGGATGTCTCCTGGCAGATGGCACGGATAAAGTACACGAAACAAAAAAAGGCAACCAAAAAGATTTACCTTTAAATCGAGTTCTTTAAAAGTGAAATTCAAGAAGGAAATTGGCGAAACTCAATTCACAACAGAGCACGAAAAATGTCAGCCTATGCCTTGCCAGCTAAAGCTCAGCATGGCGGAGTCCCAAACACGAGGTTTGATTCGACATTTGAAGGTTGTTTTAATAGGTATATTTTTATAGGTATATTAATATATCTATAATAACTATATTAATATAATGAAAGTAGATTGCACAAAAATGTGAAGCAATGCGATCTCTTGCAAAAAACAAACAAACAAAAAAAAACAAGCGCTGCCTGATGTATAGCCATGGCTTGCAAAAGCAGCTTGGAGAGCACATGACCGATAAATTATCTTCAAAAAGGGTGTGTTCAAATGCACCCAAACACCCAGTTTTCATTCATGCACCACCTCGGGGCCATAAGTATGCACACACACATTTTTGTATTATAGATATATATACAGGATGAACTAGAATGGCACTGAGTAAATAGCATACCTCCCCCAGGTGAACAGTTTACGTTTTGTATCCCAGAGTAGACCAGAAAATCACAACACAGAATAACATTTAATCAAAATCATCCGTCCACAACTTTTTGAGATATCTTGTTTACAAACGGACAAACAGACAAACAGAGATAGACAGGGGTGAAAAGATAACCTCCATCCACCTTTGGTGGTGGAGGTAATTAGAATAATGTATAAACTTTAAAGTGCGGCATTTCGTAGATTCCATGATTAATAAGCAGTGGCGGATCCAGGGGGTTGCAGGGAGTGCACTCCCCCCCCCCTTCGATCCAGGAGGAGGGTGCAGGGGGTGCGCATCCCCCCTTCGATCCAGGAGGAGGGTGCAGGGGGTGCGCAGCCCCCCCCCCCCCCCTGCAACTCAACGGCATGGATGTGCTGGAGGCATCCTCTATATGGATGTGCTGGAGGCATCCTCTATATGGATGTGCTGGAGGCATCCTCTATATGAATGTGCTGGAGGCATACTCTATATGAATGTGCTGGAGGCATACTCTATATGGATGTGCTGGAGGCATCCTCTATATGGATGTGCTGGAGGCATACTCTATATGGATGTGCTGGAGGCATCCTCTATATGAATGTGCTGGAGGCATCCTCTATATGGATGTGCTGGAGGCATCCTCTATATGAATGTGCTGGAGGCATCCTCTATATGGATGTGCTGGAGGCATCCTCTATATGAATGTGCTGGAGGCATACTCTATATGAATGTGCTGGAGGCATACTCTATATGGATGTGCTGGAGGCATCCTCTATATGGATGTGCTGGAGGCATCCTCTATATGGATGTGCTGGAGGCATCCTCTATATGAATGTGCTGGAGGCATCCTCTATATGGATGTGCTGGAGGCATCCTCTATATGGATGTGCTGGAGGCATCCTCTATATGAATGTGCTGGAGGCATACTCTATATGGATGTGCTGGAGGCATCCTCTATATGAATGTGCTGGAGGCATCCTCTATATGGATGTGCTGGAGGCATCCTCTATATGAATGTGCTGGAGGCATCCTCTATATGGATGTGCTGGAGGCATCCTCTATATAGATGTGCTGGAGGCATCCTCTATATGAATGTGCTGGAGGCATACTCTATATGGATGTGCTGGAGGCATACTCTATATGGATGTGCTGGAGGCATCCTCTATATGGATGTGCTGGAGGCATCCTCTATATGGATGTGCTGGAGGCATCCTCTATATGAATGTGCTGGAGGCATCCTCTATATGGATGTGCTGGAGGCATCCTCTATATGAATGTGCTGGAGGCATCCTCTATATGAATGTGCTGGAGGCATACTCTATATGGATGTGCTGGAGGCATCCTCTATATGAATGTGCTGGAGGCATCCTCTATATGGATGTGCTGGAGGCATCCTCTATATGAATGTGCTGGAGGCATACTCTATATGGATGTGCTGGAGGCATACTCTATATGGATGTGCTGGAGGCATCCTCTATATGAATGTGCTGGAGGCATACTCTATATGGATGTGCTGGAGGCATACTCTATATGGATGTGCTGGAGGCATCCTCTATATGGATGTGCTGGAGGCATCCTCTATATGGATGTGCTGGAGGCATCCTCTATATGAATGTGCTGGAGGCATCCTCTATATGGATGTGCTGGAGGCATCCTCTATATGAATGTGCTGGAGGCATCCTCTATATGAATGTGCTGGAGGCATACTCTATATGGATGTGCTGGAGGCATCCTCTATATGAATGTGCTGGAGGCATCCTCTATATGGATGTGCTGGAGGCATCCTCTATATGAATGTGCTGGAGGCATACTCTATATGGATGTGCTGGAGGCATACTCTATCTATATGGATGTGCTGGAGGCATACTCTATGATTGACGACAAGAAGGACGCGCTCACTCAACTCCGGTCAAATGCTGAAACTGAATTCTCTCTTTGGTTCGATCACGCAAAGGCCATGATAGAATCTGTAGGAGGTGACGTCACAATGCCGAGAGTTGTAAAACGACAAATCCATCGTCCGAACACTGCCGCCAATACTCTCTTGCTCTTCTACCTCAGAAACATGTCCATCCCATTCCTCGACCTCCTCAGCCAGGAAATGGACACCCGATTCTGTGCCGAAAATTGGGAAGGTAGCGATCTGTTTCTGCTGATGCCACCTGCGATAATCGCCGATACCTGCGACATTCCAGCCCAACATCAGAAGCTGTTGCGTTGGAAAAACGACATGGAACATCCCGCAGGACTGATAAATGAGCTTCGAGACTGGCAGATGTTTTGGAGAAGGAAGCCCAACAACACGCTTCCAAGTACATTCATGGATTGTTTCTGCGCAGTAGATGGAGACGAATTTCCATCCATCAAAGTCCTACTCCATATTGGATACACCCTCCCTGGAGGCTCCTGTGAGGCCGAACGCTCATTTTCTTACCTGCGTCGTCTGAAGACCTACCTAAGATATTCCATGGGAGAAAGTCGGATGGCATCTCTGGCCCTCATGAACATACACCATGACGTCACCATATCCCTACATGATGTGTGTGACATTTTCATTCAGAAACACAAGCGCCGTCTATTCCAAAATAACATAATTTACGATTAATATAATAATTCACATTCCGCTGTCCTTTCTGATCTCTTTTGTGGGGAGAACCCCCTGCCTTGAGCTTCACAACCTCGGCGCATGGCGGTGCCGGGCTTTGACCAGCACCTGTTAAGCTGCTCTATACACCTTAACATGGCGTGCGTTTAGAAACATGGGAATTCTTCTGGATTCTTTGTAGTTAATTAGCCGAATTAACTCAGGAGATCACAACAATCATTTCGCGAGAACAACACAAATCAAAAATTCCATTTCAGAAAGCGCAAGTAGAATTACACAAAAAACATGCCACACACACACACACACACACACACACACACACACACACACACACACACACACACACACACACACACACACACACACACACACACACAAACACACACACAAACACACACACACACACACCTACAAAATTCGTCAATTTATAGCAGAAGGAACAGCTGGGCAAGTCGTTTCACCAGTTCCTCCATCTGACCATTAGTCATCGCGAATCTGTTGAACTGTTGGACCAGGGAAGAACACAAGGAACTGCAGAAACTTCCAAGAACGCACGAAATTCCGTTTCTGACAATAAATTTAGAAAATTTTCCTGGGGGCCAACCACCAGAACCCCCCTTTCCGACCCCCCCCCCCCAGCGCTGTAGTTTCGTGCACCCCCCACGTCTTGAAATTCCTGGATCCGCCCCTGATAAGAATGAATAATTTACCATAATATAGTTAATATAAGGAAAGTACTTAAGATCCATATTTTACGCAGAGGAACACGTGACTGATCGACATGGAAAATAATCAACTTACATTTGAGCAGAGGACAACCATCTCAAAATGTTTATACATTACTCTGATTCATCCTGCTTTTATACGGCACAGTATATTAAACCAAAAACGGGCACATTTGATCATGCTGAAATTTTTCTTATTGTGATATTTATTAACGGGTACCCGGCATTGCTCGGGGTGTGGATGGGGGTCAAGGGGGGGCAGGAGAGCCAGTGGGACAGGGGGCTGGAGAACCGATGGGGCGGGGTTTGGGGTGGGCATGGGAAAAACTGAGAAGTGGGCAGGAGAATCACCAGGGCAGGGGTTTGTTACAACAAATTTTTTTTCCCGGCAAGTTTGGGGAATAGGAGAGCCACTGGACCAAGGGTGCAGGAGAGCCGGCAGGCCGGGAGGGGGCAGGCAGCACAATACACTTGTTGTCAATACGATGACACCACTCACAGAAAAAAATAATATTTTTCGTTATGACAAACCCTTCAAAAAATACATCTCAGCCAAGCAATGGAATTTTCACACAGGTCTCATACTTCAGAACCGGTGAAGAAACAGCGCTCCATGATCACCTTCTCATCCGAAAGGGAGAACGCCACCTGGAAAGACGCACCCACAGGGACGTCGTGCGCACCCCAATGGTCCTTCTCAAAGTAATCCAAAAGGTTTTTAAGTGATCTTACAAACGGCGGACATTTTCCCTTCTCGTTTCTTCTGATTCTGGATCCCATAGTGAACGGTCGCATTTTGTCTCTCTCAGCATCGACGTCCTCTCGTTCTTCTCGTTTTGGAACTGGTGGTGAACGGTCGTGTGCCGACATTTTCTCGTATCTCTTGGGTCCGGACTTTGTTGGTGAACAGTCGCTATTGCTCTTGCGTAAGGAAGCTTCATCGCGAACGGTCGTGTTCCGACATCTTGCTAGTGGCCGTGCGGAGGGGAACTGCGGACGAAGAGCTGCGGTTTCCGTGCAGAGCTCGTGAGGACAAGCGCGGCTGGAAGAGCGAGGTGCACGCCAAGCTCGTTCGCTTCGCGCGGGAGGCCTACATCGTGCCAACGAGCACGTTTCGTGCGCAAAGCCTCAGACAATCCTGACGATTCCTGATGAAACACCCCAGCCTATTTGAGCTAATTACCACACAAAGAACACATATTTATTTTCCAATTCTTTTATCCTTTGTCTGTTTATGAGTCTGTGTGGGGGCGCTCCAATTTAGGAATATAGTTTTATTTGGCCGTGTTTTATTTTGTTACCGGCATTTTCTTCAATAAAGATTTTTGTACATTATTTTTGTACATTTTAATTTTGTGTTGTTTGAGTTCATTTATCCAGGTGTGAAGACTGCCGGTGGGATCCGTGAAGGGAAGCGCTATTCGGTCTCTTCCCCCCACGCGTATTCTCTGTTATATTTTGACTGAACGCCTCAGAGTGTTCAGGTCGTTTGGTCATCTGTGGCACCCTGCGGTGTTCACTACAGGGTAGTCACACGCCAATATATATACAGACTTGGCATTTAATATGGAATATTGTTTTTTTCTTGACTTGGGTTTACTTTCTTAACTCAGTATATCAATCTGGTGAGTTTCTTTTCCACTTTGGTGATTTATTTGTTAAAAGAACCATGTCACTGATTGTCTGTCGCAGCAAGAAGTCAACAACAGGATTATATCACAGGTGGCGTGGCAAAATGTACGGACAGGTGCATTTGATGATTGGCTTCACAGTCGGGTATACAAGGGTTGTTGCGTTCTGTATTAGAGGAAAACAACTGCTGCACGTCTCCAAAAGTTATTGCCGCTTCCTCTGGAGATGGTCCGTCAACTCGACAATGCTGTTTGTCATGGAGTGGTGGCTTTACGAAATTACGGCATGAAACAGCGTGCTATTGCTCGGCAGTATGGCATCACTCAAGGTTAGGTGTCAAAGATCCTGAAAAGAAATGCTCAGAGGGGTGTCCCTACTCCAATACCGAGGCCAGGACGTTCCCGCAGAACCACGAGGAGGGATGATCGCCAGCTGCACCGGTTAGTCCGCAATGGCCGTACCAAGTCAGCTAATCGGCTTAGGGCTGAGTGGCAGCAACTGACAAATGGGCCTGTATCCAGAAGGCTAGTCAACCAATGACTGGTTCAAGCAGGCTATCGTGCCAGGCGTCCCCTGAGAAAGCCACGCCTGACCAGACAACACCGCCAGCGCCGATTGCAGTGGGCCAGAGAGCACCGTCAATGGCATTCAGGACACTGGAATCACGTGATCTTCAGTGCCGAGTCTAGATTTCTGGTCTATCGTCAAGATGGCCGCGTCCGAGTGCGCAGCCAAGTGCATGAAGCCTACAACAAAGATTGTAGAGTGCCAAGAGTCCAAGCTGGAGGTGGTGGGGTGACCGTTTGGGCTGCTTTTCATGCAGGGGGCAAAACTGACCTGGTTGTTCTGAATGGAAACCTGAACCAGTTCAAGTACAGGGCCATTCTGGAAGAAACATTGCTTCCATTTGCTCGTGCAGCCTTTCGAGGAAACTTTGTCTTCCAAGATGACAATGCACGGACGGCCTCATCGTGCTCGCATGATCCAACACTTTCTTGCTGACCGTGGTGTTGAGCATATGGAGTGGCCTGCCATGTCCCCGGATATGAATCCGATAGAGAACTTTTGGGCAGAATTAACGCGTCAAATCGACCACTTGGACCAGCAGCCTGCCTCTGTGCGTGAATTGCAGCAGGCTATTGTCACTGCATGGCAAGCGATTCCTGTCCAAACCTTGGCAAATCTCGTAAACAGCATGTCTCAACGTGTACATGCTCTCCTGAATGCTCGTGGGGGTTACACGAAGTACTGAACTGTAATTTTACTGTCCGTAATCCCAGTCGTAATTTAACTTTTGTTTTTGCTAAAAAAAATTTTGGCTAATGTGCAAAATAAAGAGATTCTTCTGGAAAACGTACAGAGGTTTAACACAGTACTGTCCATGAATTGAGTTCGATATCAGTTTACATCACTTTCAAGGATCAATTTATTTGTTTCGAAATGTCAAATGTGGTTTTCGTTTCTTTTAAAGGTCACATTAACAAAATCTAGAATAATTTCAACATAATTCCAATGAACTTTTGGTTCTAAGTCAACTTGAAAAGTAAGTTCACCCCCACAAAAAAAATATTCCATATTAAATGCCAAGTCTGTATATATATATATATATATATATATATATATATATATATATATATATATATATATATACATACATACATACATACATACATACATACATACACACACACACACACACACACACACACACACACACACACACACACACACACACACATACTCTATTTATATTTTCGTGATTTTCTCTGAATGACAATGCGACCTTTTATATTTGTGATTGTTTGCATTATTTTGCTACGTTTTAAGATATAATATACAAAAGTCAAAAGTCTGTGTCTCTCTTTCTGTTTCTCTCTTTGTTTCTATCTCTGTTTCTCCATTTATTTATCTATCTGTCTATCTATTTACTTCCAATGCAATCACCACCTTTCACTTCTGCTAGCCAAAGTGACATTCACCGAGTAAGTCGCTCCCAACATTAAGCAGCCACTTGCATACAAATGCGCTATTCGGTATTCAGATTTTCCAGTCTAATGTCACTCACTCATATCGTGTCACTTTCCTGCAATTTTCCTTTTTGTGATCTATTGCTATCAATTTGATTTGTCAACGATAATAAAATGTCTTGTTGTAGTGTTGTACGACAATTGTTCCCCTAATTTGGGAGGTCAACATTTCTACAGTGTGCTTTAGGGCACCAGAGTGAGGATGCTTGTAATTCCTGCAAAAAGGAAATAATGTCCTGCATGCAGTGCAGGTGCTCAAGTCCATTCAACAATTAAACCAATATAAACAAGTATAAATAAGAATAGAACAATTACAAACCCCCCAAAAAATCAGAAATACCAAAAAAACGTTCATGAATATGAAAAGATCATTCACAAATACTAACAAAACTCATAAAATTAAAAGAACAAACAAAATGCGCATTAATACCAATAAAACATTCAATAATATCAGCAGAGCAATAAGCCATATTATAAGAAATACACCTAGACATCATCAATGTATTCAATACTACTACTATGACGACTACCACCACTACTGCTACTACTATTACTACTTCCACTTTCAAGTGGTACAATAATTATTCCCACCTTCTTGTGGGGCGGCGAGGGGAACGTTTTTGTGGATGGCCAGGCCTGACATTGAACTATGGTTGGCAGGAAATTTGGGATTTGTTAAGGGTACCAGAGATAATGCACCTGCTCTTTGTGGACGCCAATTTGGCTGGTTAACCAATGCTATCAGATGGGTCACCTGGCTTTATGTCTACTCGAGGGAGGCCGCACTTTCGGATGTATTGCCCTGACTGTAAAGCACCATGATCTGACTTGTCGGATCTAGAATCAAACCCAGATTAGAGAGGTCAAAGTCACCAACATCCCACTTGTTCATTCCTCTGTCTAACCTCAAATATACCAACAGGATACATTAATTGATCCATGTCAGAGAGACATTGCAGCCCAGAATGGATTTTGACAACAATAGACTGCAGCAATTTTTTGCAGAAACCTCATCATACATCCTGTGCCATAAATTTCAAAGCCTAGAAAAGCAGCAAATGAATAGATCATGAAAAGCACGCTTAGGGAGACGTTTTCCTCGCTCTTGCGCTTGAGAAGAAAACACAAGAAGCCTGAGTTTCTTGAATCATGAAAACATGGAGCATCAAACGTGACATGTAATTTATCACATATATATATATATATATATATATATATATATATATATATATATATATATATATATATATATATATATTCTATGTATGTGTATAGGTATATGGCCAGGCAGTGTACCACCAAACAGTTATCAGTTATAGTTAACTGAGGCTTACAAGTTGTTAGGGAACAGTTCAGGAAATATTGTTTTGCAATTGAGAAGAATTCTGGTGTTAACACTTTCTGGAGCATTAATTATACTTTGGAGTTCTTAGACAAGATGCCTCAATATCAAGTCGGTTAAGGTTTTCGATTTTTCAACTTTATATACAAATTTGGATTTAGCACAAGTAAGGGATTCACTATTCAAAGTAATTGACAAAGTTTCTAACTTTTTAAATAAGTATTTAGGTGTCAGGTTTGATAGAACAATCTTTTCTAAAAATAAAAACTCAAGTTTTCATTGTTTTGATAAGCAGAAGTTTAATGATGCTGTAAATTTTATTTTATTTAATACTTTTGTGTCCTTTTGTGGGATAACGTTTCAACAGGTTAAGGGTATTCCCATGGGTGGGAATTGCAGCCCCCTACTAGCGGTCATTTTTCTTATTTTCTGTGAATTTTCATTTATACAAAAACTGATGAAGGAGAAAAAATTAGGACTAGCTAAAATATTGTCTCATACATGTCGTCACATAGATGATATTTGTGTGGTTAACTATAACTTTTTTGATGATATTTGTGTGGTTAACTATAACTTTTTTGATGATATTTGTGTCGGTAACTATAACTTTTTTGATCGGCTGCTTTACAGGATCTATCCAGACAGTCTGACTGCAAACAAGAGTGGTAATGATTGTACAGTTACTGCATATCTGGACGTGTTAGTTAGAGTTGGACAGAATTGCTTTAGTACGAGTGTGTGTTATAAAGTTGATGATTTCAGTTTCCCTGTAGTCTTGTACACCTTTCCAGTTATCAATGAATGAATGATCGTTTTAAGGCCATTTTCCCCGCTAGAGTGGGGGTTGGCCTTGCGGGTCCCATGACAATCATGGTTCCCTGTTTGAGGCAATGTTTTTATGGCCGGATGCCCTTCCTGACGCCAACCCTCTTACTATGCACAGACTTGGCATTTAATATGGAATATTTTTTTGTGGGGGTGAACTTACTTTTCAAGATGTCTTAGAACCAAAAGTTCATTGGAATAATGTTGAAATTATTCTTGATTTTGTTAATGTGACCTTTAAAAAAAACAAAAACCACATTTGACATTTCGAAACAAATAAATTGATCCTTGAAAGTGATGTAAACTGATATCGAACTCGATTCACGGACAGTACTGTGTTAAACTTCTGTACGTTTTCCAGAAGTATCTCTTTATTTTGCAAATTAACCAAAAAAATTTTTAACAAAAACAAAAGTTAAATTACGATTGGGATTACGGACAGTAAAATTACACTTCAGTACTTCGTGTAACCCCCACGAGCATTCAGGAGAGCACGTACACGTTGAGGCATGCTGTTCACGAGATTTGCCAAGGTTTGGACAGGAATCGCTTGCCATGCAGTGACAATAGCCTGTTGCAATTCACGCACAGAGGTCGGCTGCTGGTCCAAGTGGTCGATTTGACGCGTTAATTCTGCCCACAAGTTCTCTATCGGATTCATATCCGGGGACATGGCAGGCCACTCCATATGCTCTACACCACGGTCAGCAAGAAAATGTTGGATCATGCGAGCACGATGAGGACTTGCATTGTCATCTTGGAAGACAAAGTTTCCTCGAAAGGCTGCACGAGCAAATGGAAGCAATGTTTCTTCCAGAATGGCCCTGTACTTGAACTGGTACAGGTTTCCATTCAGAACAACCAGGTCAGTTTTGCCCCCTGCATGAAAAGCAACCCAAACGGTCACCCCACCACCTCCAGCTTGGACTCTTGGCACTATACAATCTTTGTTGTAGGCTTCATGCACTTGTCTGCGCACTCGGACGTGGCCATCTTGACGATAGACCAGAAATCTATACTCGTCACTGAAGATCACATGATCCCAGTGTCCTGGCAGCCATTGACGGTGCTCTCTGGCCCACTGCAAGCGGCGCTGGCGGTGTTGTCTGGTCAGGCGTGGCTTTCTCAGGGGATGCCTGGCACGATAGCCTGCTTGAACCAGTCGTTGGTTGACTGGCCTTCTGGATACAGGCACATTTGTCAGTTGCTGCCACTCAGCCCTAAGCCAATTAGCTGACTTGGTACGGCCATTGCGGACTAACCGGTGCAGCTGGCGATCATCCCTCCTTGTGGTTCTGCGGGGACGTCCTGGCCTCGGTATTGGGGTAGGGACACCCCTCTGAGCATTTCGTTTCAGGATCTTTGACACCTGACCTTGAGTGATGCCATACTGGCGAGCATTAGCACGCTCTTTCATGCCGTAATTTCGTAAAGCCACCACTCCATGACAAACAGCATTATCGAGTTGACGGACCATCTCCAGAGGAAGCGGCAATAACTTTTGGAGACGTGCAGCAGTTGTTTTCCACTAATACAGAACGCAACAACCCTTGTATACCCGACTGTGAAGCCAATCGTCAAATGTACCTGTCCGTACATTTTGTCACGCCACCTGTGATATAATCCTGTTATTGACTTCTTGCTGTGACAGACAATCAGTGACATGGTTCTTTCAACAAAGAAATCACCGAAGCGTAAAAGAAACTCACCAGATTGATATACTGAGTGAAGAAAGTAAACCCAAGTCAAGAAAAAAAAATATTCCATATTAAATGCCAAGTCTGTATATGTATCGTATATACGTATATCCACACCTTTTTGATGACGATGTCCTCTTTGGATTTCACCTGACAGTTTACTGGCTCATGAAAAACTCTGTAAAGACGATAGGAATTGAAGCAAGATTATGGTATCATGAAGGTATCACTATATATTGGAAAATGTTTTCTTTTTTCGTCAATTTGAATCACCAATGGATTTGAGTGGGCATCTGTATGTGCAGCCATGAGCAAAAAGGATTTAATAATGCAGCGTTAATCCCCTAATTACACGAACAGTAATGAAGTAACAAAGACATTGTTTGGGAAGATTTTTCTCACTGCGAGGCTTCTTAATGACCATTGTAATGAACTAAACAGTGTCCATGGATTGTGTTAATGGTGTGTTCAAGGCTTGTGTGGAGTGTGTTTGATAAATGTGGTCTTTGTGAGGGTTTGTCGAGTGTGTGCTGGACAGATCTGTGCATGGGTGTTGCGTACTTGAAACGCTTTGTGGGATATATACTGGTAGTTGGTAGGTAGTAATTTCATTGGTAGTAAATGGTGTCCTTGTGAGATCTCTGATTAAAGAAATTGATCACTGATCCTGCTGACCTATATTGACCCCTTCTCCCAACTTTGGATTTCTCTCTCTACCCTCTCCCTTCGGCCTGTGAACCCTGACATCGCCGCGCCCCTTGACCACCGATATTCAGCCAAGTGGATCAGACCGAGTTAGCAGGCAGTGTAATAGAGTGTCTTCCAAGAACACCACACTACTTGCTACCAGCAGTACAGCCTGGAGTTTGGTATTTATCCAAGTTGCCTGTGACCATTCACCTGATCGCCCCGAAGGACACCGCTGGATATTTAATGTCCACCCACAGATTTGAGCAGATTGGACACCTAGTGTCAATGTGTATCCAAGGGATAGTGCACAAATTAATGTATCATGGTCCTGTCTGTGTAAATCGAAGTTAACAGTTTATTTATCTTTAGTAATAGCTTGCTAGCACCTGAAATTAGGGCAATGGAATTATTTGACCTATAAAGTAACCTTTATTTATTTATTTATTTGCACACAATCGACACTCTTAGAAGAGCTCGTGCATTGAATGGATCAGGATACAACAGGATGCAAAAAGGAACAGTAGAGAGAGGGGAGAATACCAAATAGCAGAGTAGAAGGCCAAAAGTCGGTAATTTTGTGATTAAAAGTCGAAATATTCTTCTTCTTCACACTTAGCTGTGACGTCACATTCAGCAGTCGACCGCCATTTTCGTTCTATCTACGGGTTACATCTCAGTACGATTCAACTCAAACGAGGAAATTTTTTCGATTTTGCGCAAATGTGCCTAGTCGATGTGTCCTTGGTGGTTGTCGTACACTGTAATACAAACCGAGATGATTTCATGCTACACCAATGGCCGATAGACCCTAAGTTTGCGATAAGTTGGATGAGATTGGTTCAAAATACCGAGTGGATCAGGCCAACCAAATATTCGCTTTTAAGCCAGGAACATTTTACAGAGCACTGCTATGAAACAACAGACATGTAGTCAGGTTCACTATGTTTTTTCGTTCAAAATCATGGTAGATTATTATCAAACCTATACATTTTTGGAAACGTTATTACATGGAAAATCTGAAAATCAATGTTTACATTTGCCAATTCCGACCAATTCGATTCGACCAATTCGACCAATTCGACCAATCGACCAATTCCATTCGACCAATTCGACCATTTGACCATTCGACCAATCGCTTCGATCGACCATTCGACCATTTGACCAATTTGATCGATTCGATTCGATTCATCGAATTCGATTCGATCGACCATTCGACCAATTCGATTTGCCAATCAATTTGACCGACCTTTGCTTGTGTGGAATGGACTGTGAAAACGATGCGGACTATATTGTCGGATACGACACACAGGACAGTGATGACGAACTCTAAATGGCATATTCTGTAATCGTGTATGTAGTGAAATTATACCGAAGTTGAACCCAGGGAGTGCTCGCTTATCCCACTAAAAGGGGCGTCTATAAGACCCGGGACAACCGCGGCGCAAGGACACTCCAGCGGCACTTACTGTGACATAGTCCTGTAGTTTGAATGGTATGTACGCCCCTATATGCTGCGCCTGTTTTGTTTTACTTATTGATATCGGACATTGCCCATGTAATACTCTGATTCTAATGTCTGTTGCATGAATGTATTTTACAGGATGTTACTACAGATCTAAATGATATTAAACCTACCCAAGGGACAAGTCGTGTCTGTGCTTGATTTTCACGACATTTAATATCATTTCGATCGACGAAATGACTGAACACAAGATGATCATGGTACCGATTCTCGATGCCGATGCTCAAGCCGAGGGTTCGGGATCGGAGTTCACCCACTGGCTCAAAACGCTGGAGAATTACTTCGCCGCTCCTGAAACAGAGCCCACCGCCGCGGTGAAGCTGTACGTGTTACAGTCGAAGGTCAATCACAGCGTTTACCGGAGCATTGCTCGATTTGAGACGTACGCTACGGCTCTGGCTGAGCTAAAGCGACTATACATAAAGAAACGGAGTGCCGTGCACGGCCGGCATCAACTCTCCCAGCGGCGACAACAACCATCGGAATCGATCGATCGCTACGCGCAGGAGCTGCGTTACCTATTGGCGGACTGCGTCCAAGAGGTACGGACCCATGAGCAAGTCCAGGATGACCTTCTCCGAGATTCTTTCGTCTCTGGAATTAATTCTGGAGTCTTGAGGCTCCGACTCTTGGAGACCGCGGAGCTGACATTTACGGAGGCACTACGGCTGGCACGTGTCTTTACAGATGCCCGTGAACAATCCACCGCTTATGACCACCCACGAGTCGTGGCGGGGACTTCTCAACTCACGCGACCGGAGAGGGTTACCGCCGAGGATATGGGGGAGGACCCGACCACCACGGCCGAGACTCTGGGTGCTCCTGAAGCGGACTCCGCTTCTGGCCTAACTGCTGCTGCCGCTGCCCAGCCACGGCCTGACCGGTACGCGAAGTGTTATTTTTGTGGGAATCGGCAGCACCCTAGATCTGAATGCCCGGCTCGGGAGGCCATATGCCATCTGTGCTCCACCAAGGGCCATTTTGCAAAGGTCTGCAGGAAGGCCGCACAGGGCACATGCACCCGCGCGACCTTGAATGGGCTTATCGCTGAGCCAACAGATCGAGCACCGGACGGGGCGCCTCACTCGACTTTGATGAGCAGATCTCCTTCTCGCGGGCCTCTGGCTGCACGCACGACCTTGGTGAGATACACCGGGCCGCTGAAACAAATGGCGCGAACACGACCGGCCGCGGAGTGACCGACCTTGACTGGCGTTCGAACGCCTCCTTCAAACAAGCGACATGCTCCTGCTTTGGAAACTCCTCTTGATGTGCGGCAAACGCAGCATGTGACTCAAGCGCCATCTGACGGCGGCTCTTACGAATTACACGCACTCACTCCGGCATATGAAACTGCAGATGAGCCAACTATGCGCTTGTCATGAGGATCCTCCACAGGCTGCCCGAACGACCAGCAAACTGCAGCCGGCGTGGGAACGTCCTCTGACCGTGGGTATTACGAAACTGCAGATTATGAAACTGCAGATGAGCCAACTATGCGCTTGTCACGAGGATCCTCCACAGGCTGCCCGAACGACCGGAAGATTGCAGCTGGAGTGGGATCCACTCGCGAGGCGGGATCTTCTCGCCCGGCCGGTACAATACCTGCCGGGTCTGCCGGCCTTGCGCAGGCCATCATTCCGCTCAAGGTCGCAGGCGTTTTTGCGCAAGCTTTGATTGACACGGGGTCTACGGATAGTTTTAACGATCAACGACTAGTGCATCAACATGGGTGGCCGGTTCTCGGGACAACACGACGGATCTTCATGGCCTCCCAAGGACTTCGGCTGAGCACAAAAGGGGCATGTCGATTGAAACTTGTGATAAAGGGACGCACGTTCCCAGACGTGTATCTCATGGTATTACCTGCTTTATGTGCCGACGTTCTGTTAGGACTTGATTTCCTTAAGCGACATGGACGTTTGGAAATAGACTTCGGTGGGCCAGACACGCTTGCTGTGTGTGCCCTCGCTCAGATGGACGTGGAGCCTCTCTCGCTGTTCCCCAACCTGACCACTGATTGTACCCCTGTGGCCGCAAAATTGCGGCGCTACTCTCGCGCAGACGCGCAATTCATTGCAGAAGAAACGGCCCAGCGCTTAAAAGACGGTATTATAGAACCCAGTAGGTCGCCGTGGCAGGCCCAAGTCTTAGTGGTGCGAAGTGAGGCCCACCGCCGGCGCATGGTAATCGACTACTCACAGACGATTAATCTATTTACCCAGCTGGATGCCTACCCCTTACCGGGGATGGATGCCCAGGTACGCCAGGTGGCCCTGTATTCCGTTTATAGCACTCTCGATCTGCGTAGTGCATATCATCAGGTCCCCATCTCTAGGGCTGATCGCGTCTTTACAGCCTTTGAATCGGGTCAGCGGGTGTACCAGTTCACTCGACTCCCTTTTGGGGTAACTAACGGGGTCACTTGTTTTCAGAGGGCTATGGATGACCTCGTTGCGAAGGAGAACTTGACCGATGTCTTTGTCTATCTGGACAATCTTACAGTTTGTGGGTATGACCAGGAGCATCACGACGCTAATCTGAAGCGCTTCCTCGAGGTCGCGTGGAAATATCGCCTAACCATGAATGCGGCTAAGTGTCGTTACTCTCTACGCACGGTAGATCTTTTGGGGTACACCGTGACCCATGGCTCTGTCTCTCCGGATAAGGAGCGTCTGCGACCTTTGCTCGATATGGCTCCGCCTAGCGATCGAGCTTCGCTGAAACACGCTCTTGGGCTGTTCGCCCACTATTCAAAGTGGGTGCAAAATTTCTCCGCGAAGCTCCGCCCCCTCGTGGCCTGCGACACGTTCCCCATGGGCCCGGCCACCATGGCGGCCTTCGAGGGCCTTAAAGCCGACATCGCTGGCGCCGCTGTAGCGACGATTGACGAGAGTGCCTCTTTCGTCTTGGAAAGTGATGCCTCGGATCATGCGATAGCGGCGACTCTCTCCCAAGGGGGACGCCCTGTGGCTTTCTTTTCACGGACTCTCACCTACGCCGAGCGGAGGCATTCGTCTGTCGAAAAGGAAGCGTACGCGATCGTCGAATCAATTCGGCGATGGCGGCCGTACCTGCTTGGGCAGTGTTTCCAAATCGTCACGGACCAACAAAGCGTTGCATTTATGTACGACACCTTACATGCTCAGCGCATTAAGAATGAGAAAATCACCCGTTGGCGTATGGAACTCGCCGACTTCTGCTACACCATCAAATACCGCCCGGGGAAGGATAACCTGGTCACCGACGCCTTATCGAGGCCGGCCACTTGCGCGGGGGTTGTAACTTTGGAGGGACTGCGCGTTTTGCACGGCATTATGTGTCATCCCGGGGTGGCGCGTTTCACGCATTTTGTGCGCAGTGGTAATCTGCTGTACTCGATTGAGGACATCCGCCGGATCTGTCGTGATTGCACTATCTGTGCGGAGCTCAAACCGCGCTTTTACAACCCTCCTATGGGGACGCTGGTTAGGGCTACTAGACCGTGGGAGCGCTTGGCGATGGACTTCAAAGGGCCGCTGCCGGTGTTGAGTAACTCTCGTTATCTGCTCACTATCGTTGATGAGTATTCACGATTCCCCTTTGCTTATACGTGCGGGGATATGTCGGCTGCCACGGTTATTCGGTGCCTGCAGATTGCAGAATTTGTTTTCTATGTTTGGATATCCGGCCTACGTGCATACCGATCGGGGTGCGGTGTTCCTGTCTCAGGAGGTGAGGGGCTACTTGCTCCAGAATAATGTCGCTTTGAGCAACACCACCCCGTACCGGCCCCAGGCGAATGGGCAGATCGAACGCTTTAATGGGATTATATGGAGGGCCGTCATGCTAAGCCTCCGCACCCTGGGCCGAGGCCTCGATAAATGGGTGTGGTCGCTACCTGCAGCTCTAAACTCGATCCGGGCTCTCCTATGTACCGCCACCAACCAGACTCCTCACGAAAGACTGTTCCACCACCCTAGAAGCTCGGGTAGTATCCAATCTTTACCCAGCTGGCTCGCTGAGCTGGGGCCCGCCTATCTCAAACGAGCGGTTCGCGCTAGCAAGTACGACCCCCTTGTTAAGGTGCGGGTCCTCCAGGCTAATCCCGAGCATGCTCGTGTGTTAACGGCAGACGGCCGTGAATCTACTGTCTCCGTACACCATCTCGCCCCTTGTGGGGACGACGACAGGGATATCGACGAACCCATCTACGAGTCTATGGACTCTACCGAAGCTTCCTCGATGGAACTACTACCGTCACTTCCGTCGTCACCCACTCCCTTGCCAGAAGGCGCTGGGGCGCCCCCTCCGACACCCACCTCCGGCAGCTATTCCGACGCGGGGGACTCCGGGCTTGGGGACGCCGTACCCGGTAGTTTCCGAACACGAACTGGCAGGGTAGTTCGCCGCCCCGACCGCTACGGGTGGACCGACTGACGTGGATTGACGTGACCCTTTCGATTATTGCTGACGCTTGCTTGCAACCTGCCGAGCGGCAGTATAGTTCTAACGGCGGGGAGAATGTAGTGAAATTATACCGAAGGTGAACCCAGGGAGTGCTCGCTTATCCCACTAAAAGGGGCGTCTATAAGACCCGGGACAACCGCGGCGCAAGGACACTCCAGCGGCACTTACTGTGACATAGTCCTGTAGTTTGAATGGTATGTACGCCCCTATATGCTGCGCCTGTTTTGTTTTACCTATTGATATTGGACATTGCCCATGTAATACTCTGATTCTAATGTCTGTTGCATGAATGTATTTTACAGGATGTTACTCCAGATCTAAATGATATTAAACCTACCCAAGGGACAAGTCGTGTCTGTGCTTGATTTTCACGACAGTGTATGTTTGATGCCATTGACTGCCTGTGTATATTTTGTCATTGACTGCCTGTGTAAATGTGAAGTTATACTGACTGCATGTGTATATATGATTTTGCTGACTGCCTGTGTATGTTTGGTGATATGAATTATTGTGACACATTTTGATGTTATCAACTGCCTGTACAAAATGATAACATGTATTTGATTATGCAACTTATCGCGAATATAAAGACAGTATTTTGCAATTCAAAACCTTTGATTCATGTCTTACCATTCCCCATAGCACTAATTTGATACTTTCATTGGATTCCTTGTCCCTGAAAATATAGGTTTAGTATATTTTAAAAAGTTTTTAGGGTAATTAGAGGCAGAAATAGAACAAAATATGTATTTTACAGTGGCCATTTTGAAAATCCAAAATGGCCGCCATACAGGTATCTCTCCAAATGTAAACATTATTTTTAGTTTCCTTATGCTATAACCTTTCCAAAAATGTATAGGTTTGCTAATCTACCATGATTTTGAACGAAATATAATTTATTGACATAGTGAACCTGACTCATGGCTAGGACTTGTGGTTATCTGCCATGATTGAGAGAGGATACAATTCCAACAATTAAGCGGAAAAAAAAATCCAGGCCCTGAAACTAAAATACCATCTCTACCCAGCTACCTTTACCCAATGGGGTATTATGTGCAGATCAATAGCAAAGAAATCTCAATTCAACCCATTTTAAATGCAGGCTGTATCAAAACAAAGTCAAATAATGTGAATACTTTCGCCCCGCCAAACCTTCTGTGGGACATTGGTCCCAGCGGATGTTGTAAGGTAGGAAGGAGGTTTCATAAATTGCTAAAATTATGATTTTGAAATTGACTCGATGTCAATTGCCCGAATCCGGAAGTGAACAGATGACGACAATGAGCTGGTTTGATAATATCTCAATACAATCGTGATTTAACACAGTATTTTGTTATAGTATTAATTTATGATTTGGATTGATGCTGTTTGGAATGAAAATAGGGATATTGAGGTTAAATATGATTGAGGAAATTATGTGAGGGTTTCCACTTTATAACCGTGACATTTGCTGATTCGCCATATGCAGGGTCACCATTGACTGGGGATAGAACCATTCAGATGGGTACGTTTTTGTGTAAGTCATTCACGAACCTGCTGTCCATGCCTGACGTTCGACTGAAGGTTGCATAATAATGTGGAATTTATTGGTTCATCATTTACCATTCGCCGTTTTTTGTGCAAGTCATTCACGAACCAGCTGTCCATTTCTGACATTCGACTAAACGTGGCACAATAATGGGGAATTCTTTCTTGGTTCCATGGTTTAGCATTCACTGTTTCTGCATTGTTTGTTTGCTTTTGGCTTCCTACCCGTGCATATCACAGATACCTGGCTAGTATCTAGTGTGTGTGTTTATATATATATATATATTGTTGAGGTTTTGAGATTGTACATATAACATCATTAAAGGTTAAAGGATTGCCCCCCCCCCCACCCCCCATAGTTAGTCCACAAGCAACACGTAGGCCCATTAGAATTAGTTATGTCATAGTATGTGTAAGAGTAGGCCATTTCCCTAGTGACATCTGCGTTGTGTAAAGAATTGAGCTTATGTCCTTTCATTTTGCAGCCACCCTTCATTTTCATCATTGGCAAACTCGATCCCGCGCCCCATTTGGCATTCCCTCAAGTTTGTTACGCTTTGGCCGCCAGCAGCGTTCGCTGCCCTTGGTTTCGCTCGAAACTAGTCTGGTAACCACGAGGTAGGCCTAAGAAGAGGGAGGAGCGTGAGGGTCGAGGTGTGACCGCGTCAAGAAACGCGTCAGAGGCGGTGACGGTAAGGGCAACAGCCAACCAGGGCTGAGAGGGCATGGCTTGATAGGGCGTGGCAAGACGCGTCTGGTAAGTTCCAGAGGGTTCCAAGGGCGTGGCAATAAAACCCTTGGCGCGAGGCCCCCACCTCAGTTATGAGAAGGGAGAGGCGCTTACGAAGGACTGAAAGAAATCGCGCATTGTGAAGGACTCGCATGCATACGGAGTTGAGAAGGGAGAGGCGCTTGTGTGAATTCTCCACGCATGGCTGGCGGACTTCCTCTCTCGTCGTAGTCAACATATGGCCCTGAATGGGTTTCTCTCATCTCCTCTTCCTGTTCAGGCTGGAGTTCCCCAAGGCAGTGTTCTGGGCCCTGTGCTTTTTCTGGTCTTCATCAATGATCTCTCTGACTCTCTTGAAAATCCTCTCTATCTCTTTGCTGATGACTCCACTCTCTGCCGCTCCATTCCTCATCCCTCAGATCGGCAGTCTGCAGCCTCCTCACTCTCTGCAGACCTGGACAAAATCACAGACTGGGCAAACAAGTGGAACATGTCTTTCAATCCTGACAAATCTCACACTCTTACGATGCCTCTCCGAAAAGACCGACTGGACAACCCTCCCATCTACTTTCTGAATAATCCTCTCCAGGAAGTTCTGTCACTCAAGCTTTTGGGTCTCACTATCTGCCATGATCTTTCCTGGGAAAACCACATTTCCAAGCTGGCCTCCAAAGCCAGTCGCCGACTGGGCATCCTCCGTCATGCGAAGTCCTTCCTTGGCACACCTGAGCTCCTCACCACATACAAGGCTTTCATCCGCAGCTCAATGGAACACTGCTCTCCCCTCTGGGCTGGTGCTCCTGCCTCACACCTAGCTCGTCTTCACGCTGTTGAAACCAAAGCGTTCAGAATCATTGGAATCTCCCGTGATGACGCTATCTCCGAGGGCCTTTCACTTACTCACCGCAGGCAGGTTGGTGGTCTTTCCATCTTCTACCGACTCCTCTCTGGCCTTGCTCCCCCAGCTCTCTCTGGGCTCTGTCCCCCAAATATTCCTGCAGGTTGCACAAGATCTGCCTGCAACCCTCTTATGGTTAAACTGCCAAATCAAGACTCTCTGCTCACCTTCACTCCTTCATTCCTCTTTTCTCCCGCCTCTGGAACAAACTCCCTCACTCTCTTCAATCCCACTCCTCCCTCCAGGTCTTTAAAACGGCTGTTCACCACCATCTCTTATCTTCCCCAATCCAAAACCTTGACCTTTTCTACCCCCGCTAATTTCACCCCAAATCCACTTTTTTGAGGTGACTTTTGCCTTCTTTCCTGGAAGTCCTTGGTGTCCTTGCGTTTTATACCTATCCTGCCTCCCCCCAGTCCCTCTCCCTCCCACACATCTCCCGATGTCCCTGCTCTCAAATATTGTGTTTGTGTGCTTCCTCCCATTCTCTCCCCATCTTGTCGACCGCTCCCCTTTTTATATACTTTGTTTGCTTGTTTGTTTGATTTGTGTGTTTGATAAATGTTAGCTCTTTCACGAGCCTCGACTCTGTATACAAAAAAAAAAAAAAAATGCATTTGGAGGACTGAAGCCAAGCCCTTGTTGGAGCATTGAGAGGACTGGCGTGCACAAGACAGTTTCGAGGCCTTGATTGAGAAGCGCATATCGAACTGTCCGTTTATTACGTACGCGGCTGCAGCCTCAAGTGATTAACCGCCAAAGCCAGCCCTACCGTTTGCCCTGTAATTACCCCGTGCGCGAAAACGACATGCGGAGAGCTCCTAGCTCCTGCCGACTGTTTCATCTGCTTCGCGGTGCGAGTTGGGGACTGGAGAGCGAGCTGCCTGGACGCCATCCCAGGACCATCGACCTGTTCGTCTGCAACCCCGTGTGAGTGTGTCTGAGAGTGAACGGGCCCATTTGTCTTGGGATAAGTTGAGACTGTTTAAGGCTGCACTGTGTTTTCTTCTTCTTATTGTACAAAGTGGAAATAAATCGTGTTATTCCTTTCTTCCAAATTCGACCGTTTCCGTGATTTCCGCCATCGGGTAAGCGTGGCATGATTACGAACCGCTGGGATCGGGTTTTAGTCATTGATAACGGCTCGGGTCACGGGTTCGCTACCGCTCGGCGTTTCCACCAACACCCGTGATTCGGGCTGGGCTTATTTCCTCGTTTCCGGTCAGCGCGAGTAATTAGGTAATAGTGATTAGTCCTACGACCCTACTTCGCGCTGTCCGGGAAGGACGTCATCGGTCCCGGGTCCCGAAAGCTAGTCAAAGACAAGGGGACTAATCCCCCCTTGGTAACGGGAAAAGGCCGGTGCTGAGATCTGCAACAATATATATATATATATATATATATATATATATATATATATATATATATATATATATATATATATATATATACAGTGGTACCTCGGCTTACGAGTGCCCCAACGTACGAGTTTTTCGGGATACGAGCCGTCGCTCGGGCGGTTTGTTGCTTTGGGATACGAGCCGAGATCCGATGTACGAGCTCAAAAAATTTATTTTTTTGAATTTTCCGGTTGTGGCTTCCGGTTCCGGTCACGCGGTTATCTTGCCGTGAAAGCATCTCTGCTTGGATATAAAACACGCAATCGTCGAAATACATGAGCGAGGAATCTCCTTGCTCCAGCCGGTGACGTCATCGGCGGGGATCCCCGCCTCCAGAGTGGCTGGTCACGTGACCGCCAAAGCGTGTCGCGCGTGCGGGTATAATGAGCTACACCTGTGGATCACGTGACCACGGAAGCACGCCTCGCTTGAGAGGCATGGCTTTCGGTTTGCGTTTTGCTTTATAAGGCGCGATAAATGGGCTTTTGAGTGTTAGCGGTTCATGGCGTTGACGGTTCATGGCGGTTCATGGCGGTTGACGGTTCATGACGGTTCATGACGGTTCATGGCGTTGACGGTCAAAAACCCATTACATCAATTTTACCAGGCACTGTACAGTAAGTACAGTGGACACCAAATGCACGGTGGAAGGCTAGAAGTAGAAGATCGTCCAAGACAAGTGAGAATAAGCCATACTTTGGAGGAGATGACGTCATTCGCTGGTCCGATAACCAAAGATGTGGTATAAAAAACCAGGTGAGCTAACAATGCAGCAATGAAGGAATTCGGCCAAGGCACCGGCACACAACGACCTACCTACATCGAAAGACTCAATGCCAATGGTGACAGAAGCCAAGACGGCCGGCTTAAACACCGCCGAAAGACCACGGTGTACCAACTTACGATGCAGAACATCTTGCACTTAATATGATGACAACAGGTGCCATCCTCTGACGTACCATTACAGGTACAGGTACAGTACACGTGAGCACAGAGCAAAAGTTCACTGAAACCGAGATTAAGAAAAAAGAAAAAACACCTCGTGGTCCGTGCTCGATATCCGAGTTTCAATCTTTTCAAACACATGATGCTCTCGGTCACGGTATCTCCTGCGAGCTGCTTCTCCTTCAACCACACAAACAACAACTTCTCCATATCTTCATGGATAGAGGTCCGGAGCTTTGAAATAATCGTAACGCCCTTGGCTGGCGTTATAGCCTTTATGGACTCCTTCTGCTTCAAAATCGTACATATCGTAGAAGGAGTACGATCGTACTGCCTCGCCAAGTCGACAACACGCACACCTCACCTGGCATGCTCTTCTCCTCTGCTTAATAAAACCAGTTTATTTCTTTACATTCTCTTGTATTATGTACAGTATATACGAGGTCGTGCTTGTTTATACATTATTTGTTATTTATAAAGTACATTTTTGTTATTTAAAAGCACCTAACAAAAAAAATTGGTGTTTTTTTTTTGAGGCTGGAACGGATTAATAGCATTTCAATGCATTTGAATGGGAAAATTTGCTTTGACTTACGAGCGATTTGGCTTACGAGCTCCGTCACGGAACGGATTAAACTCGTAAGCCGAGGTACCACTGTATATATATATATATGTATGTATATATATGTATGTATATATATATATATATATATATATATATATATATATATATATATATATATATATATATATATGTATATATATATATATATATATATATATATATATATATATATATATATATATATATATATATATATATATATAGATATATATATATATAGATAGATATATATATATATACAGACTTGGCATTTAATATGGAATATTTTTTTTGTGGGGGTGAACTTACTTTTCAAGATGACTTAGAACCAAAAGTTCATTGGAATTATGTTGAAATTATTCTAGATTTTGTTAATGTGACCTTTAAAAGAAACAAAAACCACATTTGACATTTCGAAGCAAATAAATTGATCCTTGAAAGTGATGTAAACTGATATTGAACTCAATTCATGGACAGTCCTGTGTTAAACTTCTGTACGTTTTCTAGAAGTATCAAAAACAAAAGCTAAATTATGACTGGGATTACGGACAGTAAAATTACAGTTCAGTACTTCGTGTAACCCCCACGAGTATTCAGGAGAGCACGTACACATCGAGGCATGCTTTTCACGAGATTTGCCAAGGTTTGGACAGGAATCGCTTGCCATGCAGTGACAATAGTCTGCTGCAATTCACGCACAGAGGCAGGCTGCTGGTCCAAGTTGTCGATTTCACGCGTTAATTCTGCCCACAAGTTCTCTGTCGGATTCATATCCGGGGACATGGCAGGCCACTCCATATGCTCTACACCACGGTCAGCAAGAAAGTGTTGGATCATGCGAGCACGATGAGGCCGTGCATTGTCATCTTGGAAGACAAAGTTTCCTCGAAAGGCTGCACGAGCAAATGGAAGCAATGTTTCTTCCAGAATGACCATGTACTTGAACTGGTTCAGGTTTCCATTCAGAACAACCAGGTCAGTTTTGCCCCCTGAATGAAAAGCAGCCCAAACGGTCACCCGACCACCTCCAGCTTGGACTCATGGCACTATACAATCTTCGTTGTGGGCTTCATGCACTTGTCTGCGCACTCGGACGTGGCCATCTTGATGATAGACCAGAAATCTAGACTCGTCACTGAAAGTCACGTGATTCCAGTGTCCTGGCTGCCATTGACGGTGCTCTCTGGCCCACTGCAATCGGCGCTGGCTGTGTTGTCTGGTCAGGCGTAGCTTTCTCAGGGGACGCCTGGCACGATAGCCTGCTTGAACCAGTCGTTGGTTGACTAGCCTTCTGGATACAGGCACATTTGTCATGTGCTGCCACTCAGCCCTAAGCCGATTAGCTGACTTGATACGGCCATTGCAGACTAACCGGTGCAGCTGGTGATCATCTCTCCTTGTGGTTCTGCGTGGACGTCCTGGCCTCAGTATTGGAGTAGGGACACCCCTCTGAGCATTTCGTTTCAGGATCTTTGACACCTGACCTTGAGTGATGCCATACTGCCGAGCAATAGCATGCTGTTTCATGCCAGAATTTCGTAAAGCCACCACTCCATGACAAACAGCATTGTCAAGTTGACGGACCATCTCCAGAGGAAGCGGCAATAACTTTTGTAGTCGTGCAGCAGTTGTTTTCCACTAATACAGAACGCAACAACTCTTATATACCCGATTGTGAAGCCAATCGTCAAATGTACCTGTCCTTACATTTTGTCACGCCACCTGTGGTATAATCCTGTTATTGACTTCTTGCTGCGAAAGACAATCAGTGACATGGTTCTTTCAACAAAGACATCACCGATAGTCTAGTAGGAAGACTAGGTCCCCCTGCACCCCCCGGAGATATACTTCTAATCAGTGTTTCTAGATTGGAAACAATGTGTAGAAAATGACTAGCTATGGCCCCAAGCTGAAAAAATGTCCCACATACCATTTTTATGCAAATTACTGCTGCCATTATCAAAAAAAGACTAGGTCCCCCTGCACCCCCCCGGAGATATACTTCTAATCAGTGTTTCTAGATTGGAAAAAATGTGTAGAAAATGACTAGCTATGGCCCCAAGCTGAAACAATGTCCCACATACCATTTTTATGCAAATTACTGCTGCCATTATCAAAAAAACGATTTTTGACATATCTCAGCCAATATTGCAGATAATTGAAAAATGAAGGTGTCTAGACCCATGTTTTGAAGGGCATAGATCATGATAGAACTATTCATAACATGATTACATGTGTCTATGGTATACTAGTATGCTAATTAGTGCTTTATTTACAAAATAATCACAGTTTTACGAAATAATAGACTCATATTAAGGTCCGTCTACACAGACGTTAACACAAAGTTTTATTTTTCTAAATACCCTGTGAAATTCACCGAATGCCCTGTGAAACCTGGGATTCTTCTCCAGCTTTTTCAAGGGCCCGACTTTTCCCTTCCCTTTGAAGGCACTGGTGCAGTCTTCTCCGCTGAACACATAGTACCCCAGGAGAGTGGCACAGTAGTCCTCTCCCAGGGATTCTGCCAGCTCAGAGACGTTGACAAGTTGGCGATGCTTCCCTGACCCTGTATCCAGGTACACCGTCAGCTTGATGTTGTGGGCATGGTGGAGCAGGATCAGGAGGATGTCTGTGTCCGGTGTTCTGACTACAGCGTTCTTGTATCCGATGGTAGCAGCATGATGGAGGTACAGAACCACCCTGGTATCAGTCTCTTCCTGGTTGCTGTAGATCGTGGGGAGTTCACGTACCTCGACCTGAAACACAAAAAGGCACCGCATTTCAATCACCAGTCACTGCCAGTTTCAGTATATCTCCGGGGGGTGCAGGGGGACCTAGTCTTTTTTTGATAATGGCAGCAGTAATTTGCATAGAAATGGTATGTGGGACATTTTTTCAGCTTGGGGCCATAGCTAGTCATTTTCTACACATTTTTTCCAATCTAGAAACACTGATTAGAAGTATATCTCCGGGGGGTGCAGGGGGACCTAGTCTTTTTTTGATAATGGCAGCAGTAATTTGCATAAAAATGGTATGTGGGACATTTTGTCAGCTTGGGGCCATAGCTAGTCATTTTCTACACATTTTTTCCAATCTAGAAACACTGATTAGAAGTATATCTCCGGGGGGTGCAGGGGGACCTAGTCTTTTTTTGATAATGGCAGCAGTAATTTGCATAAAAATGGTATGTGGGACATTATTTCAGCTTGGGGCCATAGCTAGTCATTTTCTACACATTTTTTCCAATCTAGAAACACTGATTAGAAGTATATCTCCGGGGGGTGCAGGGGGACCTAGTCTTCCTACTAGACTACGAAGGGTAAAAGAAACTCACCAGATTGATATGCTGAGTTCAGAAAGTAAACCCAAGTCAAGAAAAATAAAAATATTCCATATTAAATGCCAAGTCTGTATATACATACATATATATATATACACATTATATATTGCAGATGAGAGTCAGTTCAATGTACCTTCTGAAAGGACAGTGCTTTGATCGAAGGAAGTGCAAGGAAAATCATCACAGGCAAAAAACATTTGGCCCACCAGTTCTGGGTTATACTCTCATCTTACTCATGATCTCTCATACATAGGTAGTAGCATTGGTAGTAGTATACTCTCATCCTACTCATGATCTCTCATACATGGGTAGTACTCCAAACACAAATAGGAAATGTAGCTTTGGTACTGGCACACAATGTCTTCCTCATTTTTAATTATACCATAGAATTGACACTGTCTAAATGCAAGTGGGACAGTAGTTTATAGTTAAGTATGACCTCATTGGGGGGTCACACTCAGACTAGACAGCTCAATGGGGGCAAGATACCAACTCAGCTATCCTGCAGTAATCTGCTGTGATGCAGCAGAATTTGCATCAGACGGCAGTTTTATTGGAATCAGATTTGAACATGAGATGAGTCAACCCCAGCTCAACAGTGAGCACAGTTGTCCAATCGAGATATAGTTGTGTTCCAGCCAGAATATTTTCATTCCATAAGTGCACCCACACTGCCGACTGGACGTATCTCAAATATGCTGGAATTAGATATCTCATTAAGAAGGGGGCAAGCAGGTCGAAACAAGATTGCAACGCACTCGAGACGACAGCTCATGTCTGGAGCTAGAGGTGTCCTGACAGCAGAATACTTCATTTTGAACGTGTGTCACCTTCCCTGATATACTGAAATAATAGGCAAAGGAAAAGTAAGTTTCATGCGCTTGTCAGGTGTGGGCTCGCTGAGCGACCCAGCATGGCCCAGTGGATTCTCTTTAAACCTTTCCAGGCAACTAAACTCTTTTGTGAAAATGATTGATTACAGTATTGTAATTAATAATTTTGAAGTAATTCTGAATGCGTTTGAAAACACCTGATCAGAAGAACAAGATGAATATGAATGCCAGAAGAAGGAGTGGATGAGAAAGGTGAGAAGGAAGAGACAATCGCTCCGAAACGTTTCAGATACGAGTTAACATGTCAGAAAACGTCCAATTTATAAACACTTAAAGCACATAATTTTGATGTAATTTGGAGTGGAATCACACAATACTGGTGAGGTACCCTTGCTACGCACGGGTGGGAGGCCAGGAGCAAACAGGCAATGCAGATATGGCGAATGCTAAAGCAGGAAACCAATAAATTCCACATTCCTGTAGCACCCTCAGTCACACGTCAGACATGGACAGCAAGTTCGTGAAGGTCTTCCATGAAAAACGTACCCGTTCGCAAACAATCGGGTACGTTCACGTATAGAAACATCGATCGTGGGACTGTGGAGAATCTGCATATGGCGATCCGCGAAGTTCAGGTTTAGAAAGTAGAAACCATCACGTCATTTCGTCATTCACTTGAACTCGATATCTTTTTTCATTCCCAACAACATAACTCCAATCACAAATTAAATAGCATTAATATAAAAAATAAACTTTTAACAACATCCGTGAGATAAACAAATATTTATATCCTGATGTGAAGTTCCGTACGGTTGGGTGAACACAATTACGAATTCTAAATCGTAATTGTAGTCACTCAATTCCAATCATCAATTTATACTTTAACAAAATACTGTTTAAAATGATGGTTGTATTGGGATATTATTAAACCAGCTCATTGCCGTCATCTGTCGACTTCCGCATTCGAGGCAAGTTCATAAATGTCATCAAAATCTAAACAGTATTTGTAGAATTTCAATAAAAGCCACATCACTGTTCATATCGGTAAATATTATTCCACCGTGTTTGGAAAAACTGGAAAATTGGAAAAATTGGTAAAACAATATAGCCTATTTTACTCCAGGGGGTCCCAGGATTACCCACCCAAATTATCGTTGCGATCGGTTCAGCCGTTTATGCGGTACCTGGGAACGGACGGACAGACGGACATTTGGTGAATTATAATAAGATTGTACTGCTTCGTCTCTATTTCATCACAACGGCACAACACTACATACTGTATGAAGCGTGGAAACTCTGACTAGGTTTGAGGCCAACTGTGCCTTGAAACAAGTTGAAACCTTTCAAACCATTGCTGACACTCTCCGTCGACTTCAGGAAATCAATTTTTTCGATGCTGCATGAAAAAGAAAAAGAACAGAAGGGCAGAGACAATATTCCCAACAACATAACTCCAATCACAAATTAAATAGCATTGATATAAAAAATAAACTTTTAACAACATTTGTGAGATAAGCAAATATTGAAATCTTGATGTGAAGTTCCGTATGGTTGGGTGAACACAATTACAAATTCAAAATCGTAATTGTATTCACTCAATTCCAATCATCAATTGATACTTTAACAAAATACTGTTTTAAATGACGGTTGTGTTGGGATATTATCAAACCAGCTCATTGCCATAATCTGTCCACTTCCACATTCGAGGCAAGTTCATAAATGTCATCAAAATCTAAACAGTATTTGTAGAATTTCAATAAAAGCCACATCACTGTTCATATCGGTAAATATTATTCCATCGTGTTTGGAAAAACTGGAAAATTGGAAAAACAATATAGCCTATTTTACTCCAGGGGGTCCCAGGATTACCCACCCAAATTATCGTTGCGATCGGTTCAGCCGTTTTTGCGGTACCTGGGAACGGACGGACAGACGGACATTTGGTGAATTATAATAAGATTGTACTGCTTCGTCTCTATTTCATCACAACGGCACACCACTACATACTGTATGAAGCGTGGAAACTCCGACTAGGTTTGAGGCCAACTGTGCCTTGAAACAAGTTGAAACCTTTCAAACCATTGCTGACACTCTCCGTCGACTTCAGGAAATCAATTTTTTCGATGCTGCATGAAAAAGAAAAAGAACAGAAGGGCAGAGACAATATTCCCAACAACATAACTCCAATCACAAATTAAATAGCATTGATATAAAAAATAAACTTTTAACAACATTTGTGAGATAAGCAAATATTGAAATCTTGATGTGAAGTTCCGTATGGTTGGGTGAACACAATTACGAATTCAAAATCGTAATTGTATTCACTCAATTCCAATCATCAATTGATACTTTAACAAAATACTGTTTTAAATGACGGTTGTGTTGGGATATTATCAAACCAGCTCATTGCCATAATCTGTCCACTTCCACATTCGAGGCAAGTTCATAAATGTCATCAAAATCTAAACAGTATTTGTAGAATTTCAATAAAAGCCACATCACTGTTCATATCGGTAAATATTATTCCATCGTGTTTGGAAAAACTGGAAAATTGGAAAAACAATATAGCCTATTTTACTCCAGGGGGTCCCAGGATTACCCACCCAAATTATCGTTGCGATCGGTTCAGCCGTTTTTGCGGTACCTGGGAACGGACGGACAGACGGACATTTGGTGAATTATAATAAGATTGTACTGCTTCGTCTCTATTTCATCACAACGGCACACCACTACATACTGTATGAAGCGTGGAAACTCCGACTAGGTTTGAGGCCAACTGTGCCTTGAAACAAGTTGAAACCTTTCAAACCATTGCTGACACTCTCCGTCGACTTCAGGAAATCTATTTTTTACGATGCTGCATGAAAAAGAAAAAGATCAGAAGGGCAGAGACAATATTCCCAACACTATGCATGCTTTGAATGATGAACTCCAGACAATTGTTCTCTGGATGGATCTTACGACTTCTTTTTTATACACCCTGCCCAAAGCCGGTTAAATAATTCAGCACACC